>NC_044916.1:4277729-4355048 GCF_003576645.1 Ipomoea triloba
CCGTGCGGTCACACACCACTCAATGTTACGAAATACACCACTCAATGTTAAAAAACACACCACACAAATATGCACTATGGTGTGTTTCTTAACATTGAGTGGTGTATTTCGTAACATTGAGTGGTGTGTGACCGCACGGTCGCACGGGAGAGCACGACCGCACCTGAATTTATATATATATATAAACAATATGTATCTTTTATTTATTTATTTAGGAAGTTTACACAAATTTTAAAATGTATGCTGCACAATTGAAAAGAACAAACACATTCCCCGCCCCCCTCCCCCCCCCACAAACAATTCATAATTTGACTTCCAATTTACACGCACAACAACATGTTGAAGTATGAAATAGAGCATTATAGGTGCATTCAATTAAGATTTTTAAAGACTTTCAAATATTTTTAAAGTGATGGATTTTAATTGATTTTTGTAAAGTTTTTGTAGACTTTTCTAGAATCTTTTAAACTTTTATCAACTTTGTAAGAGTTTATAAATCTATATATATATATATATATATATATATATATATATATAAACAAAATCCTCCAAAACGAAATCCTATTTCCCGCCCAAAATATTGTACATTAAAACAATTAAAACAATAAAATAATATTAAAAGTACAATAATATTAAAACACGAAATCCTATAACATCAAAACATTGTAATGCATTAGGATTAGTACATTGTTATAATATATATATATATATATAAAAACAAAATCCTCCAAAACGAAATCCTATTTCCCGCCAAAAATATTGTACATTAAAACAATTAAAACAATAAAATAATATTAAAAGTACAATAATATTAAAACACGAAATCCTATAACATCAAAACATTGTTATGCATTAGGATTAGTACATTGTTATAATCTATATATATATATAAACAAAATCCTCCAAAACGAAATCCTATTTCCCGCCAAAAATATTGTACATTAAAACAATTAAAACAATAAAATAATATTAAAAGTACAATAATATTAAAACACGAAATCCTATAACATCAAAACATTGTTATGCATTAGGATTAGTACATTGTTATAATCTATATATATATATAAACAAAATCCTCCAAAACGAAATCATATTTCCCGCCCAAAATATTGTACATTAAAACAATTAAAACAATAAAATAATATTAAAAGTACAATAATATTATAACACGAAATCCTATAACATCAAAACATTGTTATACATTAGGATTAGTACATTGTTATAATCTATATATATATATAAACAAAATCCTCCAAAACGAAATCATATTTCCCGCCCAAAATATTGTACATTAAAACAATTAAAACAATAAAATAATATTAAAAGTACAATAATATTATAACACGAAATCCTATAACATCAAAACATTGTTATGCATTAGGATTAGTACATTGTTATAATCTATATATATATATAAACAAAATCCTCCAAAACGAAATCATATTTCCCGCCCAAAATATTGTACATTAAAACAATTAAAACAATAAAATAATATTAAAAGTACAATAATATTATTCAACCACCATTTACTAGTACGTGCATACCCATCTCCCTTTTCAACGTGCGATATAGGCTACTTCTAAGCCTTCCCAACTCCATTTTCTAACTCAAATAGGTATATTCACACGTTATCCGTTTTCAGCGTACAATATATTGATTTTTTCGTTAATTTACGAGAAACCTAAATTCACTTTGATCCGATTCAAATTTGTAATGAACTCCAAATATATTTGTACTGCAAATTTCTTCTCTTGTCTTCAAATAAATCACTCTTCGCTTCTCTTCAAAATAAATCCCTCTTCTTCCCGACTCGCCACCGCCACCGCCTCTGCGACCTTCCCCGTCCCAACAACACAATGTAGAGTCCTAAACACGGTTGGGTTGGTTTTTTTGGTGGGATACAAAAATAGGCCACTTTTTAAAAGGGAACAAAGATAGGAAAAGTACTTCCACGGAATGCATGTTTGATTAACAAAAAATGCATTCTGAGAATGCATGTTAGCTTTTCCCAAAAACATTAGTTAAGAGGTACAAAATTATGGTATTATATGTGTATGAGTACAGTATTGTAGTTAAAAAGGAAAAAATATAGTATATACATATAAGGAGAAACAAATAGTATTGTTGTTAACCTCATTAAATCCATATCAGAGTAGTTAGTTAATTAGAATGTACTAATTATTACATAATAATGAGGAAAATTTAATGTAATTAACAATAATTTGTAATTAGTGTATAATAATAATGAAAACTAAATGTTTAATAGTTACATAATCACTACAATATTTTTTTTTACTTATTACGTAAAAATTTAAGAAATAAATAGAATAATAAAATGCTTGCAAATAAAAAAGAGTGATAAATTGGTGTGTTCATATTTATGATTCAATTAACTAATTGGTGTGTTCATATTTATGATTCACTTAAACTTAACAAGTTAAGTTCATCATACACGTTGTCATAAATGTAATATTCTACCGATCATGGATAAATATTCTCAACATTACAATTACCAGTCAACATCATTACTACGACATTGTCCTGCGTATTGAATAATACAACATTATCTGTTGCGTCAATTTGAAAATATGTTGATATTTCCTCTCACAGTTGTGTGAATAATGTCTCATTGAAGTAGAGCTCTAGTTTTCGAGTTCCAACAATTATTGTTAAAGTGTTATGGAAGACGTCGGAATGGTTGAGAGATGCACACAACAAAGCATGCTAAAGAAGTGTAAGAATAAGTTAGTAAATAAAAATAGCATTTTGACGGAAATTGAAAGTATAATCTAATTAATGTGTATTATTTATTACCGCTGAAGGTTGAGACAAATCAATATACCATGAACGGTGTTGGACTTTCTATTTAGGTATTTTTATCCCTATTTCAAAAAAAATTAACTACGTATTTATTAGTATATATTTATTTTCTGTATTCTTTTCGTAGTCTCTTCGTAGAATGTACTGTATTCGAATTTGAAACAAATATTAAAAAAGATAAAAATGCATTCTTAAGATGCATGTTATAAAAAGTAAACATGCATCCTACAGTGTAGTGTAGTGTTTTCTATATTTGTATCCCAATAATATCGGTCCTCTTTTGGTATTCCACCTAAAAAATAGGCATAATCGGCAAAACCACCACACAATGTATAGAATTTAATATTGGAAAGCTGTATTGGAAAGCAACTAATTTAATATCGAGTAGTTTCTTTCCAATACAGCTTTCAAATTAAATTAGAAAACAAAATGTCATAAATATATAAATTCTATACATTGTGTAGTTGTATTCCTAAATGTTAAACGTGTCATAATTTTTAAAATGGTCCCACAATTATATACTCCAGTAATTTTCAAATTTGTTCTGGCTATCACTTAATACAACTATGTCAACCTAATTTAGTCATCGGAATATGTAACAAGTACAAATGAATAAAGCAATTTTCTTTTTTTCATAATTAATGAATCATTTTTGATGAATTAATAATCTAGATAAAATTGAAACTCATCACATAGTCAAACGACCATTTTAAGCATTAATTGTTAAACATGTATGTAATTGATTGAAGTAAATGTGACAAAAGTATTTCTATACCTTTGATTTATGAAAAATTCACAGGGTATCCAAATGTTTCTATTCCAATATGGTTGTCATTTAATTTTTACCTACACGTCCTACTATACATACCCCATGAATAACTTGTATTTAATTGGAAAAGTGGTCCATGCTGCAGTAGTTGCAGTATTTTTCTTCAAAAATTTGAATACAATCACATAATCATAATATTTTAAATTAAAAATTATTATATCATAATTACATTTTTAACCCAATTAATAATTGAGAAGTGTGTAAATGTTCGTATTTTAATCCATATTTAACTTCATTTAAAATTGTTTCAATCTTGTTGGAACTATGACTTAGTTATGTTTATTTTTTTAGTACTACTGACTCTGTTACAATGTAGTATCTGTTCATAGCTATTTTTCAACCAAATGAAGCACAAAGAGTTAATAGCGCCTCCACTGAGGCTCGAACCCACCACTCCACTTAGTTATGTTTATTATTCACAAATAAAGAGAAATTGAACCATTATTTTGCAACTATATATTCTAATCAGGTTTTTAACGTATTTGGAATATCATAGAGCATTGGAGAGAATTAGGAAGTAAAGGAGTATCATGGATGAAAGTTTATAATGTATGAGCTAATAACTTCGTAAGTTGAACGTTTAAGAACGGTATGAATTTATATTGCAGTTGGAACACCTCCTAAGCTAAGAGTTGTGTCCAAATAATTGTTCACTAAAACTCAATTGCAATTTTTATACTTACAAAATTTGCGAGATATACAAAACTAGCTCAATTCAACAACCTATTTAACTTCAAATCTAGTACAAAACTTTAGAAAGTTCACATGGTACAATTTTTACTAATCTAACAGTTATAGAAAATGCACCTACCAGATAAATTATACAAGAATTATACTGTTTAATTTCCGATGAATGTTTTGTTAAAGTTGCGCTTCGAATGAGTGTTCCGCTGCAGTCGATCTTGCGACCGAAATTTTGATCCGTCTTCATTCTTTTATTTTGTTCGTGACAATGTAGCATGAAAAGAACTACAAGGAAACTATATCTCTACAACAAGACCAACTGGCAGACATCCTCACCAAGTGATCACTTACCACAGCAAGACTACATGATCTAAGGGACAAGCTCAATGTTCTCTCTAGATCGAGAACCTTAAGCTAGCTTGAGAATAGTATTAAGACTCTGTATTCTAGGCGCACTATAATTCATTCTCCTTCCCCGGCCCCTATATTATTAAATTAGGAATAAGTTTCAAATTGGTTACTGATCGTAACTTGAAAGTGCAATTAGGCCATTGAATGAAAAAAAAAAGAAGTGCAATTAGGCCACTGAACACTCCAAATGCATGCAATTTCACCTGATAACAGGTTACCTTCCTTTTCATCAGGTTGCCTGCTTACATGGATGGTGAGTTGACATTTTAAAATATTTTTTTTAATAATAAACTTTAAAATTAAAAATTAATTGGAAATATTAAAAAATTAATTAAAATATTAAAAAATATTAATATTAAAAATATTAAAAAAATTAATATTTTTTAATTTTTATTATTTATTAAATAATAAACTTTAAAAATAAAATGTAATTAAAAAAATTAAAATATTAATATTAAAAAAATTAAAATATTAATATTAAAAAAAATTAAAATATTAATATTAAATAATATTTAAAAATTAATATTAAAAATATTAAAAAATAATATTTAAAAATTAATACTTTTTAATTTTTAATTTTTTATATTTATTATTAAAATTATTTTAAAATACCACATCACCATCCATGTAAGCAGTCAACCTGATGAAATGGAAGGTAACCTGCTATCAAGTGAAATTGCATGCATTTGGAGTGTTCAGTGGCCTAATTGCACTTTTTTTTTTTCGTTCAGAGACCTAATTGCACTTTCAGGTTACATTCAGTGACCAATTTGAATTAGAATTATTACCATTCACCATTCTTATCCTGACTAGCACTCTTGGTATCCTTATAAATACATCGATCTCTTCATTATTTACTTAACATCATCATCATGGATCAATAACAATATCATTCCCAGAACCATTATTCTCATAGCGTAGCGGTATGAATTTTGTAATTAACACTTAGTGCTCTAAATGCGCCACAACGTGTTCAAAAATATACTACAGACTTATATACCGTCAGTTTTCTACGAAACCACGATAAAAATTTAAAATCGTTTATAATTAAAGACATATAACATTAGTTTTTTCAAACAACCGACGTTGTATCATATGATTATTTTTTTAAAACATTTTTTAATTAAAGTTACGACTTCGGTTAGTATACAAACCGATGTTGTACCTATTTAATAAAAAATAAATTAATGAAATACATAATTATATGACGTCGGTTTGTAGACTAACGAATCGGCGTTGTAACTATTTAATAAAAACATAAATAAAATACATAATTATACGGCGCCAGTTTTTAGACAAACCGACATCATATATTTATACTTATTTTTTCAATTTTTTAGGTTACGGCGTTGGTTTGTTGAAGAAACAACGTCGTAACCTTTTAAAACAAATAATTTTAGAGTTATACGACGTCGGTTAGACGAAGAAACCGACGTCGTATTGCTATTTTGTCTTCCGATCATATTTGCAAATTTCATCCCTTCTCTTCAAACAAATTACTCTTCTATTCTCTTCAAAATAAATCCCTCTTTTTACCGATCACACCACCGCCTCCGCGATCTTCTCCATTGCCGCCCACCGCCTCTACGACCTTCCGCACCGCTGTCAGCCGCGACAATTATAGCCAGACGCAACCGTCCCCATCACAACCCACCATGACCTTCCTCGCTATCGCTAGCCTCGTTCATCACCGCTATTGCCAGCCTCGTTTGCCGTCGCTGCCGCGTCCGTTGCCGCAGTCGCCAGCTACTACATCGATCGGTAAGAATAATTTTTTTAAAATATATTTTGAATTTGAAGGGTTATTGTGTATTTTAGAAATTATTATTGATATATTTCCAATTTTAAGAAATTATATTATATTTTATGCATAATAGATTAATATATTTCAAATTTTAAAAATTATTGGTTTCTCTAATCTCTCTCGTCTCTGGTTATTAACTCGGCCGCCGCCTCCGTGAAGCAAGCGCATCGGAACTGGCGTCTAGGGATGGCAATGGGTCGGGTGTGGGTCGGGGAGGGCTACATCCATCACCCGATCCACCTTATATTTTCTCCACCCACCCCCACCCCCAACCCGAATCGGGTGGATTTTTTCAAAACCCACCTCCACCCCCACCTGATGCGGGTGCCCACTACGGGTACCCACCACTTATCATCTTGTTAATTTTTTTTTTCAAAAATTAATATTTAAATTACTTACACATAATAAAATAAAAAAAAATTCATTAGTTATACTAAAACAAAAAAATAATAAAAATATCCAAATATAATAACTAAATTGTTAATTTTTAAAAATAAACTTAGTAGTTTAAATATAAAATAGTAAAAAAAATTTCAAAAATTATAGAAACTTTTATAATAAACTACATACTAATACTTATTTTACTATTTTATATATACATACACACACATGGTGGGTCGGGTAGGGTTCTAGGCGGGTTTTGTACATAAAACCCGAATTCAACCCGACCCACCGCGGGTTTACTTTTTTAAGACCCACCCCCGATCCATCACCCATTATCACCCAAAAAAACCCGATCCACGCAGGGTGGATTCAGGTGGATATTCACGGGGCGGATTGAAATTGCCATCCCTACTGGCGTCCCATCGTCTTCCCCTACTGCCATCTCCACCTTAGACAGCGTCCGCCCTACATTGTCTTCTCTGGTTACCGGTTGTTACTCTCTTATTTTCGCATTGTTGTTTCCATTTGCTTTGTTTTACTGTTTTAATTTTGTTTGCAATTATGTGTTTTTCCTCTCGTTGTTTTGACGAGTTTCTTCCTCTCGTTTACTTTGGCGAGCTCTTTTTCATAAAGCGTGAAACGATAAAACTAGTCATGACATATGTGAATCTCTTCCTGGGTGACAAACATGACAATGAAAAAGAGACTCCTTTGAACTATGATATGCAGTTCAGCTCGATGGAGATATTGTCAATGGATAGAAGGAATGGAAATAGATACTCAGGTGGTGTGTAAGACTATTCGTTTGACCAAATCATTAAAGAAGATTTAAGTTCATCCAAAGAATTCAAGTTTTTTGTAGCATTGCTAGGGAAGTCGATCGATCTTAATTGTAAGCGCTTCAGCCATGAATTAACTTGTTTATTTTGAAAAAAAAAATGTACTTTGTATTCATAGTCCAAACAACTATGTAGACGATGATCCACACAATAATTTGCTTTATAAGGGAACGCCCCTTCTTTTTTAACCTTCGATGTGGGAATCCCACATCTTTTTTGTTTGTTTTTTTTTCTTTTTCCTTTATTATTATTGTTGTTGTTGTTGTACCTTTTCAGTCATTTTACATGTTAACCAACCGCTAATCTAAACAGCTAATTTTACCAAACATCCTTTTACAAACATACATTAGTCAAACCCGCTAACACAATCCGATATTCGTTAACCGCTAATACAATTTGCTAAACGCTGGTTGCCAAACAAGCCCAAAACTAGCGACCCTCTATATTATTAATAATTTATAAATAGAGTTAATTACATTTTTTGTCTTAGATTTATAGGTGCAGTACACTTTTAATCATTTTTTTTTGAGGTAATACTCAATATAATCCTCGACTATAGTGGTTTTACTCAATTTAGTCCTAAATGACTTTTTGTGTTCAATTTAGTTCTCGACTTTGATGGTTTTACCCAAGTTAGTCCTTTATTAAAAAATATGTTAGTGAACGTTTAGAAATAAGGTCGTCTTAATGGTTTTTAATTTCTAATCTTTCATCCCATTTGGGATGATTCCTTCTTCTTTCCCTATTAAGACCCATGCAGAAATGTAAATCTTCGTACCCAAATATTTATTTACTTTGTATTTATTTATTTAGGGTTGAAATTGATTTGGTACAAAAATTTGTATTTTTGCTTGTATCTTAATAAGGGAAAGAAGAAGGAATCATCCCAAATGAGATAAAGGATGTGAAATTACCATTAGTACCCTATTTCTAATAGTCAACTAACAGAATTTTTAACAAATGACTAAATTGTGTAAAACTATCAAAGTCGAGGACTAAATTAAGCACAAAAAGTCATTTAGGACTAAATTGAGTAAAACCATTATAGTAATATAGTCAAGGACTATATTGGGTATTAACTTATTTTTTTTCAAAACATCCACTTTTGGTCATAGTATTAATGGGACATGACCAGTTTTTGTCATCTAGCAACAAAATAATTTAAGCGTCATTAAATACAAAGGCGTTTCAGTTTTCAATTATATATTTTTTCAAAAAAATAAACAAAAAAATATAGTGGGTCAACCTACTTTGTATAAAAATAATCATTATATGGACCATGGTTCACATAATATATTGACAACACTAAAATTGGCGGCAAATTATTGTGTGGACCATGATCCATATAGTGTTGTGTAGATCATAACAAAAAATACATTTTTAATATACTAAATATACATTATTTGTGTACTGAATGTACATTGTACAATATAATGTAGATTCATTATACAAATAATGCGCATTCCCTGAATATAATGTACATTTTTAATATACTAAAAGTAAATTATTTTGTATAATGCACATTTTTTTTAAAATAAATAATGCACATTTAATACTAAAAAATATATTAAAAATGTATTATTTTTATGGTCCACACATTATGGACTGGCAAATTATTGTGTGAACCATGGTCGACATAATGTTGTGTGGACGACAACAAAAAGTACAATTTTAATATACTAAATATAAATTATTTGTATACTGAAAATACATTACATAAATAATGTACATCCCTTAAATACAATATACATTTTTAATCATAATTGAAAATTGGCTGCCCATCCACGATTTCTTGATATGGTCGTCTAATGAACAGTAAAATTCGCTGACACGAGGAGCGCGAGCGGAATGGCCGGGCGATGTGTATAAAAAGGGGGAGTATGTGGGGAGTTTCAGCACCACTTACTTCTTCAGAAATCCATAGAAAAAAAAAAAAAAGGAGAGAGAGAATTGAATATGAGTGGGAGTGGGATTGGGAACATTTGGAACCATGGTTGGAAGGAGCTAAGTGGGAGTGATAACTGGAAAGATCTACTGGAGCCGTTGGATTCTGATCTCCGCCGCTACCTCATTCACTACGGAGCCATGATTGAAGCCGTAGGCGATGGTTTCATAAAAGATTCAGATTCCAAAAATGTGGGAATGCCACGATACGCCAGGACAAACCTCTTTGAAAATACAGGACTTGTCAGGGGAAACCCTTTCAAGTACAAATAAATACTCTCTTTAATTTCATTCTTTCTTCACCCTGTACTACTAGTAGTAGTTATATATGCATGCTTTACTGTATGTTTCAGATATGAAGTGACCAAATACTTTTATGCAACATCTGAATTAGCATTCTGGAAGGAATCAGACTGGATTGGATATGTTGCTGTGGCCACGAATGAAGGAAAATTTGCTTTAGGACGAAGAGACATTGTGGTTGTTTGGAGGGGAACAGTCCGACCCTTAGAGTGGGCTGATGATGCCATATTCCTTTTTGTTAATGCGCCATTAATCTTTCCCAAAAACCCTGATCCTCTGGTGCATGAGGGTTGGTACTTTATGTACACCACCACCACCGATAAAGATGATGGAAAGAGTCCTAGAGATGAGGTATATATATCAGTGTTGCAAAAATTCCGCCTACACCTGACTAATCACTAGGCGCCAATTGACCGCCTAGCGTATCACCTTAAACGGTGGTCTAGGCGGCTGGCCAGCTAGGCGACCGCCTAAGCCTCCTAACCACCACATAGGCCGCTTAGGCCCTAACAACCTAGGCCTCCTAAGCGCCTACTAGACCTCGACTATGCCGCCTAGTTGGTCAATTAACTATTGCTCTTTCTCTTTTTTTTAATGGGTTATTTCCCGCAAAACAATATAGTTTTTAACAAAATAACCTACTCATGTTAATATTTAATATTTTAGTATTAACTATTAAAGTATTATATAATTTATAATTATTAGTGTATAAAAAATTAAAAATACTTAAACAAATTAAAAAAAATACAATAGGGCCTAGGCCCCAATTGATCCCGCCTAGGCATCCTAAGGGCTAGAGCTCCGGGAGCACTCGAGGAGTGCCTAGTTATTTTTTCAACATGATATATATATATATATATATATATATATATATATATATATATATATATATATAGCTTCGTTTTTATTTTATTTGTATTGTAGAATTTGACTTCACTTGCCTTTGCTATATACATATATATAGATTCATGAAGAAGTTGCATGACTTGAGTTATACTATGGCCCTGTTTGTTAAATTAGCTGATAGCTGATTGGGTTAGAGAGTATGATTAGTTTATAGAATTAGCTGATTATAGAAATGTGTTTGGTAAATTAGCTGTTAGCTGATAATTGTTTGTTTGTTATATATATAGATTCGTGAAGAAGTTGAAAGACTTGTTGAGTTATACAAGGCCGAGGAAGTTAGCATAACCGTGATAGGACACAGCTTGGGTGCATCCATGGCAACACTAAACGCAGTAGACCTGGCTGCCAATCCAATCAACAACAATAATAAAGATATTATTCCTGTCACTGCTTTCTTGTATGCAAGCCCCAAAGTAGGGGATCTGAATTTTCAAAAAGCCTTCTCTAATCAACAAAACCTTCGAGCCTTGCGAATCTCCGACGTCCATGATAAAGTTCCAACACTTCCGCCGTTTGGATGGAAAGATGGTGAAAACATGGATTCAAAAAAACCTTACGAAGAAGTGGGGGTGGGTTTGCAGATTGAATCTGAGAAATCCGACTATTTGAAGCCTAAGGACCTCAACTATCACGACTTGATGCTTTATATGCATGGAATTGATTTATACCAGACGTCTAAAGGGAAGTTTGAGCGTATCGGAGACTTTGATCTTGCCAAAGTTAATAAGTATCAGGATGCTTTGAATGACAAGTATGGTATACCAATAGCATGGTTTGACATAAAAGATAGAGTAATGGTTCAGCTGCCCAACGGGAATTATATCGTTGACGATCATGAAAACGACAAGACATTTTAATGCATATATATGCATGTGTGTTTGAATAAATTAAAGCTAAGTCTTCTCTAGCTTGATGAAGACCATTCTATAATTATTCAGTGTGGTTTGAATAAAATTGGAGCTGATGAGGCAACTAGCTGCTTGTGGCTAGCTGTCGTCTAGTCCAATGCATGTGTGCTTGTATTTGAATTATTATGTTTCAATCATCTCAGCTCTTTTCAGCAATGTATTATAAAATAATAAAAGATCAGACTTGATCGTATTGCTTTTACTTTGCTTTGTTCCTACTTAACAAAACTTAATTTAATTTGCTACTCAAATTGGGGTTGTTTACTTTGAATAATCTTCTTTCTAGCTGTTTTTGCCCATTCCTGCCTTTCAACATAAACACCTGCCATCACCTGGGGGAAACCTAAATTTCTGGGTTTGTGCCTAGATCAGCAAATTGGGGTGAAGATTACTAGATTAGGTTAATCAATTCAACTGAAAAAATTCAGTTAATTGCTTTTGATCGATTTGAGATTATTAATAATACCGATTATCTATTGGTTTTATTCAAAAGTTTAGTTAATCAAAATTCTTAGGGTGTAATTGGTAGGAACATGGGAATGGGAATCATAATGGAAATTAATATTTGATAATTGGGAAGGGTTTTGGTGAAAGTATTTTTCATGTTTGGTAAATAGCTAGGGTTGAATTTGAATGATTACTAACATTGATGTTTGGTTATGTATGACTATATAATCTGATTAAATGTTTTATAAATAAAAATGAAAATAAAAAATCAAAGCAATTGATCTTAAGAGTGACGATAAAGTGAATAGGTAATGCAGTGAGGAAGTTTATGAAGTGAAGAAAGATGAGTAAGAAGGCAATGAAATGAGCAGGCGATGAAATAAGGAAGACCAAGGCTGAATTAATGCATGATATATACCTATGAGCAAACGATGAGATGATGCAGAATAAGATTGAATTAATGCAGGATACTTATGAGCAGGCGATGAAATGAGGACGAATAAAGTTGAATTAATGCAATGATTATTGTTGTCAGATCACTACTTGCACACTTGTTGTGGCTTAGAACTGCAACTATTTGTCTATTGTTGTTATATTAGGTTTAATTTTTACAATTATGTAAACCTAATAAAGTGTATAACATGTAGATTTTAAATAGACTCAAAATCTATTTAAAGTCTAGTCTCTTTAATGACCTACATATTAAATAAACCTTTAAAAAGGCTTTTTAGCCATATCGCACGTATTGTAGGCTCGAGTTTAGGCCTTAAAAATCCTGCTACATATACAAACTCAAGCTTAGGCTCAGTCATCAATTTTTCATAGCAAGTCCATACCTAATCTTACACAATCGTTATACCATGCACCACGATACACATAGCAATGTACACCACATACGTAAACGACGTCGTTTCGATGTTAGTGGACGCGGACACGGACGCGGACGCGAATGACTACAGGGAATTTATTATCTATAATACACATAATCATTATCTAGAATACACAGAACATTTGCCTAGAATACACAGAATATTTGCCCAGAATACACAGAATATTTACACAAAATACACAGATGTTAGTGGACGCGGACGCGGACGCGAATTACTCCAGTGAATTCACTATCTATGATACACATAATCATTATCTAGAATACACATAATGTTTGCCCAGAATACACAAAATACACAGAATTCATCCTCCTAATATTTGAATGCACAAACACATCACAACCTATGTTAATAACATGAATACACAGAATATTGACACAAAATACACAGAACTCATCCTCCTAAACATTCGAATGCACAAACACATCACAACATGTGTTACTAACATAAATACACAGAATGGTTGCCTAGAATACACAGAATGATTGTTTGGAATACACAGAATATTAACATAAATACAGAGATCGGCCGAAACGGGAAACATTATTTCCAAAAAAACGGACGGTTAGTTTACAATGCTCAAAACGACGTCGTTTACGTACGTGGTGCACATTGCTATGTGCACTGTGGTGCACGGTATAATTTAAACTCGGCTCAACCCAACCTTTTTCAATCATTATTCTATGGACCATGGTACACATAAAAAGTACATTATTTGTGTGCATAAAATACATTATTAGAAAGTACATTATTTTGTATGCAATCAAATAATGTACAACAAATTAATATTGTATTCATATTGAAAAGTAAATTATTTGAATAATGAAAGTATATTGTTAGTGTTTATTATTGTAAACTCTATTTTTATGATTCACTATATTGTAGCAAATAGATAGGTGTAGGTCGCTACTGAAGAAGTCTCTGACAATACCATCCCCAGATCCTACACCAGTACTGAAGATTGTGCTACTGATGAAGTCTTTGATAAAACAGATTCTGCACCAGTAAGATTTGGAAACTTGTTGATAATCTTCACTGACTTACCTTTAGAATCGGCGGACCAATTTCCATAATTGATGTTTTCAGAAACCAAGTTTAATGAAGTCAGATTTTTCCTAAACCAAGAAATGGCAAGTGATCCGTGTCTTCAAGGTAGCCCTAGGAGATTACTTGCTAATTAAGATTTGGAGATCCACTATATAATAGATGGACGATGCAGCCTTATGATTTTAACACACGAGATATTACTTTATATCAAGAGGCTCCTTCTATGTGTGTCTAATAGTCTATTCTTCGGATCATTATCTTCTTAAATCAATTAAGTTCAGAGCTAAGAAGACTTATTGAGAAGAAAAGCTTCATTGTGCTGAATTGTGGACCGTATTCCATACAACTGTGGTGCAGTGGTGGGTGAGTTAGTGAGCTGGACAGCTTCAGCGTGGATCTTCAAACGAGGGACTCTTTGGATTGCTGATTGCAAGGATCTCTGCCTCAATAATCCTCTATAAGCTTCATCAAATTGGGTACTTACCTTGTGAGGTATATATTGCAAATTGGGTTGAGTTCGTGATCTCTTTACTATCTGTATGATTGACTGGTTGAGATAGTGGATTGGACTCACAGATGGTGATTGGTCCCCTAAACATAGATACGATTGTATCGAACTAGGTAAACAATATCATGTGTCTTTTATTTCTGTTTGGTTTAATTAACTTCCGCACCAAGTCTTATCTCTAACTCACTTACTGATCAAACAGTCATATATTAGTTCAGTGATAAGATAGTTACTCAAATAGAACATTACTAAAATATAACCTAGACACAATATATAACACGAATATAGAAATGTCATATATTATTTTATATAATATACATTCAATAGGCAAATAATGTATTTTTCATATATTAAATTTTTTTTTTATTGTCCACTCAGTATTGTGTGAACCATGGTCCACATAAAAATTTTTCAGTCTATTTCCATCGGTATTGCTTGGGCACGTTTTCTTCGTTTTCTTCTTTTAACACTTTCTCTGTGTGTGTGTTTTTTTTGTTTATTCTTTTCTTTTTCCTTTCTCTTTTTTACTTGGATAGTTGGGCTAACAAAATATCTATTTATACGAGCGTAGTACTGTAGCAGGTCATATGACAATGACAAATCCATCAATAAATAGACAAAAAATGAAAGGGTTAAAAGTATAATGCTTTGTGGTTTGACTTATATCATCACTGAAGTTGTTAATGTGGGTTCAAATCTCATTGAAAATATGAGTGGAAAAAAGATCTATGAATCTAAGATGAGTGGAAAAAAGATCTATGAATCTAAGATGATACAAGGTGTAGATTGAATTCGTTATATGCGCATAAAGACTAAGGTCTAACCAGTGAACTGATTGCGTAACTTGATATTTACCTTTGCAGTCGCTCTAGGAATCGGGTCTTGTGAATTTTAGGATTAATCTCCAAAAATTTGAATCATTTAGTCTCTGTTTGGTAGAGCTTATTTAAGAGCTTCTAGCTTATTTTAAACTACTAATACGCTATAAGTTATGTTTTCTAATATTCACAGAATAAGCTAGTAGTTTAAAATAAGAGCTTATTTTGAAATGCTATATAGAGTAGCGTTTCAAAAATAAGCTAGTAGCTTCATAACTTTATTTTCCATCTTCATCCTTATTATTTTAAATAAATTACATCCTTTACCCCTACCAATTAAAACCCTTTTGACTTTTTCTCTTCGATATGTTTGGTTGTAATTTCAATTTGACATTTGTGTGTTTGAACGTTAATTTTTGTATGAAATAATTTTATGAACTATAAACATTTTGTTTTACTTTATATATTTTTAAATATATGTTCTTACTTTATATTTTATTAAAATATATTGATTTCATTATTTTATATTTTAATATGTAAACAAACCTATTTAAATTTAAAATTATTTAAATTTTATGAAGAAGTTTTTTTTAGTCTTTTTACATTTATCAGCTTATCAAAAAGTTAATTTTACCATACACTTTTAAGCATAACAACTAGCTTAATAGCTTTTCAAATTTCAGTTTTCAGCTATTTTTCAGCTAGGTAGGTTTGCCCTTAAGTGTAACAAGAAAATGACATTTCTCTTTCTTTTTTTGAAATACATTTCTCTTTCTTAGTATTAATTAATTAGTAAACTAACAACCAAGCCACAAAATCATATATAAATGTCTCATTATGGTCTCAGATTGGGTCACCCAACGTGCTCTAAAACAACATTGTGTAGTTGCTTTCCAATACAGCTTTCAAATTAAATTAGAAAACAAAATGTCATAAATATATATATTCTATACATTGTGTATGTAGTTGTATTCCTAAATGTTAAACGTGGCATAATTTTCAAAATGGTCTCTCAATTATATCGTAATTTTAAAATTTGTTTTGGCTATCACAATATCACTTAATACAACTATGTCAAAATTTATCTAATTTAGTCATCGAAATATGTAACGAATGAATAAATAAGTAAACATTTTTCATAATTAATGAATCAGTTTTGATGAATTAATGATCGAGGATCAAATTGAACCTCGTCACATAGTCAAAAGATCATTTTAAGCATTAATTCTTAAACGTGTATGTAATTGATTGAAGTAGATGTGACAAAAATATTTCTATTGCTTTGATTTATGAAAAATTCGCAGCGGATACGCAGATAGAAATGTTTCTATTCCAATATGCTTGTCATTTAATTTTTACCTACACGTCCGACTATACATACCCCATTAATTATTTGTATTTTATTGGAAAAGTGGTCCATGCTGCAGTAGTTGTTGTTATAAATATATATATATTGATGGCCATTATATTTAGACTTTTCATTTGCCCTTTATCTAACTCCTTCATTATGTTGAGAAAATGAAGGGTTGTATTATTGTATATATATACATCTTGATAGATTAATAAGATGGGGCTTTTGAGATTAATATATCTTGTCTTCTACCTTTTCTCTCTACTTCTCTCATTCCTTTTGCAATCATGTTCATATGTACAAGCAACACGTTACCATACAACTACCACGCGGAAACTGAGCTAATTGATAAGCCAAATTACAACACGTTATCAGCACGAGTCTCTATCGTGATTTTCGGTGAACGGTATGCTTGCTATCAATTTTCTTGTGCATTTTATTACGAAATCTATTTTATTATGAAATCTATGACTTTGTTTGTGCATAGTGCCTTCCAATATGAATTGGAACCTCCAATCCTTGTTTCTGCGAAATAAGTATTCTCCCTTTTGATTTTATTATCTACATATGTGTGCTTATGATAATTAGTGTAATAATACTCCATGTTTGTTAACTACTTGTGAGTATATGAACCTCTCATCAAGTCATGGTTAAGTTTTTGGGTAAATACATGAGTTTGTAAATATAAATTCTCTTGTTTTATCCTCCCGAATCATGGATATGAATTAGGCTCTACATGAACCATGATGCTTGGAAATGGTAAATACATGTGGTTATATACCAAATTGTATGTATATGTATCCATGTATGTTCTATGACTTTGGATATGGAATGCATAATCAATTCTTATTATGTTTGTATCGGATTGCTATATTTCCATCAGAATACTAAGATACATATACGCATATTTTTGTAAAATGGTGTTTCTTCATCCATTGTTTGAACATGTATTCAAAATAGTGGTTTTTCCCTTTGTTGTTACACATTGCTTCGTAGAGTTACATGAAAATGATGATCTTGTAGATCATGTCCTCCATTGCCAAATGTGGTTTTATTAAACTCTCTTTTGGTAGAAGCAATTATTAAACTTGGGCTCTAGATATTGAATACATTTGGCATCTAAAGAATTGAGACAAACTTTTGTTGCTAAGTCACAGAGCACTGATACCCAGAAGGTAAAAGCTCTCATTTTCATACGTCACCACTTGAACCGCAACCTTAAAAATGAGTATTTGATTGGAAGTCCCTGAAGGACCATTTCGACCAATAGCCATCAATTGTCCTTCCTTAGGCACAATTTGACTAGCTTTTAATCTCGAGTATTAAGATTATAAGTCAGTAACTGACTATAATTTAGCTCTGCATAAAATAGTCTCGCAATTAAAACTTTGCAAACAGGAAGTTTCAGATAAATACTTATTTGAAAATACTATGTATACTTTTCATGCGAGTAACCTTGTACTCTAGCAGCAGTACAAGACAACAAATTATGAAGCATTCTAAGCTATTTTTAGCACTCATTGTGGCTAAGAAACATAACTAGTTGTTGATGAAGAATCAAAATGCATATCTGATTGGTTTTTCACTAGTGCCTGAAGCACATAATGTTGCCCAATCGAGCAACTTTATAAGGGGTTCAGGTCGAGGTTATAACTGGTGTGGTATGAGTTTCGAGCTCAAAAATAAGAAGCAAAGTGATCAAGATAATCAATGACGACCATACTTATTGAGGCAAAATTCTAGCTAGAAGTTTGCTATCAATGTGGGTGTGAAGGGCTTTGGTCCCTACGTGCCGCACACCAAAGCATTTTGTCATCGAAGAATGAGTCTCAGCTCATCTTATTGATTCTAGTTTGCTTGAAGCAAATACTGTAATAAATGATGATAATGAAATGATGAGGTATTGATGAAGATGTTTGAGTATTGCATGAAAATATATTCATGTCTGAGGAGTTAGCTTATGCCTGAAGCATCTAAAAGTTACCTCATGCTTGAAGCATCCGAGAAGTTAGTTTATGCTTGAAGCACCCGAAAAGTTAGTTTATGGCCACGATATTCGAAAAGTTATTGCATGGCCGAGAAGTACACATATACTCCAAAGGTATTTTTGAGTGCAAAGTTATTTTTGGATGCAAATTATTACGAGTGCAAAGTGATTTTTTTTACTTTGCTGATTTTTACTACTCGAATTAATTATTTGAAATTTACTATTCAGTAGTGTACTTCTCTCAACTTACCTCTCTAAGCTTACCTTTCTAATCTTACTTCTCAGAGTTACTTCCCTTAGTTTGCATGCTTATTTGCGGAGGTTTTTTTCCTCATGCACGTAATCATGACTCTCGTATGCAATAGGTTGGGTACTTATCCAAAGTTGAATTTGTTCCAAAAATCCTATATCAATCCTTGAAGGATTGCTATTATCAACAAATTATGATAATCCTCCTTTGACTAAATTTAATATGCCAAGATATCGAATCTCCCTATGAATATGTCTTAGTGCAATTCTGTGTTATTTAAGGAGTGGTATACCCCTTTATAAGAATGATCATTGACTTATGACATACATGATATGATTAATTTAGATGTTATTTGTTTGAAAGATAGAAGCAAATGATATCATATCAGTTTGCCGGAAGCAAACGAAGAAATGAATTATATCATATCAGTTTGCTCGAAGCAAATGAGGGAGTGAATTATATCATGTGAATTTGCACGAAGCAAATTAACCAATGAGTGAGACTAATGGAAAGTTGAGAATAGAGCTGTTTGGGAGATCTTGAAGATCTATATTATTTGACAAGCTTCCCAGTTTTCCTATGATTATTGTGTACCCTTATAATATCATTTGATATGTATGCTTTCATATTTGATCATAGATGATTGCGTATATGTTTTGGGTACTTCATATGTTGCGGTACATTTTTTAAAGGCTTTAAAGACCCAAATGATATTATAATACGGGATGAGCTAGTGAGTTGCCTTGGGCAAATATTTTTTTTGGTGAGTCAGATTCCTTCAAGTGCATATTATATAAAGCATATTTTGTGGAAGANCAGATTCCTTCAAGTGCATATTATATAAAGCATATTTTGTGGAAGAAAATTCTTAAACTATGTATTTTCTTGTTGGGGACATCAGTTTTATTTGCTATCAAAATCTGACCCACTGCATATCATAATTATTCCCCCTAGCTCATAATACGTGGTATAAGATCAAACATTTCCCTGTCTGCGTTTTGTTCATAGTGTGCAGTCTATTTTACTATATCACCACCATTGCGTACCTCCAAGAGCTATCAAAGCCTCTGTCTGTTGTTTAAATACTTGAGCCCATGATATGGGATCAATAGTCTGTTGTTTAAATACTTGAGCCCATGATATGGGATCAATATATTGTTGTTTAAATACTTGAGCCCATGATATGGGATCAATATATAATTAGGTACGCTAACTGCCCCATGATATGGGATCAATATATAATTAGGTACGCTAACTGCACCATGATATGGGATCAATATATAATTAGGTACGCTAACTGCACACTTGATGAGGATCAATATATAATTAGGTACGCTAACTGCACACTTGATGAAGATCGTTTCACGGCATTAGGGGGAGATAAAAGCCCAAATTTTATAGAATGCCGATAAATTCCATGGAATGATTGATGAAAAAGATCTTCAGTATTTAAACCCACGTATTAGGTAGACTGAACTAGAAGTTCAGAAGAGGTAAACTGAACTAGAAGTTCAGAAGATATCTAATATGCCAATATATATACTGATAAGAAGAGTGACTAGGCCTCATATATTTTCCCCAACTTGGACCATATATGTATTTACCAATGCTCCTTGACGCTAGAAGCGTGGAGACATATTGGGATAACATACAAGAATCCGCGGAAAGCTAAATCTAGCTAGTAGAAAATTCCGTCACTCTTGAAATCTCTTAAAGAAGTATGTCTTGAAGACATTCGTTCAGAAGACGAAAACCCCCAATAAATTTACAGGTGCACCCAAAATCATAATATTGGGGATGCGGAACAACTAGATAGAAATATCTCTGGGAAATGGCTAGAGTCTGGTTGATTTAGAAATTGCCATGAATTTTATATATATGGGAGATTTTATGAAAAATATTATAGTTGTCGACAACACAATTGCCTTATAAATTGCTCTCAATATATAAGAATCTGGATCCAGAGCTAGGCACCAGTAGTGCCCTGATTTTTTAATGTATAAAAGAGCAATTAAGGCATGTACAGCTCAGCTCGCTAAAACTGTATTCTCTTTATAATATGTACACCATTTAATGTTAGCCCAGTAGGTTACAAATGGGTGTTTGTACAAAAGAGAAATACAAAACAATTTGGTGGTATGATATAAAGCGAGACCGGTAACTTAAGGGTTTACGCAGAGACCCTAGATTGATTTTGATCAAATATTCTCTCCCACAACATATGGCATTACGTTCCGCTAATTAACATCATTGGCAAATTGGCAGTGAATTGTGTAAATTTAGATATGCAATTGATGAACATCATGACCGCAAATTTATGGGTCATTAGATGCTAATATTTATTTGTAAATCCCCGATGGATTCAACACTTCTGAAATGAGGAAAGTGAAAATCGCAACATGTATCATTAAATTACTAAAGTCTTTTTATGACTTGAATATTATTGACTGAGTGTTTTCTTCCCGAAGAAGGAATATGCAAATAATATGTACCATTATGTGTTCGTTAAAGAATTGCTAATGGAGTTATTTATTTATCATTTCAGTCGATATTGATGGTTTATATGTTATTGAAGCACATAGAGAGCTTGGTGATATTAGCTCATGCCGAATGACGGAGTTTTTGAAATGAAAGACTTGGGAAACCCAAGTATTGCCTCGACCTGGAGATTGAGATTCTCTTTGAAAGAGTTTTATATACCAGTTAGCCTACTTGAAAAAATGTCTTGAAGATGTTTTATATGAATAAGTATCATTTACTTATCACACTAACGGTAGTCCAATAATCTCTTGAAGTAGATAAGGAACTATTTAGACTCGAAAATGATAAATAAGGATATTTTGGGACTGGAAGTCCATTATCATTGTTATTGGAGCACTATGATGGAACTAGAAGTTCCATAGTCGCATCAGGCCTGATATTGAATTTGCGATGAAATTGCTAGCAAGGTTTAGTGCTTCCTCTACAATGAAATATTGAAATGATGTTTAACATATCCTCTAGCATCTTCGAGGTATAAAGATTATGATATTTATGTGAGAAATCAATACGTGGTTTTGGCGGGCTACTTGGGTACTGGCTCTTTTATTTTGATCCCCATGATGCCAAGTCCCAAAATGGTAATGCTATTTTTTTACCCCCAATATCCCAGGTGGACAAATAAAGATTGTGTTGACCATGCAAGTAATAGGTTTGTTAATGAGAACCTTACAAAAGATATTGCACCTAAGTTTTACTACCCACATGAACTCCAGAAGATTAATAAAATTCTTGTTGAGAAAGTTCGCCCTCGTGAACAATCTGGCAGATATGTTCACCAAGTTTCTGCCTGCATCCAATTTTGAGTAATATGTTTATAAAATTGGAATGCGTAGGCTTAGAAGATTGTTATCTTCAGGGGGAGCGACAACCTCTAGCTACACTAGAATGGACAATCTAAGAATTGAAGACTTTTGAAATCCTTAAGATTATGCTCCGAAAGCATATGGTTGTACTCTTTTTTTCCTTAGATAAGTTTTCCCATTGGGTTTTCTTATAATAAGGTTTTTAATGAGGCAACTGATATAGGTGCACTTGAATGGATAGTCCTGAAGACCTTAGAAATCTTGAAGATTATGCCCGGAAGGCTTATGGTTATACTCTTTTTCCCTTAGCTAAGTTTTTCTCCCACTGGGCTTTCTTAGGCTAAGGTTTTTAATGAGACAACCGGTGCAACACAATGGTTTAACATATTTCGTGTACTCTTTTCCTCGTCTAGGTTTTTCCCAAAGGGTTTTTTTAGCGAGGTTTTTAACGAGGCATGAGTATGGTAAAATAATGGCCAAGGGGGAGTGTTATAAATATATATATATATATTGATGGCCATTATATTTAGACTTTTCATTTGCCCTTTATCTAACTCCTTCATTATGTTGAGAAAATGAAGGGTTGTATTATTGTATATATATACATCTTGATAGATTAATAAGATGGGGCTTTTGAGATTAATATATCTTGTCTTCTACCTTTTCTCTCTACTTCTCTCATTCCTTTTGCAATCATGTTCATATGTACAAGCAACACGTTACCATACAACTACCACGCGGAAACTGAGCTAATTGATAAGCCAAATTACAACAGTTGTAAGATTTTTCTTCAAAAAGTTGAATACAATCACATAATCATAATATTTTAAATTAATAAATATTATATCATAATTACAATTTTAACCCAATTAATTATTGATAAGTGTGTAAATGTTCATATTTTACTTTATATTTAACTTCATTTAAAATTTTTTCACTCTTATTCACAATTTGGACTAGAAGAGATATGACAACTATGAACAAATGAACAATTTATAATTTTGAACAATGCAATACTCTAAAGTAGTGGGGGTTGAGTACAACTTTCAAAAATGACAAGAAACAATTTCAAACTTTTATTCTTCTTCTTCTTTTCTTTTGAATTTTTCTCGTTTCAACATTTTCTCAAGACCCCCACAGTTAGACAATTTCAAACAAAAACATCCTAATAATTTCAAAACATGCAAATCTTAGACTTCACTCGGAGAGTAATGAGGCAAGTTCTAGCAAAACAACCATCACCAAAATCTCACATAAGCATTCATTAGCAATACATAACACACAAAATCAAGAATTTATTCAATTATTAAGTGGTTAACAAGGCTATTAGCAAGAGAATAGATCAATCATGTGTTACCCTTGGCTCATCAATCACAAGTTAAATTGCAACAAGTTCAACCAAAACAAACCACCAACCAACAAAGAGGGAATAATCACAACTTCTAGCATAGAAAATGCAATTTACCACACATTATGCGCACAATGAGTCATCCAAGCAAAGTTTCAAAAATTACCCAATTTTTTTTCACCCCCCACACTTAGAAATTACATCATCCTCGATGTAAAAGAAAATAAAGCACAAGGGGGAAAAAGGAAGCACAATAAGCATAAGGAGCACAATCTCTACTATCTACACCAAGTAAAACACTTATACTTGGTAATTAAAGCGGGATATGGAGTCTCTTGAAATAAGGAAACATGATGGATGTATCACGTGCAATAGTTATTGCGTGGACCATGGTCCACAGAGATGTGTGGACCACGGTCCAAAAACGACGTCATTTCACATAATTTTTTTCACACAAACCATTGCAACATACATTTTTATAACTCATAATATACATTATTCTAAAGCATAATGTACTTTATGAGTTACTTTATCTGACTCCAAAAGTTTCAGTATTCGAATACATATTGTACATTATTCTAACACATAAAGTACATTATTCTAACACATAATGTACTTTATTCTAACGCATAAACTACATTATTTTAATATTGTTTCAAAAAAATAAAACCTAGAATCTTCATCTCTAAACACACTCTCAAAAGGCCATGTTGAAATTTTAACTAAGTAGCCTTAAATATTTTATGTGTTTTAAAATAAATTTGCAGTGGAAAATTTAGTTCGAAACTTGTGATTTGTGTACTAGTTAAAAACGGCTTGATAGTAAAATATAATGCAATGAATAAAATGTACTAAAATAACATGCAATTCTAAAATAAATATGTAAGTAGTAATGGTGAGAATGTGGTTATAATGATATATAATTAAATAGATGATAGATGATTCTATTTTTCATTTTGAAAATAGTTTTTAAAAATTCTTAGAAAATGTTTTCAATTTTTAAAATAGAAAATTGTGCTATTAAAAATTTTTGGAAAATATTTTCAATTTTCAAAATAGAAAATTGTGTTAGTAAACATGTTTTATTTTTTACTCTAATTCTCCGAAAAACTGGAGAAACTTTTCACTTAATAAACAGTTCTAATTTACCAATCTAGACTTTTCCATTGCATGCATGTATTCACTCGGGACCATCATATCAATAGTAATACTAAACAAATGAGAAAATACTTTGAAGATGCTATAAGAACATATTGCACCACACATGGTTTTCCGGTCCATTAATGGCATGCACATAAATGCAAAAGATATTGAAGGAATTGGAAGTGTTTTTGATAGTCTCTTTAAGCTGTAGTTTATTAATTGCACAAGCCTAGGCTCTGTTAGCATTATATTAATTATTGTTATTATTATATAGTTTATATTATGTGGTAGTGAACTAGTCTACAGTCTTGTAGCCTATAGAATAGGGAGTTCAAGTGTACTGCTAATATAGGATTCTCTCTCTCTCAGTAATCAATGAAACCGTTTATCCAATCATAATCTGGTATCAGCTAGCGAAAGGTTTGCATTATTTTCGCTATTTGCTAAGATTGTCGTTTCTCTTTCCGATGGCCACTCCCTCTACCGCCGACCAGACACTCACGACTGCCACCAATCCCTCTCCGATCACACCAACATCCCTCACATCCGCCCACCACTTCGTATCAATTAAGCTAACCTCCCACAACTACCTTTTTTGGAGAACCCAGCTCATCCCCTTCCTCCGAGGCCAAGGCCTCTTAGGCTTCATTGATGGAGGTATTCAGTGTCCTTCTCCCACCCTACCGGCGGCAATCCCGAACCCCGCCTACACTGCGTGGGTTCAACAGGATCAATCGATCCTTTCCCTTCTCATCTCGTCACTCTCCGACGAGGTGATGCACCTTGCAGTTGGTCGGACCACCGCCAAAGAGGTATGGGATTCCGTCACGTCGGCGTTGGCCTCCACGACGCGTGCACGGTGCTTGAGCCTGCTTGGACAGTTCCAAACACTCCGACAAGGCAATACAACTCCGGCCGAATATCTCGGCAAGGCGCATATGTTAGTCGAGGCGCTTTCCCTCGCTGGTCGTCCCCTCTCCAAAGATGAACAAATCCTCTACGTTCTTCGCGGGCTGAGACCGGAGTTCCGGGCGATGGCCAGTTCGCTGACGGTCACTGGCACGGAGGTGTCGCTCCCGCAACTGGCGGACATGCTCCAAGCACAAGAGTTTATTCACTCAGATGATTACGCTCCTGTACGACACGGTGTCTCTAAGCCGCCGCCCGCGACATTCTTTGCTGGTCGTGGCAGAAATGGAGGCAGCTCACACTAGTCCGGCGGCCGCAGCTGGTCGAATGGCAGAGGACGCACAGGTCGGGGACGAGGAAATTCTAGCCGTGGTAGAGGTGGAGGTCCCCGCTGCCAGATTTGCCGGTCGCATGGACACTCGGCGCTGCACTATTACCGGCGTTACGATGATCGTCCTCCTCCTCGCGCCAATGTTGCTGTTTCCGGCGATGCAAGTACGCAGGCAGGCACGGAGGCCTGGTTTCCCGACACTGGAGCTTCTTCACATGCAACCCCCAGCAAATCCATGCTGCAGCAGTCTGACACGTACAGCGGTGGAGATGTTTTACGAGTAGGAAATGGCGCAGGTTTGAATATTTCGCGTATAGGTCATGCCGTTATCCCTTCCGAGTCTAAACCTTTAAAATTGTCCAATGTTTTACACGTTCCTAACTTATCTTTACCGCTTCTATCTGTTTACAAATTTACAAATGAGAACAACGTCTATTTTGAATTTCACAAAAATATGTTCGTTGTGAAGGATTGCAATACCCAGGCGATTCTGCTTAAAGGGTCAACTACTGGCGGTCTATACAAGTTGCTCACACCGCAAGTCCATTCAGCCTTCCTGTCTGCACGGGCATCACCCATGGTTTGGCATCAACGTCTTGGTCACCCACATGGTCAAGTCCTTCAAAAAGTACTCAAAAGTTGTCCGGTCACACCAAATAAAGCTCGCGTCAGTGAAATTTGTTCTGCCTGTCAGCTTGGAAAGTCGACTCGTTTTCCATTAGATAGGGTCTTTAGTTCTAGCCAAAATGTGTTAGATTTAATTTACACGGATATTTGGGGTCCGTCACCTATTCTTTCTCATTCAGGCTTTCGTTATTTTGTACTTTTTGTAGACGATTATTCGCGATTCACCTGGTTTTATCCATTACGGTTAAAATCAGATATATATAAAATATTTGATTTGTTTCGGGTAATGGTAGAACGGCGGTTTTCCCGTTCTATCAAAACCATCCATTCTGATGTAGGGGGTGAATACCAGCGACTACATAAAACTTTTGAGTCCCTCGGTATTATCCATCGCCAATCATGTGCTTACACGCACGAACAAAATGGGAGGGTTGAGCGCCGGAACAGACACATTGTCGAAACCGGTCTGGCCCTACTGGCTGCAAGCTCAACTCCACAACAATACTGGGACTATGCCTTTAAAACGGCAACCTTACTCATCAACTGTCTACCGTCCTCCGCAATTAATTATGATAGTCCATACTCCCGCCTATATAACAGCCAACCTCCATACACTTTCTTTCGAGTCTTTGGGTGTTGGTGTTTTCCTTACCTAAGACCTTATAACCGTCACAAAATTGAATACCGTTCCACACCTTGGGTATTCCTAGGTTACCCTATTTCTTTTAGGGGGTATCGTTGCATGGATCCTATAACGGGGAAAATTTTTATCTGCCGCCACGTCCGATTTGATGAAACTATTTTTCCATTTGCCACTTTTCAGGTCAATCACATCCCCGGTACACCATCTCTACCGTGGGGTGTCAGCTCTATTCATGTAAGTCCTCATTTGGTGCCAGTGAGTTTGGACTTACCACTCGCTCGCGAACCAGCACCTCTACCAATAGAGGCACCTATGGAAGCTCCTCCGGCATCTCCCAAGCCCGTTCCCAGCACAACTCAGACTCAGGCTCAGGACAATGCACATGCTATGCGCACTCGCCGGAAAACTAAGGGTAAAAATGAGCAGTTTTTTGCCCTAACAGCCAGCACTGACCCGACGTGTTACTCACAAGCAGTGGGGTATCCGCAGTGGCGTGATGCTATGGATCAAGAGTTCAACGCCTTACTACATAATCACACATAGGAGCTAGTACCTGCTTCACCACAAATGAACATAATTGGATGTAAGTGGGTCTATCGCACCAAACGGAAAGCTGATCGCACGGTTGAACGCTACAAGGCTCGCCTTGTGGCAAAGGGTTTTAACCAAGTGGCAGGTGAGGACTTCTTCGACACGTTTAGCCCGGTGGTTAAACCGACTACGGTCCACATAATATTCTCTCTGGCAGTGTCTAATCAGTGGGTCCTACGTCAGCTAGATGTCCACAATGCCTTCCTGAATGGGCACTTAGCTGAAACTGTGTATATGAAGCAACCCCCGGGATACGAGGATCCGACTCACCCTGGACATGTTTGTCATCTCAAGCGTTCTCTCTACGGGCTTAAACAGGCTCCCCGGGCATGGTTCAAACATCTGCCTGACTTCTTAATTTCAACCGATTTCTTGGGCTCCAAAACCGATGTCTCTCTTTTTTATTACACTTCAGCTGCATCACGGGTCTTCTTGCTCGTATATGTGGATGACATCATCATGATGGGAAACGATTCGGACCTTATCAATGAGTTACTTGGCAGACTATCACAGGCATTCAAGATCAGGGATCTCGGCTCCCCGAATTTTTTCCTTGGCATTGAAACACTTACGACTCCAGATGGTGTCCTGCTTTCTCAGCACCGCTATATGAAATATCTTGGCTCGTGCAGGCATGTCAGATTGCAAAGCCCTGTCCACTCCAGCTTCTATAACACAAGCTACATCGCCTGACACAGAACCCTGTGAAAATCCTACTCGGTATCGCCGTATCGTTGGAGCACTGCAGTATCTCACCATCACTCGGCCAGATCTCTCTTTTTCGGTAAACAGGCTTTGTCAGTTCATGCATTCTCCAACAGAACATCACTAGGGTCTTCTCAAACGTATGCTTTGTTATGTAAAAGGTACACAAGATCTTGGGTTACGACTATCTGCCTCGTCATCTACCGAGATTCATGCCTACTTCGACTCCGACTGGGCTGGGTGTCCGATTGACAGAAAATCAACAAGTGGGTATGCAGTATTTTTCGGTCATAACCTTGTGCCCTGGGTGTCACGAAAACAGCGTACGGTCGCCCGGTCCTCTACAGAAGCAGAATATAAGGGCTTAGCAGATGTCT
The DNA here is from genome assembly GCF_003576645.1 of Ipomoea triloba. Lineage (NCBI taxonomy): Eukaryota > Viridiplantae > Streptophyta > Magnoliopsida > Solanales > Convolvulaceae > Ipomoea > Ipomoea triloba. Next base: position 4,306,875 of record NC_044916.1, read on the forward strand.
CGGCTGAAGTGACCTGGATCATCTCGTTGTTGCGTGAACTTGGGCTTCCCTCCACCAGTCCTGCGACCTTGTGGTGTGATAATCTTGGGGCCACTTACCTTGCTGCGAACCCAGTTTTCCATGCTAGAACGAAGCACGTTAAAATTGATTACCACTTCGTCCGAGACAAAGTTTCATCTGGGGACTTCATCGTCAGCTTTGTTTCTACAAAAGATCAGCTGGCGGATATCTTCACCAAACTACTACCTGGGCCTCGTTTTCAAGCTCTCTGTATCAAGCTCAACGTTGTACCCGTACCACCGTGTGCTTGAGAGGGTGTGTTAGCATTATATTAATTATGGTTATTATTATATAGTTTATATTATGTGGTAGTGAACTAGTCTACAGTCTTGTAGCCTATAGAATAGGGAGCTCAAGTGTACTGCTAATATAGGACTCTCTCTCTCTCAGTAATCAATGAAACCGTTTATCCAATCATAATCGGCTCAACAACTACCTAAATAAGTATGCTCTCTATTTTGTTACTTTTCCTAGAGGGGAAACTGCAAATTAAAAGACTACAGAGTGAAATATAATTATACCGTCACATGTAGTTATTATATCTATAAATTATTAATATTACCCCTACAAATACCGCTCACAAACTTGTCAGTAGTCACTGATGTAGCAAGTTTTAATAGACTTGTGTTTTTATCTTTTTTATTTTAAAAATCAATTTATTAGAACTTGCGACATCAATAATATAATTGACAAATTTGTGAGTGGTAATGTATGCGCATCTAGCATTGTCCTTATTAATAATACTAGTTTTTCACGCGCATTGCGCGAATGAGATAATGTCCAATGTTTATCTTTAAATAAGTATTTCAAAGTATATCAATACAAGATTATATAGGAGATGTTCAGACATATGTTCATTTTCTGAATTTGAAAGATTGATTCCAGCAATGTTGTAGTCTCAACATATTTTCAATGCATCAAGTGTGTCACAATGTTCTATTGCCCTACATTGACATTTTTAATAATGAGTTTTAAATCAATTTATTAGATTATTTGAATGTCTTCTTTGTCAACAAATCTTCCCTAAGTACGTAGTTAATATGATTGGCTTCAAACTGTTTTTTTTTTAATTTTTTTTCCATGTTGTTAACATAATACTTGGTAAATAAATATATAACATTATTTTGTAGTATAATTTTGATATTTAATTACAAGATAGTGTGAAAAAAAAAATGAACAATGTAATGAATATTTATTAATTAATTTAAAGGTAAGGAATCTTTGCATGGTAGAAAATATAGACAATATAACTAATGAAATTATATCTCTTTTTAAATTTTTTGATAATGAATACTCCGTATTTTTTTTTTGAATAAATGCATTGTAAACATCGAATTATAAATTAAAAAAATTCATATGTATTTTTTTTTGTTATAACACTAATTTATTTAATTTAATAAGAGTAATAAAGTTGGGTATTTACTTTTAAATAATATACTCTAACATATCCGTGGTATATGTTCAACAATATGCCAACTTTGATTGGGATAAGATTCGAACCTAAGACCTTTCTTATAGAAATTAATGTATAAGTTAAAAGTTAACGGAATATTAACGAAGAATAGAATATTTAACAAAAAATTTAACAAATAATCATATAATTAAGGATAAATTAGGAAATCTCAAGGAAAAATATAAAAATCTAAACAATCTGAACCATTCAACAATATACTCTAATTTTATACGCGCATTGCGCGAATGGGTTAATGCCCAATGTTTATATTTAAATAAATATTTGAAAGTATATCAATGCAAGATTATATATGAGAAGTTTATACATGAGTAATTGAATGTCGATTTTTTTTATTTAAATATCTAAATCAAAGTATATGAATCCAAGATAATATAGAAAATTCATTATAATTATTACTAAAATAAATGTTTGCAACTTTGGTCTAAAAATGATAGTCTAAATATGTACTACTTTTCATTTGAATTTTTCTAAGTGTTCTTAATTTTCTTTTGAGTAACATTGTCATTGTCTTCATCTTTACTATTTGTTTTCTTCCTTTTTGTTGGTAGTGTGTTATTTGCAATTCGGTTATTGTTGGTAGCATCGATGACAACGTCATGCAATGAGATTATGATATAGAAGCTATGGACTTTCCTTTAGGTGTTCTGCTTGGGGTCATTTGGTTTAACCATTATTGTTGAATGAGTTATTGTGGATAAAGAAATCCCTAGTTTAAGAAAAAAGATTAAATAAATTAATAAAAATTTGAAAATTTAAAATATTATATATTTCAAAGATATTAAAAGATAGTTTCTCGCTTTAATTTGCTGGTTAATAGGTTATTTGAGTACTTTCATTGTCAACAAATTCCCCAAGTAGTTAATATGATCAGTTTCAAACTATTCTTTTTTATTCTTTTCATGGTATTAAAGAAATACATATGTATCACTTTTTGGTGTAACTACTAATTTATTTAATTCAATAAGAGTAAAATAGAGCGATTCCGCTTCAATTTGTTGGGTTATTTCAGTACTCTCTTTGTCAACCAATTCCCAAGTAGTTAATATAATTAGCTTCAAATTATTTTAAAAATTTTTTGTCATAGTATTAATAAAATACTTAGTAAATAAATATATAACATTATTTTGTACTATAACTTTGATATTTAATTACAAGATATTGTAAAAATAAGATAATGGACAATGTAATGAATATCAGTTGATAAATTTGAATGTAAAGAATCTTTGCATGAGAGAAAATAAAGACAATATAACTAATGAAATTATTTCTCTTATCTAATTTAATTTTTTGATAATGGAGGTGTTTGGCAAACGGCTGATAGCTTATAGCTGATAGCTGGTTGGTTTAGCTAGTAGTTGATGGCTGATTGCGTTAACTGGTTTGACCAGCTGGTTGTATTAGCTAGTTATAAAAAACTGTTTGGTAAATTAGCCGTTTACTAGTAGTTGATTGAATGTAAAATGACATTTAAGGGTATTATTATTATTATTATTATTATTATTATTATAATAACAAACACACCACCCATTTAAAAGTAAATCCCATTGATTTTAAAGGATAAAATAGTCAATATACCCATTGTTCCAAACAAGCTGATACAAAAAGCTACATTCATTAGCTTTTCAATTTTCAGCTTATTGGCCCAATAAGCCATTTACCAAACACTTCAAAATAGCTTATTGGTTGGTCAAAAAGCTAAACGTGGTCAAATAAGCTAAAATTTGGCTTATAAGCCAATAACCAAACACCCCCAATGAATAATTTTTTCAAATAAAGGTATTGTAGACATATAATTCTAAATTAAAGAAATACATATGTATCATTTTTTGTTGTAGCTAATAATTTATTTAATTTAATAAGAGTAAATAGAGTAAGAAACTTAATTATGTCAAATTTGATTGAGGTGAGTTTCGAACCTAAGACCTTTCTTATAGAAATTAGGTAATCTCTATTAACAATATTAATCTGAATTATCTTAACCATCTATCTGATTAAATAATTCATCTAAACCATCCATTTGATTAAATAATTTTACAGCCATTTTTTCTACCCATTTTAGGCCTAACTCTCTTTAGCTCTTATTCGTATAGTAGACAGAGGGTTGCTAGTTTTGCAGGTGGAAGAACATTAATTTAAAATATCCAATGGTTAATGGCTTGTAGCGAAAAAGAAGATGGTAACTTTAATTTTGGACACCTACTATTTAAGAAGGCATTAAACCAATGGAAAATAATTTTTAAACACTACTACAGAAAATAGATATTACTGAGCTCCTGATCGAGCTCTATAAATAGAGTCACTCCTGAAGCTTTGAAGGAAGTTGACAAACAATAATAGAGAATTATGATAAAACATTCATGAGTATAATAGCCCATCGAAAGCTCTCAAAACAATTCAAAGAATCTTCCAGGTAGATTTTTATTGAGATTAACAAGAATAAGCAAAAATAAAAATGTAGAAAGTAAATGATGACTATACTTATGTGGTTCTGCAATGTGCCTACATCGTCACAGGAGTGAAACTATTCTACAAACGTGTTTATAGGCATCTACTCTTGTACTATGCACTCATCCCAATCTACTCCACTCATATTCATTATATAAGACAAATTAACATTCTTTATATGAAACAAACTCATATTCCTTATATGAGACAAACTCGAAAAATCTTCACCTTGGCGAATATGCCCGGCCTTTAGGAGAAAAGACATATCTCACATATACTCATGGGTAGTGTTCAAGTTATTCCATTGGTGAATTTCTCGTAAAACCTAAGAAATTTGACATCATTTTGTATCTCAAAAATTCTAGTTTGATTACCTTTGTTGCTTAGTAAAGAAAATCGAAAATTGTTAGGATATTGTTTTCACATGCCTAAACACAATGATCAAGTGTTTCTTTGTTTGTGCTAAGTCTTAAGTTTGTTATACGAGAGTCAGGTTCCTAACAAATCATACTAAAGTTATTAAAATGCTTTTAAAATTTAAGAATATTGAAAATAAGAAGCTAAGAAGTGAAAAATAATGTTGTAAAAGCGGTTTTGATATAAGAAGGAAAATAAAATATGAATTTTCTATTTTAACTCTCAAATTTCAACTATTTTTTTTTATTTTTCCGTCAGTTTTAATGGTCAGAAACCAAATGCGTCACTTCGTTCATAACTGAGGGACTAAACTCGGATACGGTTATAACTCAAGGACTGAGTCGGAACTTGGTTAAAGCTCAGGGAACAAAAATGTAATTTTTCCTGTTTATTATTCACAAATAAAGAGAAATTGAACCATTTTGCAACAATTCTAATCATGTTTTCAACGTGTTGGGAATATTATAGAGCATTGGAGAGAATTAGGAAGTAAAGGAGTATATGGATGGAAGTTTATAATGTATGAGCTAATAACTTCGTAAGTTGAACGTTTATGAACGGTATGATATTAATTAGGGAGTACAAAATAAAATAATAAACAAGATACCGACGAATTGATATTGCAGTTGGGAAACACCTCATAAACTACAAATCGTACCCAAATAACTTTTCACTAAAACTCAATTACAATTTTTATACTTAACAAAATTTGCGAGATATACAAAACTAGGCCAATTCAACAACCTATTTTAACTTCAAATCTAGTACAAAACTTTAGAAAGTTTACATGGTACAATTTTACAAATCTAACAATTATACAAAATGCACGTACGATAATTATACAAGAATTGTATTGTGTAATTTGCGATGAGTGTTCCGTTGTAGTTGCGCTCCGGATGAGTGTTTCGTTGCAGCCAATCTTACGACCGAAAATTTGATTCGTCAGAATTCTATTATTTTGTTCGTGACAAAGTAGCATCAAAAGAACTACAAGGAAATTACATCTCTACAATAAGACCAACTGGCGGACATCCTCACCAAGTCACTAACCACAGCAAGGCTACACGATCTAAGGGACAAGTTCAATGTCCTCTCTAGGTTAAGAACCTTAAGCTTGAAAAGAGTATTAAGACTGTATTCTAGCACACTATAATTCATTCTCCATTCCCCTATATCATTATAATTATTACCATTTACCATTCCTATCCTGATTAGGACTCTTGGTATATATCCTTATAAATACATCTTTTCATCATGTACTTAACATCATTGTGGATGGATCAATAATAATATAATTCCCAGAACCATTATTCTCCTCCTCCTCCTCCTCCTCATCATCATCATCATCATCATTATTATTATTATTATCAATTTTGTATAGTGGTATATATGTATTTTAAAAACATATTCCATTTCTATTACTTAAACCAACCAAACATTGAAATAGTATTCCAAAAGTCTATTGCTTATAGAATAACATTCATATTCCCTCAAAATCCAATCGCTAAACTGAACTAGTTGTAAGGGTTTCAGCCATGCTATGTCCATATGTTAGTCATGTCCTTTTAAAGTTATTCAGTGGATAGAAGTCATGGTTTAGTATACTACTACAGAAATCACTCACAACGTCAAGGATATAACGTCAATTTTCTACAAAACTAACGTTAAAAATTTCAAAAAATTTATAATTTTTTAAAAAGGCATATAACGTCGATTTTTGCAAACAACCGACGTTATATGTCTTTAAAAATAATTTTAAAAAATAAAAACGACGTTATATATATAACCATCGTCGTATCATATGATTATTATTTTTAAAATTTTAATTAAAGTTACGATGTCGGTTAGTATACAAACCATGACGTCGTAACTATTTTTTTTTTTTTTTTGAGAAAACGTCGTAACTATTTAATAACAAAAAATAATAAAATACGTAATTGTACGACATTGGTTTGTAGACAAACAGACAGTGTATATTTATATGTATTTTTTGAATTTCTTTAGGTTATGGGTTCGGTTCGTTGAAGAATCAATGTTGTAACCTTTTAAAAAAATAAATTTAGAGTTATACGACATCGGTTAAACCGACGTCGTATTTCTATTTTGTCTATCTACAAATTTCTTCTCTTCTCTTCAAACAAATCACCCCTCTCTTTTCTTCAAAATAAATCCCTCCTATTCCCCACTGCGCCAGAGCCTCCGCAACCTTCCCCGTCGCCGCCCACCGCCTCTGGGACCTTTCTCGCCGCCGGCAGCCGCTAACCGCGACCTTCCCCACCACAGCAAGCCGCAACCAATCGCGACATTTGCAGCCAGACGCGTCTGACCGGGAAATTATATTCAACATCGGAGGCAGTATATGAAAATTAACATACATACTTAGCCCAAATTCTTCTAAATTTTAATTAAGATTTAAAAATGAGTTAATTCTATTTTTGTCCTAGATTTATAAGTGACAGTCCACTTTTAGTCTTTTTTATTAGAATATTCACTTTTGGTTATAGTTTTATTGGTCATATCACAATAATATTAGGACCAAATAAGGTTGTTCTGATAAAAAAGAACTAAAAGTGGATTGTCACTTATAAATTTAGGACAAAAAAAATTGTCAATGACCAAATTGATAATTTTGCAATAGTCAAGGGACTATTTCGATAATAAACTCATTAATAATTTATAAATAGAGTTAATTTCATTTTTTGTCCTAAATTTATAGGTGATAGTTTACTTTTAATCATTTTTTATCAGAACATTCACTTGTGATCATAGTATTATTGTGACACGATCATTTTTTTGTCATCTAGCAACAAAACAGTTTAAATGGCGTTAAATACAAAGACGTTTCAGTATAAATATACCAAAAAAAATATACTTTTTAAAAAAACAGTTAATGACCATTTTTTGACACGATCAATTATAGATTTTTTTTTAAAAAAAAAAAAACAAAAAAGAATATAGTGGTCAACCTGTATAAAAAAGATCTAAATGTCATTGTATTTAATGATATTTCAACGATTTTGTTGACGGGTGACCTAAAATGGTCATGTTACAATAATACTAGGACCGAATAGGGATATTCTGATAAAAAAAAAGGACTAAAAATAGATTGTCACCTATAAATCTAAGACCAAAAATAAAATTAATTCTTAATGGTTTAAATAGAGAAGGTAACCCAAGCCAAAAACCTTGTGGTCAAGCGACACCTGGTGGCCGGTGTACACTCCTATATGGAAAGGAGTGGGTTCGTGTCTCAGTGGGGGCATCTTTTGACTCTTTGTGCTTTAGTAGGTTGAGAAAGTAGCTATGAATAGACAATACATTATAACAGAGTCAGTAGAACTCAAGAAAAAAAAGGGTAACCCAAAAGATCTAGACGTATTAAGTACACATTGTTTTGCAATGTTACGTTCTTCCCCCTTCAAAGGCCTTGTTTGGTAAATGGCGGATTTGCCAAAATTTTGACAAATCCGCAATTTTGACGTTTTGACTTCAGTCAAACCGCCAAAAAAAAAAAACGTTTGATAAGTCAGCGATTTGGATCAGCGATTTTTAATCATATTGCTATTTCAAAAGAAGTTAAAGTTAGAAAAAATTTGTTGTACATACATACGACCAAAAGGTGGACACTATAGTAAAAGTTATATACTCATGAGACAACGAAATATTTAAAATAATTTACATTCATTTAATGCGGACGCAATTATTCACGTTATATTTTGGAGAAAAAAATGATTTGTTGGCTGGTCCCTTACTAATTATTAAGCATTAGCCATTAGTTAGTACCATACTCGTGTTTTAGCAAATATCATCATCGACCTAATTGAGACATAGTAATCATATAAAGCTCCTTGGGAACAAAAAATAATCAGAGAATTGAAATGCACATGCTTTGTGGAGAGGTGTTGATGTAAAATAATAAGTGTAATGTATATTTTAATTATGATAAAACAAAGGTGACACTGTACTGGAACAAGTTTTAATTTCAAAATTCAAAATTATTGATGCATATTATGATTATTAATAAATTAAGGTTTTAGGCAATTGGCGTACTAATGCATATCATTATTATTGTTGAGCATCCTATCTATAATAAAGCAAAATCCTTTGGTGAAAAGTTCCCGCCCAAGAATTGTGGATAAACGGCGCCGTATAACTAAAATAAAATCTACGCCAAAGGAATTTGCTATGTTGGCAAAGACTAGGTTATACGAAGAGTCATTTTTGGGAATTAGACTCCTTAATGTTTTATACTTCCAATCTATTTAATTGTTTACATTGAAGTCTGATCTATATTTAAAATAGGCGGCTTTTCATTTGCTTCCATGAATGTTATTATGATCTTTGGTTCCCGATTCATTACCCTTGACAGGCTATAAATATGGCTTTATACCATGATTCTGAAACTAGGTGGATACTTATAATCAAGATTCTGAAACTATGGCGGATTTGTTCATCACTGCCAATGAACTTTCACCAACGCGGCTGAAATGTGCAATCAAATTGCGGTGCATTTGAACCTATTTGATCCCCGATCGCGTTGTTACCAATTCTATCAAGTCGCGCAAATGCCTCTTCCATGACAAAGAGGTAATCTTATGACCATGTTTGTTACTGCAAATTTTGTTGATCGGTTTAGTTGATGGTCGCAATCTGTTTACCAGTTACATATTAGTTCTTATAACAGAAAATATATTACATCACGGTATGCATCTTAGATAATTAGATATAAGGTCGATACCTGAATTTCATATAACCATGGCCTCTCTTTTTCTGGTTGATACCTTGATGTACTGCTGTTTGTAAGAAATACCTGCATAGGTATGGAAAATAAATTCAGTGCAAACTAAAAAGAATTGTATGTGCCACAATAAATACTTACTGTATTGAAGTATAAAAATAATGAATTTTATTTCTCTCAGGGTCAGAAAAGGTTAAAATATGCAGTTTAGTAATTACTGTGCTTAAATCCAAACAGAATTGAAAAATGTTGTCATGACTTAAATTAATTAAAAGCAGAAAAACTTACTGCATTCCATGGTAAGTCATGAAGAACCTGCAGGTTTTCCCACCTGAAATATTGGCACTTAAAGGTTCCTCAATGGCATTCCGGATCTCAATACAAAAGCAGCAGTTCCAAAATATGCATAACGCCTTTGGGGTCATGCAAATTGTTGTATAGAACAGTTTTTCCCACCCGAACAGATATGCAGGTTTCAATACAATAAACGGCGAAAAAAGTCGGCTGTGGAGTGCTTGACCTAACAGAAGAATTCAAGCCGCCAAATTAGGTTGTATAGAACAGTCATACTAGCATTGTCATAACTGTATGTAATTTACTTACTATACATTGTAGATAGGTTTATGGAAATAAATAATGAAAATAAATCAGTTATGGTAAATACTGTGTTCTATAAATTAATGCATTAGCACTTCAAGCATGTATTACGGAGACTGCTTAAATTAGTAGTAGATTTACGTATCAACCGTAATTTAACTATAAAGACTAAGTATTACCAATTATGTGGCCCTTTTGATTTTATAGATTCATCACCATTCACTTAGAGTGCTCAGGTCTTAAACTGTCATGCACCTTATTGCACTTTCATCTGCTACTTTTTTATTCATTGTTTATAGAGCTCTAAACTTGATAGTCAGTTCAACTTTATACAATGGATCTTAAACAAATTATTCAAACATATGGAACACCTTAACACAATCTGTTTAGTAGAGGATACACAGGTAGAGGGCTATTCAAACTATGCAAATCATGCAAGCTCATAATCCATGATAAGCAAACTGTGGTTTCTCATATATTGGGACTGAATTTGAGAAAAGGCGGAAAGCTCTTAGAAGATGCAACGATTACCAAAAAACTTTTGCATACAAACTTGGAAATTTCTTTCACTGTTTTGTGGCTGCTAGCATGAGTGCTTCTGCTCCGGAATCCAGATGATGGGGAAAGAAAACCCTGCAAAATAAATTATATACTATATACTAACTCTTCTTTTATCGACATTGTTAATAAACTAAGGAATGAAATTAACAAGTAGTCAGCACAATTACACAATAGTGTACAGTTCACGTAAAGTAGGAATAAGTAGCATACCCTTCTTTTACAAAATGGAAGCAAGCACACTTCTTATGATGCCTTGACTTTGACCTTTTTAATGATTTTGAGCTCTGCTTTCCATATGTGACTATCTGCTGCTGTACATCACAAAAATATTTAAGGTAACTGCAATGGTCAGCTAGGTATATAGACTAATAAATAAGTTCAACAGTAGTACGAAAATTATAATATTCCACATAAATTAATTACGTTTTTACAATTAAATTTTAGTCTTTTTTATACTCTATAAGATATGAATTTTATTATAAGCTACAGCACTCTGATCGATTTTCTATTAGCTCATTTGGCAACACTCAACCTCATTTTTCAAAACGACTATAACATTTCAGATACAGTGCTATGGCAGTAAATTTAAAAAAAAAAAAAAAAACTTTTGAAAACAGAAACTCTTACTTCAAAAATATCATTGCAATCCCACTGTATCCAAGTATTTCATGAAAAGCTGCAGCAAATATTATGGCTCCCTGCATCTCCTTCATAACTCTAAATTCTGCAAGAGGAAAGTTCTTCGTTAATTCAAATTCACAGCACCAAGCCAGCAATAGTATTGTTTATGTTACAAACAAAAATCTAGAGGCATACATTTCTATTCAATGTTAAGAACTCTATGGAGTTGATTATTTCAAACAAAGAACCCTGTATTAGCAGCAAGGGTGTAAATAAACACTCCTGACACAGAAAGAACAGTGGAGACAACATTTGATGTATCCTTCTACTTCCACTAAATTGGATTAGTACTCAAGAAATTACTAACAGAATTGCAATAAAAGAAATCTTTTAACTGTAAAATAATAAATGAATTACAAGTGCTCTCGCAGGTGACACGCATTGCCGGAACAATCACAAGTGGAATTAGTACCAACGAACCCAATAGTGAAAGATAATGTTGTAAGCCATAGAAACTGAATATTGAAAGATATTCTTTCATTCTACACTACTGGATTATATTTTAAACCTTCAAGGGTTGTGTATGTGGAAATACAGAACTGCAAACTGCTTTATTTTATCTGCAATATATCTTTAATGTCTAGGGGTATTTAGATTTGCAGAAGAGAGACTTAGAGTTCGGATGTAGGCATTTAAATTGACATTTTGTGTTTGAAAAACACAATAGTACCATCTAGATTGTATAGACTTTACCGCAAACATCGTGTATGCCGATAGATGTTGCCGGCCAGGTATCGCTACTGTGTACTGACTTTGCTCTCATGCTGTATTTGTGGGATTTCCTTTGGAGTTTTGCCTACGAAGCAGTTTCCGACCGTGCTGTCCAAAATGGGAGTCAGAGAGAGGGTTCTGGAAAACGATGGGAAGCGAAAATGAAATGGTAGAGATGAAGCTGGGTTAGGTAGTATGTGTCGTTGGTTGTGGGGTTCTTTTGGGCTATATAATTGAATTGGGCTGCAGTCCGTCAACTTTATATTATTATTACTATTTGTTATTATTATTTATTGTTTTTTAATGCCCATATTTCTTCTATGTTGGCAGGAAAATCTATTTAAGTATTGCAGTATTTTGTTTTGTTAAAGTGCATGTAACTTAACAATATTTATATCACAATATTTAAAGTACTCTCCATTTTGAGTAAGAAAGTATTGAACGAGAATTTTAATAGTTGAGGACTTTATTGTGTATGAATTGAATAACTCAGGATCTTATTGGGTAAGGATTGAATAGTTGATGGCTTAATTTGTTAAACTGAATAGTTGAATTTTGTTGTAGTTGTGAGACGATTTTAGGTTTTAATTCATAAATTAATTTAAATATTTAATTTGACTTCTGTATTAAATTTAGTTATATTGTCTGCTAATCAAATTTCTACACAATGAATTGAAGACATTGCAATGGAGTCGAGAAATCACAGTTTTTTGAAAAAATATCTATTTTTGTACATAGACAATGGAATGTGGCTATATCTAGAGTTAGCAACGATAAGGGTTTTAAAGTTTTTATTTCATGTCAAAATGGAGAGTACTTAACGTGCAATGTTGTCTACAATCAAGTTTTTAACAATTTGTAACTACAATTTGTAAATTTTAGTATTAATGTTTAGGCTTTTTGTAATATTTATATCAAATATATTTTAATGTATTTGTAATACATGAATTGAATTTTATGTTTATATTAAGTTGTACGTTGTTTACTTAATAGTAATATTTTTAAATTGTCTAATATTCATCATGTGCATCACACATGTAGCATACTAGCTAAGGTCAATTGTACATTGATGCTTCTATGATAACTCAAATACCGTTAGTATTGGTGTTTAGCTTGAAGTTTTTAATAATGTGTAATATTCAATTTATTTTTATTAATTAATAATAACTTTTGAATTTTATTTTAAATTTAAATTCACGCATCTATTTATTATATTTAAATTAAGTCTATCATAAAGAACTTAAAAATAAGATTAAAATAATACTTATATCACTATAACACATGCAACAACAATATTTTTAATATTTAGTCCGTGCATCGCACGGGTACAATACTAGTATAATATATATAAGGGAAAACAACACTTTTAGTCCCTTAATTGTTTTACTTTTAGAAATTTGACACCTATCAATTGATTTGAACAAATTTAGTCCTTCAATTGTCTAAAATATGTCACATTTAGTCCCTGAAATTATATAATTGGAAATTCTATTAATAAATTATTTTTATGAGGATCTTCAAAAAAAATTATTTTTATGAGGTTATATTTGTCAATTGAAAAGCTTCCTTCTCTTCTCTGTAGCCACTACTACGCACCCAGAATGTTTTTCATGAATTCAAACACCATATAGATTTAGATCTTTTCTCAAATGCACAAAGCATCCATTATATTGAACCATCGAATGATTGTACAACATTTAGAGATAATTTAGCGCAAGAGATGTTTCTTTCTCATTTGAAAATCCTTGAACTATCGCTCATGGACTGCTCAATGAAGAAAATTGAAAATTTATTAATGAGGAATTTATACAATGAAGATGGAGAGTAATTGACAAATATAACCTTATTAAAAAGCGTTTATTAATATAATTTACAATTATATAACTTTAGGGGCTAAATGTGGCACAAAATGAATAATTAAAGGAGTAAGTTTATTTAAATCAATTGTCAGGGACTAAATTTCCAAAAGTAAAACAATTTAGGAGTTAAAATTGCTATTTTCTCTATATATAAACATAAATGTGCAGTCCAACTATCAGCTGAAAATTTTAGTTAGATGGAACACATGCTTCAATTTGATATTAGAGCCACCAAAAAGTTATGAATTAATCTCCTCTTGGAGCCCATCAGAGCAATCACATGCTTCAATTGGATTATCTTCCACCGGCTGCCAACCGCTACTTATTCCCATCCCAAAATTGGCCGCGAGCAGCGCGAGGGCATTAGAAAATTAAGAGCACAAACTTATCCATAATTCTATATGCCGATATGATAGAAAATACTTAATTGCTTTTGTTTGTCTTTTTCTTCTTTAATTGGGATCTCACGTTTTTTTTTTGGGGGATTAAGCACCTAGCTAGGGAGAAAGAAAGGACACTGCGGCTGACAATGTTGTTTTCCCTTTTTTTTTTTTCTTCTTCTTCTTTTTTTCTCTTTCCCACTCTCTCCCATGTGACTTCTAAAAAATTGTACAAAAAATCAAACTGATATGAATGCTATTATTATTATTATTATTATTATTATTATTATAGAGTTAAATATATTTTTTCTTAAATTTATAGGTGTGTAAGCATACTTTGTAGTGGGTGTATTCAATCATTACTTTTGCATATAAATTTGTATACATACAATTTATACGTAATCAGAAGAAATCATTCATGACTACAGAAATCATCCAAATAATTTATTCACATAAACTATTGATAGAAAAAATTATAGGTGTAAACATACTTTGTAGTGGGTGTATTCAATCATTACTTTTGCATATAATATAAATTTATATACATACAATTAATACATAATCAGAAGAAATCATTCATGATTACAGAAATCATTCAAATAATTTATTCACATAAACTATTGAAAATAAATACAAGTGCAAGCATACTTCTGCCCTAATATACATTAATAAATCATCTAAAATCCATAATATACTTCAAGGCAAAATATACTTCTAATTGACAGACCTTAACCATACATAACCAGAGCTTACATTGTATTATTTGTATACATAACCAAAAGCTTATAATTTGTGAAATTACATAATATGTTAACTGCCGATCATTATTGTGTGGACCATGATCTATCAAATAATATACATTTAATATAAAAATAATGTAATTTTAGTATATTAAAAGTGTACATTGTATTCAAGATATGTACATTATTGTCACAAATTATATTGTGGACCATGGTCATAATTGATACTGCAATTGTGTTGAACTGATACTGCAGTTGTGTTGAATTGATACTGCAGTTATGTTGAACAGATACTGCAGTTGTGTTGAAAGGAAACTGCAGTTGCGCGGAACAGAGGCCGTTCATCCGTTCAATACAACTGCAGTATCCGATCAACACAACTGCCGTATTCAATCAACACAACTGCAGTATCGGTCCAACACAACTACAATTCCAGACGGATGAAACGGCTTCTGTTCCGTACAACTGCAGTTTCCTTTCAACACAACTGCAGTTCCCTTTCAACACAACTGCACAACTGTAGTATTAGCCATTACCCATGGTCCACGGTATAACCACTGCATTATTGTTAGGTTGCAGATCTGATCAAGTGTGTGTTTTGGAATATAAAATGTTGGGTCGTGATGCACGAGGGAAGAGATGAATGGCATGTCTGATGTATATAAAGATGGAGAGGGAAGTATTGAAGTGTATCACTACAAGTAAAGTAAAAGAAGCAAATAAGAGAGAATTGAATTGAATTGAAGATGACTGGCATAGCTGATAGATGGAGTGTTCTGAGTGGGAGTGATAACTGGGAAGGGCTTCTGGAGCCTTTGGATTCGGATCTCCGCCGCTACCTCATTCACTACGGAACCATGATTGAACCCGCCCGTGATGCTTTCATCGAGGATGATGCTTCCAAAAATGTTGGATTGCCGCGATACGCCAGGAGAAACCTCTTTCAAAATACAGGACTTGTGAAGGGAAACCCTTTCAAGTATAAACAAATAAATACTCTCTTTAATTTCTTTCTTCATTCTATCATTCATGAGTTCCTTTCAAGTATAAATACTGCTTTACTGCATGTTTCAGATATGAAGTGACCAAATACTTTTATGCAACATCTGAATTAGCAATCTGGAAGGAATCAGACTGGATTGGATATGTTGCTGTGGCCACGGATGAAGGGAAAGTTGCTTTAGGACGAAGAGACATTGTGGTTGTTTGGAGGGGAACAATCCGAGAACTAGAGTGGATTGATGATGTCATATTCCTTTTTGTTAATGCGCCATTAATCTTTGGCCAAAACTCTGATCCTCTGGTGCATGAGGGTTGGCACTATATGTACACCACCACCACCGATAAAGATAATGGAAAGAGTCCCAGAGATCAGGTATATATACTAAGTTTTCTTTTGCCCGATGCGCAAAAAATAGGTGCCAAATATTAATATTTTATATTAAAATTTTAAATTTATTTAAATTTTAGATATTTAAATTATTGTAAATAATAATAATAATGTAAAATATTTTTATAAATTTTATATTTATATTTTAGAAAATAACTAACATATAACTCCAATATAATATATATATATATATATATATATATATATATATATATATATATATATATATATATATATTATTATTATTGAAGAAAATAAGAAAAATATATAGTGGATGCATGTGCATGGTAACAACAGTGGAAAAGATAACGGAAGTTATAATGGACTAATGGTAGAGCTATGTTTGTCTAATATATTGTAAAGTATAACTTTTATAACATAATGTAAAAAAAAAAACTTAACAGAAAAAACGGATATAAATAAAGGGTATAAACTTCCTTCACACTTATTATGTTTTTAGATTATATATATATATATATATATATATATATATATATATATATAATTATATTGATAACACCCCTAAGCTAGCTTCCTTTTTATTTTATTTGTATTGTAGAATTTGACTTGACTTGGCTTTGTTATATATATAGATTCGTGAAGAAGTTGCAAGACTTGTTGAGTTATACAAGGACGAGGAAGTTAGCATAACCGTGATAGGACACAGCTTGGGTTCATCCATGGCAACACTAAACGCAGTAGACCTGGCTGTCAATCCAATCAACAACAACAATAATAATAAAGTTGTTCCTATCACTGCTTTCTTGTATGCAAGCCCCAAAGTAGGGGACGAGAATTTTAAAAAAGCCTTCTCTAATCAACAAAACCTTCGAGCCTTGCGAATCTCCGACCTCAATGATCCTATTCCGAAACTTCCGCCCTTCGGATGGAAAGAAGGTGAAACCGTAGAGTCATCAAAACTTTACGAAGATGTGGGGGTGGGTTTGGAGATTGAATCTAAGAAATCCAACTATTTGAAGCCAGCTCCAGCTGAGAACCCACTCTATTATCACGAATTGATGCTTTATTTGCATGGAATTGACTTATACCAGACGCCTCAAGGAACGTTTGAGCGTAAGGGAGTCTTTGATCTTGCCAAAGTTAATAAGTATCAGGATTCTTTGATAGAAGATTATCGTATACCGACAGAATGGTTTAACATAAAGGATAAAGGAATGGTTCAGCAAGAGGACGGAAGTTATATCCTTGATGATCATGAGCCTGATGATAATGAGGTGTTTTAATTAAACTTACGTTTGAATAAAAGTAATTTAAGTCTTCTCTAGCTTCATGAAGACAAACCTTTCTATAATTATTCAGTGTGTTTTGTATAAAATTGGAGCTGAGGCAACTAGCCGCTTGTGGCTAGCTGTCGACTAGTCCAATGCATGTGTGCCAGGTTTGATAGTTTGTATTTCAAATATTATGTTTCAATCATCTCAGCTCTTGTCAGCAATATATATAATAATAAAAGACTTTATCGAATTGCTTTACTTAGCTTTCTTCCTGCTTAACAAAACTAATTTAATTTGTTACTCAAGTCTAGGGTTGTTTACTTTGAATAATCTTCTTTCTAGCTGTTTTTGCCTATTCCTTCCTTTCAACATAAACGCCTGCCATCACCTGGGGGAAACCTAAATTTCTGGGTTTGTGCCTAGATCTGCAAATTGGGGTGAAGATTAGGTTAATCAATTCAACTGAAAAAAATTCAGTTAATTGTTTTTGATTGATTTGAGATTATTAATAATACCGATTATCTATTAGTTTTATTCAAAAGTTTAGTAAATTAAATCAAAATTCATAGGGTGTAATTGGTAGGAACATGGGAATGAGAATCATAATGGGAATTAATATTTGATAATTGGGAAGGATTTTGGTGAAAGTATTTTGCATGTTTGGTAAGTAGGGTTGAATTCGAATGATTACTAATACTGTTGTTTGGTTATATATGTATGACTTTATAATCTTATTAAATGTTTTATAAATTAAAAAAAATAAAAAATTAAGGCAATTGACGATGAAGTGAGTAGGATGTAATTGGTAGGAACATGATATGGGAATGGGATCATAATGGGAATTAATATTTGGTAATTGGGAAGGGTTTTGGTGGAAGAAGTATTTTGCATGTTTGGTAAATAGGGTTGAATTCAAATGATTACTAATATTGATGGTTGGTTATGTAGGACTTTATAATCCGATTAAATGTTTTATAAATAAAAATGAAAATAAAAAATTAAGACAATTGATCTTAAGTGTGACAATAAAGTGAATAGGTAATGCAGTGAGGAAGTTGATCTAATGAAGTGAAGAAAGATGAGTAAGAAGGCAATGAAATGAGCAGACAATGAAATAAGGAAGAATAAGGCTGAATTAATGCATGATATACCTATGAGCAAATGATGATGAGATGATGTAGAATAAGGTTGAATTAATGCAGGATACTTATGAGCAGGCGATTAAATGAGGACGAATAAAGTTGATTTAATGCAAGGATACTTATGAGCAGACGATGTAATGAGAGGAATAAAGTTGATTTAATGCAAGTGGACGAGACATTTTAAACTGAAACAGTTTCGAGCATGCATGTCTGTTTGAATAAAGCCAAGTCTTCTCTAGCTTCATGAAGACCTTTATATAGTTTTTCAGTGTGTTTTAAATAAAATTGGAACTGATGGCTAGTTGCCTAGTCCAATGCATGTGTGCCACATTTGCTAGCTTGTATTTCAATTATTATGTCTCAGTCATCTCTTTTCAGCAATATATATAATAATAAAAGACTCGAATTGCTTTTACTTTGCTTTGTTCCACTCTTAACAAAACTAGTTTAATTTGCTACTCCAATCTGGTTGGGATTTTTTTTATTTGAATAGTCTTCTTTAATTTCTAGCTGTTTTTTTATTTGAGTGGAGCCCCGCGCAGGTAGAAAAGCCACATACCTTGAGCTTAGGTTAGCCCTAACAAGCTAAGGATCATAGCATATTATATGGACTAAGGTTCATCATGTCCATAGTAGACTCTGGTCTAGATTATGTTATTAAAATATTATATACATTGAGTTAATAAATTATGTGCTGTAAATAAATTGAAAATACATTATATATGCACATGATAAGGTCATTCCATTGGCATTTTTTGACACAAATTTTAAGACAAAAACCTGACACATGCTTTTTTAAAACAAATGTGAGTTGTGTGTTTTGCAGAAGTCTTTCGATCTCCTGCAATAACCCTTTCATGTCAAGTTTTTTGTTTTTCTTTTTAAAAAAAAAAAGAAAAAGAAAAAAGAAACAAAATAAAAATGTCACATCCAACAGCCAAGGCATTAGTTCTCCTTATTTTTATTAAAATAATGGTGGATCCAAAAAAATTGAAAAAAAAACTTAAAATTAATGGGAAAAATAGTTTTGGTGATTGAGTGAGATAGTAAATGATGAGGTGGATGGTTGGACCCGCAAAAAACTTGAAAAAAATTTCAAACTATTGAGGAAAGCCACGATCGGATGAGTGTATGTTAGGCTTAAGCAGTCAAAATTTATCTAGGAGTTAAATTATATATATTGTACCACTCTCAGATTCGCGGGTTAGTTGGATTACATTTGTTTAGGGGTGAATTGTCTTGTCAGTACATCTTTGTATAGTGCTAGTTTAATGCTATTACAAGGACATTGTCATTTTCGAACACTACATTGCCTTTACATCTCCATCCTTTAATTATCAAGTCAATTGATTAGTGTCACCCCGATAAATTTTCTCTATCATTGGTATAGTGCTTTTATTGAGTGCCCCGCATGTAAGCTCGAGTAGTCGAGCGTGCTTCTTACTTTTGATCTTACCAAATCGGATTTATGTAAGAAGTGCCTCGAATCCTTGACCTAACTCTTGTTGTAGCCTAAGAAATCTCCAAAACATGCTAATGAATATTTTACACCAAACATTAACAAGATATAAGCATAAAGTCTTCACAAACTTAATAACCCGAGGTTTGACATTTTACTCTTTATGCAATAATAAAAAAAAATATATCACATCTATTATATGGGTAATAAAACTCTAATTAACCCAAATCAATAAACTAATTACTCACACATATTAAGCACAAACATCATAGAAACACAAGAATAAACCATATATAAATAGTATAAACGAAAGATATGGAAAGAAAAGATAACTTATCTATTAAAATAGAAGTGAAATAATAAAATCCAAGCTTCAAATCCAGATTACAAGCTTTCAAAATGTTAAAGAATATAAATTTGAGCCTAATCTAAACCCTGAAATATGAAAGGAAATGTTAGAAAAAGGTTAGGGCTCAACCATAAGTCAGAACAAAGTAAAAATGGTTCAAAATGAGTTTAAATAGAAAACAAATTGCTTCGGAACGACCATACACCAGCCAGTGCATGCCCAAGCATAATACAATTTTTTTTTATATCATACGGAAGGGGAATACCCATACAGTCAATTTATACACAGTCATGGCATACAAAAGCATTACGCCAGCTTGGTATACCGACAATGTCATCCTTAACTAGGCCTTCTACCTCAAGAGGTGGAACTGGAAGTAAATGAACACCAATGGGGCGGTGCTTGGCTAGTTTGGCGAGGGCGTCCGCAACCTTGTTGGTTTCTCGAGCAGTGATGACAACCTTCCACATCTCACAAGCTCGAAGTTCTTTCTTGCAGGCTTCCAGGATGTTGTGAGCCGCAATGGTGGGTTTGCTCCCAGTGTTGAGATACTTCGCCACTTCCTCAGAGTCTGTTTCGATTACCACTCTTTTTCGCCCCATGTGTAGGGCAAGTTGGATGCCTTTTAGTGTAGCCCATGCCTTGCCTCAAGAGGAGAGCAATTGCCAATGCTATATAGGAACCCTTGTTGCTATTCGCCTGAACTGTTTCTTAAGACTCCACCACATCTTGCTTTGTTTTCGGTTAATCCTACTGATCCATCAACGTTAACCTTTACAAATCCTTCTGGAGGAGGGTCCCAGCAGAGCTTCGTCCAGTTGTTGTATCCAGCTTGAGGTTTCAGACTTTTGGCCCTTGTGAATGCCTTTGTCGCTTCTTCAACTTGAGTTCTGATCCATGCGAGCTTGTAGGGGAATGATTTGGTAGAGCCATTGAATACAGCTTCGTTCCTCCACTACTAAATCCACCAGAGGGCTGTAGCAAACATAATGTTGTTGTTGCAGGGGTAGCGGCCATCGCCTTTATTCGAGATACCTCGGTCGAGCCAAATTAAAAAGGGGAGGCGCTCAACTTTCTCATAGGAGGTAGAGAAGATCACCTTCCAAATTTCTACTGCTGCAGGACATTTTCGTAAGACATGATCAATGTCTTCGATCCTGTCTGGGCATTTCCAACACTTATCATTAAGTGTCATCCCGCGCCTATGTCTGTTCAAGTTGGTCATAAGCCTGCCGTGCCTTGCCAGCCATAAGAACGAGCAAATGCGATGTGGGACTTTGAGTTTCCAGATGGAATTCCATTTGGAAGGATCAACTGGTTCATCGTTCCCAACCGCTATGTTGTAAGCTGAATTAACTAAGAAAGAGCCAGAAGGATCATGGTTCCAAATAATGGTATCCTCGACATCCAGATCTTCCATCAGGATAATCGCAGCAACCTTATGCAAGGTTTGAACTGGAAGGCTGGTTTCAAACTGGTTCCAAAGCCACCCTTCTTCTGTGCTCCAAATAGCTGGCAACAGTTCTTGTTTGGTCAATTGAAGATATATCTCCATTCACAAGGTCAATTAAGGGCTTGTCTTCCACCCAAACGTCATTCCAGAAGAGAGTTCCTGCACCGTTCCTCACTTGTTTTTTCAGACCTTTGGCTAAGATTGGGAGAGATTTGATAATACCCCTCCATGCATTAGACATGGTGTTTTTAAGGCGCCAAGAGGTACAATCTGTTGTTGAAACATCATATTTGGCCTTCATGATTTGCACCCAAAGGCTGTCTTCATTCTTTAACAGCCTCCAGCCAAGTTTAGCGAAGAATGCAAGGTTCATTTGCTCTAATCTTTTGATCCCAAGTCCACCATGAGGTTTACTTCTTGTTAGAACATCCCATTTCACAAGGTGGCATTTTCTGTTCCCCACGCTGCTGCCCCATAGGAAGTCCCGAATCAAGCGCTCGATTGTTGCTAGGACTCTAGGGGGTACCAGTGTTGTCTGCATGGTGTAATAGGGGATGGCCGAGAGCACACTTTGGGCTAGGACTTGTCTGCCTGCTAAGGAAAGGGCTCTTGATTTCCATCCTGCTAGCCTTGTTTGAATTCGTTCAATGATTCCTGCGAAGGAGTCACTTTTTAGTCTTCCATGGATAGAGGGTATGCCCAGATAAGTTCCCATATTTGAGACACATGGAACTCCAGATGCCTCCGTGATGCTCTGTTGAAGTTGTTGGTCGGTGTTTTTGGAGAAGAAGATTGAGGATTTTTGAAAGTTTACTTTCTGCCCAGAAATGGTGCAGAATTGATCCAAGCATCTCTTCATTTCTGTTATCTGTTCCATTGTCGCTTCTCCAAATAAAACCAAGTCATCTGCGAAAAATAAATGGGATAAATGAGGTCCTTGTCTAGTCATTTTGAACCCTTTCCAACGACCAGTATTAATAGAACTAGTGATAATATGGCTTAGACGTTCTATGCAAAACACAAAAAGTAAAGGGGAAATGGAGTCTCCTTGTCTGATTCCTCTTTCTGGTATGAACCATTCAGTCTTGCACCCGTTCCAAAGTACTGCTAGTCTAGCTGTAGAAACACACTTCATAATGTTCCTTCTCCAGTCCTGATTAAAGCCTTCCTCTAGCAGTGTTTCCTCTATGAATGACCGAGAAAGCCTATCATAGGCTTTCTCCAGGTCGATCTTCATTACCATCCATCCTGTCTTGCCTCTCTTGTTTCTCATGGAATGCAGTGCTTCTTGATAGGCGAGAATGTTGTCCGAAATTTGCCTCCCAGCTATAAAGCTTGTCTGGTGAGGTCCGATTAGTTTGCTTGCTATGCCTTTGATTCTGGTGGTCATGACCTTCGTTATAAGTTTGTATGATACATTGCACAGGCCAATTGGGCGGAATTTCTTTACGCAGTCCGGGTTCTGAACCTTTGGAATGAGAGAAATGAAGGTGTCGTTGCATTCTGGGGGAAGTATTCCTGTTTCAAAAAAATTCAAAATGAAATCAGTTAGACATTGGCCGATAATACCCCAAGCTTTTTGGTAGAACCCTGCAGTGTAGCCATCAGGACCCGGAGTTTTTGTGGGTGACATATCAAACAGAGCTAGTTTAACTTCTTCTTGTGAAATAGGTTGGTTAATCTCCATCTAATCTGCGGTGCTTAGTGTGGGAAAGCCGTTGTGGGGAGAGATGTCTTGGCTGACCGTAGAGTCTTCTGAGAATAAGGTGATGAAGTAATTGCGAACATGTTCCCGAATTGCTTCTGCATTGTCGAGTAAATGGCTAGCATCGTCTTTAAGTTCATTGATTCTGTTGGTATTGCTTTTGGTCATCGTTGACGCGTGGTAAAATCTTGTGTTCCGATCTCCGGATGAAATCCACTCCTCCCTCGAACGTTGGAACCAGATTAGTTCCTCCTGATAAAGGGTTTCATCGAGTTCTAAACGTAGTTTTTTCTCTAATCTAATGAGGTCCGATCTTGCCATGTGAGCCATGCTACGTTGCACACCTCCTAGTCTTGCTAGTAGACGGTTCTTTCTTTGAAACACGTTACCAAAGGTATTTCTATTCCAGTCTGCCAGTGCCTTTGCCAAGTTCCTCTTGTTGGATTCCACATCTTTGGTTTTATCCCATGTTGCGTCAATGAAAGGCAAGAAGTTGGGGTGGGTTGACCATGCCATATTGAATCTGAAACCCTTTACTATCGTCTGAGTCTGTTGCGGCTGAGTTCTGACAAGGAGGGGTGCATGGTCCGATCCCATAATAGGGAGGTGTTGCACTAATGCGTTGGGGAAGAGGGCTTTCCATTCGAAGTTTCCCACTGCTCGATCAAGGCGCGCCCCCTTAAAATTTGTTGTGTTGTTGCCTCTCATCCAGGTGTAGATGGAGCCCGTAAAACCCAGGTCTATTAATCCTTCCCTCATTAACCAGGCGTTGAAGTCTGCACATCTGGAATGACTGAAGCCGTCTCTGTTGCTCACTTCTTCGCGACACGTTACGGAGTTGAAATCACCGATCGAGAGCCAAGGCCTAAGCAGATCGGAGTTGGGGGCTGACAAGTCCGCCCAAAGCTTTCTCCTAAGGTGTTAGTCTGGGCTACCATATACAAGAGATATGAACCAAGGTGACGTTGTCTTGTCATCTATCAGCAAGGTGATGAATTGTGGGTGAGTGGAGATAATTTCAATGGTAAGTTCATTGTTCCACAGGACCCAAATTCTTCCAGAGAAGCCCACAGCTTCCACCCTAATCCATTCGTCGAATCCTAGGGTTAAACAGATCAAGTTACCTTGAGTGCCAGAAACTTTAGGTTCAATCAAACATAATAGAGACGGTTTATGAAGATTTAAAAACTGCTTCAGGGTGCGCCTGAATGATTTAGAGACCGCACCCGGACAATTCCAAACTAGGAAATTCATGAGAAAAGGAAAGAACACACCGGGCGCTCAGGAGCGCTGCCGGGGATTGGCCTGCAGCCCATTAGGGGCATCAGCTCTCGTCGCCTCCTGCATGGTGATGTCAGGGGGGATATTAACGTTGGGAGGATCCGGTTCGAGATCAGGAGGGACATCATTAAATCTGTTCTCATAGTCTGCAAGCGAAGGGGAGGGAGAATGGCCTCTGTTATGATAGACCACCCTGCTCGTAATATCCTTCCCTTTGTTCGAACCACGCACCACAATATGTTCCGATTCCGCTACTGCTCGACTGGGGCCACCTCCCCTGCCCCCTCTTCCTCTGTACCCACCCCTGCCTGGCAGAGTTTGGTGTGGAAGATCGGCTAGAGGAGTGATTTCCGGTTGCTGCGCCGGTCTTCTGAAGTTATGTTAGCGTGTGTCTTCTCTGTAATTGGTTCTGATTCTTGGGAGGGGTTCGACTGTGATGAGTTGTATTTTAGCGGGAGGTGGAAAGAGTATAGGTGAATAAAACGGGAAGAAGTTCCCGAGTATCGTTCTCAAAGGATGGCAAGGAGGGAATTCAAGCGGTAAGGGAATTAAGCACAAGAGTGTTTAGTGTTTGAAAGCTAACCCAAACATAGTAAGAAAATGCACATGAAACATCATGAAAATAAGGAACAAACAATGGAAACAATCAATTGGAAAGGAGGATTTGGATCTTGCAACTCATATAGGTATCCTTGATTTCCTAAGATATTAGGCTAGCAACACTTAGATAATGAAAATGAGATAAGGTCACCAACACCACCGCCACTCTCGTGGTCAATGGACTCACTCCTTAGACCGTAATGTCATCCTTGTGATCACTAGGCTAGGAGAGGCATTTTGTCAAACACGTTATGTGCCTCTTATCTTCCACTTCTCCCTTTTCTCAAAGGTGAGAGGAAAATGTGCTAGCCTAGGCTAAGGAGTAACTCTACTCTCGTAGATGAGACTCCTTCTCCAAACACCTCTCATATAGGTTGATCACCCCTACACAAGAGTCAAAGTGGATTACCACTCACACAATCAAACTCATAATCAAGCAATTGCAAAACCTAATTGATCAATTCAAAGCTCAAGAATATCCATACAACATTGCTCAATCCAAATCCACAAAGATCTATCTAATCATACTTGGAATTGAAATAGCAAAAGGTAAAAGTAATGACAAGAAATTAAAAGGAAGACTTAGCTAGGAATTGAACTTTGAACTTGAAATTGAATGTAGATCTCAATCTTGCACCAATGGAATTCTTCTCTAATTCTAATCTAAACTAAGAATTGCAATGTGGAGTGAATTGGAAGAGATCTCTCTACGCTAATCCTAGAGAGAGAATTATTCTAAAGTGGTCTAAAACTGAAGTGTGATGGATCCCCTGCAAAATGGCTCCATTCCCCTTTTAAATCTCGCCCAACTGCTGAAATTTCCGTACTGGACGCACGGCTGGACGCGCGTCCAGCGTGCCTTTTGCTGCACAGACTCCAAACTTCAAAGGGCTGAAAGTTGGACGCGGGCGTCCACCCCGCGTCCGCTGCGCGTCCACAGCAGACCTCTGTTCTGCTGTCAAACTTCTGCAAGCGATATTTCGGACGCAGGAGCGGACGCACGGGTGGACGCGCGTCCACTGCGCGTCCACCGCGCGTCCACTGCAGTCCTGGCCTAATTTTGCTCCAACTTTGGTTCGTTCTTCACTTATCTGAAATGTTGTCATTTCCTGCCCTTTTTGCACATCTTTTACCTACAAAACAATTAGCCAAGCGTGGAACGGGGTCTAATGACAATAACAAGCATTCTAAAGCAAATTAGGACTAAAACATTCATAAGGGCCGTGAATTATGCACTTAATGATCCACAAATAACCTTATAAAAGTGGTATCTTTTTCACTTATCAGACTGGTTGCTGCCATCCAAGTGGGGTAGGATGTTCTTCTTGAAGTTGTTCCATCTCGTAATCCTCGAGTCCTTCTAGAGCTGCGTAGCGGGAATGTGTTTCCTGACCTCTAGCACGCGTTGTATTCCTCTCGGTGTATGTAGTCTGTCTGGCCTTTGGCTGTCCACTGGAATGCCAGTTGCCTCTGTTAAAATTTCTCCTAGGTTTTCGTGAGACTAGCATCCAAGAGCCATATCTCTGTGGTGGTAGCTGGGATTTTGCCACCGGTGGAGTGGTCGAAGAGGAAGCACCCTCGTTTTTGCGGGTTGTGCCGTCGCCGTCCACATTTTTGCCACATTGGTCTTGCCGATGTCCGTAAACACCGCACTTGAAGCATACTAGGTGGATCCCTTCATACTCCACCGGCCATTCTTTGAAGTCTAGGACGAATCTGGATAGCAGGGGCTTGGTTATATCGATCTCAATGCACATTCGGGCGAATTTTCCTTTGGATACCAAGCTCGTAGTGTAGTCGATTTTGATCGGACGGCCAATCTGGTTTCCTATCTTCATGAGGAAGTCTTCTTCGAAGTATTCGATGGGTAATGAAGGAAAACGCGCCCAGACCAAGAGTTTCTCCGTTTTGTTGCTTCTTGGATCAAAGTTGGGCTCCCATTCTTGGACAGTCACATAATGGTCGAGAATCATCCACGGTCCTTCATATTTGGCGAATTCCTAATCTCTGAGTGCTTCGAATCTTGCGATGTAGTAGTCGTGAGAAATGGCGATGAGTTCGAACGGCGATTCAGGCTTCCACATCTGTTGGATTCTCTGATGCAGATAGGTGTAGCTTACAGTTCTCCCCAAGACTCGGAAGATGAGGGATCGTCGCCAAAGCCTTCGTAATCTTTCTTTCTTTTCTTTTGTGACCAAAATCACCGGGTAGTCAAACGCCGGGGCGTCCTCATCGATCACGTCGTCATCAGAGAAGAGTTCTTCTTCCGCCATAGGTGTCTCCTTTGCATGTTCGCGAGCCTGGCTCGGGGTGTCGTCCGGCGTCTTCCAGTTGGCAGACTCAGGTGTTGTCACCCCCGGAGTTTCTTGCATTAGAATGTCATTCGGCTGTGATGTTACTGCTTCCAGATACGATCGTCCACGTTTCGTCTTCTTCGTGCTTCTTTCCAATAGATCTTGATCCTCCGGCGACATGAGAGGCGTCGCCGGTGTCGTTCCTTCCGAGAGAGTTTCAGTTACGGTCTCCATATCCTCAGCAAATTTTTTTCTTTTTTGATCTAATCTAGTTAATACAATTTTTTTTAATGTAACTTAACTTTCATATAAGATTTTTTGCTATTTGAAGGAAATGCGAGGTACCGGACATACAATGTTTGTGTCAAGCTTAGCTTTAATTAGTTTTAAATCATTTACTTCTATATTTTACCATTGTCTAATTTATTTATTTTAATTTTGAAATTTATTAAAAGACATAAAAATAGGCTAAGAGTATTAAAGTTATATAACTATTATAACATAAGAAAACAGCTCTTAAACCTTAGTTTTAACTAAATATAGGAATGTAAGTAACCTAAACAATATAATATTTCGTAAACCTAACCCCCTTATAGTAACATATTTAATTACTAAAGTTAATACTAAATGAGTACCTAACAACATCTATAAATTTTTGAATTGATAACATACAATTCTAAAATAACTAATATATAGAGTGAAATGTGAATTTGATGTCTACAGTTCATCTTGTATATATTATCAGTCACATTCATTGAATACTAAAATTAGCCGCCCACGTACGAGGTGTGCGAGCGGTTTAAAAAGTTATTAATTTCAATTTGCAATAGAGAATACATTCTTTCGTTTGTGTTTATCCTCTTCGAATCTCACGGTTTGCATTATATTCAATCTTGGACTAAGATTGACAGTACAATGCACTATGAACCCTCGTGTATATGTATGTATTTTATGTTATGAGATTTTATGTTTTGTGTTATGAAATTTTATACCTTAAGAATATGAATTTTGTACCTGAAATAAATTAGTAATTGTGTTTTATTATGTTATAAATTTATGTGTCTTATATTGTGAATTTTTGTGCCTATAAATACAAAATTATGTACTTGAATGAAATTTGAAGAATGAATGTGTATAGTTTTATGAAATTCTGTACTTTACAAGTATGAATTCTTTACCTTGTTATTCTGATCCTGGATCCATAATGCTATGTGAAACTTGGTCCATGTTATAAATTGTCAGCATTATGGAGTATATTATGTATGGACGTGAATCATATTTTTTGCACGACGGAAGAGATGAATGGCATGTTTTAATTTATGATGTTTTATTTATTCCCTAATGATGTACGTAATTGGTGATGGTAAAAAGATGGTGAAAATGTCATTCCGCGGAGAATTGAGACTATGACACGTACTTGTATGATATGCTAAATTTTAGGCACTAATGTTCTGGAATTCACAAGGATCCAAGCAAGTTATGATTAAGGACGGAAAATAAAACTAATATTTTTGGATTTTTGGATATAAAGGAATGCAAATTAAATACAGATAAAATATATGATAAAAGATTGGTCTAGATTAAGGTTATTGCTTTCTTGATGCACTAACAACTCAGGATTAGGGGAAAAACAATTCTCCAAGGGATTTATGGCAATGCACATAAGAATTTAGTCTAAGTTACCGTAGTAAGCAATAAACAAGAATTAGAGTAGGATTGCCCCACTTTCGTGGTGCATCAACACAAAAGCATTATAAGCCCAAATTCACCCCAAAACACAAAAGCATTATTTTATTAATAATTTAAATTCAAAAATTTAAACAAGTCCACAATGCATATTGCTAATTTCTCAATCCCAAAAAAGGTCCAAGCCAAACCAATTTCTTCACTTGCGTTTACCCACTACTACAAAAAGTTAAATTAAAAAAAAAAAAAAAAACCTTTTAACATCGATTATTTTTGCGATGTAGCTCTAACAAACGTAGTAAATAAATTATACGACTTAGGTTCTTTAGAAACGACGTCATGTGTTTTTTTTAAATAAAGGAATAGCGCCGGTTATTTATATAAATAACCAACGTCATATTTTTAATTTTTTTTTAAAAAAGGAGATACTACGGACATGACCGAACTTTAATATTTGGTCCATGCACCAGGTTGTCCCGTACATTTTAAAAATGGAAAATATACATATATACTTTAATACAGTCATGACTTACAAGATTATCATATTAAAAACTGTGATATTAGTTTTATGCATATTAAATTCTTATGTATTTACTATTCAATTAGCTAGTTAATTGTTTTAACTAGCATACTAAGTAGTAACTACTATATATCTAAAAATATTTTGAATTTGTAAAATTTTATTTGTTTTAAATTGAAAATATTACTCTCACTACATAGTAGTTATTGTCAAAAAAAAAAAAACATAGTAGTTAGTAGTTTGTAAACTTATTTTTATTAATGGTATTACATTATTAATTATTGATTTCTTTATTTTCTTGTAATAATTCTAATGTTAAATAGTTAAAAATTCATGTCCACTTAGAACTATTTTGAAAATTTTGCAAATTCTTTAGAAAAGTATGCTTGTCAGGACAAGCAAGTAGTATATGAGTAACTGTTTTAAAAGATCGTTGTTTTAGGTCAACTTGAACATATCTAAAAAACTTCATTTTCAAAATTTGTTTAAAAAAAACACAAAAGCATGGATTAAAAAGCTATTGTTCAATTCAAATACATTTGTTAAATGCATATCTTCCTATATTTTGTAAATTGGATTTGAACAAATATAAAATTATTTCCAAAACTATTGCGTTCTCATAAAGGAAGATCATTAGACTTAAACAGCTAATGATAACCAAGAACCTTGTGATCCAGTAGTATCAAGTTGCTTCCTTATACAAAATGTTGTGGGTTCAAGCCTCAATGCATGTGATATTGACTATTTATACTTCAATAGGTTGAGAAAATAGTTATCCAAACAAAAAAAAATATATATTTAACTTTTAATTTGTGGGTCTTCATAAAGACTTTATCCAAACAAAAAAAAATATTTAACTTTTAATTTGTGGGTCTTCATGAAGACTTTATCCAAACACACAAAAAATTATGAGAAAATATCATTTTTAGTCCCTCAACTATAATACATGTATCAATTTTGGTTCTTGACTATTAAAAATTCCAAATTAGGTGCATGACTATTCAATTTGTATCACATTTGGTCCTTGACTATTAACATTTTCAAATTAGGTGCATGACTATTCATTTTGTATCACATTTGGTCCTTGACTATTAACATTTTCAAATTAGGTGCATGACTATTCATTTTGTATCACATTTGGTCCTGCCGTTAAATTTTCCGGCCAAATTTCCGGCGAAGTCATCGTGGCTGACCGGCGTTTTCTATTTTTTTATTATTATTTTTTTATTTTTAAGTTTTTTTTTATTTAAAAGTTACAGAGTATTAAAATAATTTTTAAAATAAAAATTAAATAAATTAGTCGGTCACCGGTGACTTCGCCGGAAATTTGGCCGGAAAATTTAACGGCAGGACCAAATGTAATACAAAATGAATAGTCATGCACCTAATTTGAAAATGTTAATAGTCAAGGACCAAATGTGATACAAATTGAATAATCATGCACCTAATTTGAAATTTTTAATAGTCAAGGACCAAAATTGATACATATATTATAGTTGAGGGACTAAAAATGATATTTACTCAAAAATTATTTAACTTTTAATTTGTGGGCCTTCATGAAGACTTTATCCAAACACACAAAAAACTATTTAATTTGTGTTTACACAGAAGACTTTATCCAAACACACAAAAAACTATTTAATTTGTGTTTACACTCTACGACTATGCTACTGGTATACGATACTCGCTCGTCTTTCAAATTGAAACTTCCCAGTTCTTATTAAGTTTGGAGATATCAAAGTCTCCATGAGGCTCAAACCTTCGCTGAAACCCCTAGAGTCCATCAATTACAAAACTCACCCGAAATTGGAGTCGTAAATTAAATTAGTTAGTTACTCATATATCTATGGAGCAAATCAAAGTAAAACCAATTAATCAAGTATGATCTTTTATTTATATATATATATATATATTATTTATGTATATGTATGTATGAGACATTTTATAATTATATATACACTGGTGAAGAAAGATGATGTTGACATAATATATAATAATTCAAATACAAGCAAACATTAAACACATGCATTATATTGGAGTAGACAACTAGCCACAAGTTGCTAGCTAGTTACCTCCACCCTAGTCACACCTCTCACTAATCCAAATTTTAATTTTTTTTTTTAAAAAGGGGTTGGAAGAAGACATGAATCTCATATGCGTAGTTATTATTGTTATTATTATTATTATTATAATATATGTATACCCTTTTGGTCATTTTACATGTTAACTGCTAATTTAAACAACTAATTTTATCAAACATCTTTTTACAAACCGCTGATACAATACGTTAGTCAAACCCGCTAACACAATCCACTTTTCGTTAACCGCTAATACAATCTACTAACTGTTGATTGCCAAACAAGCCCAAAACTAGCGACCCTCTATATTATTAATTAGTAATAATTTATAAATAGAGTTAATTACATTTTTTTGTCCTAGATTTATAGGTGCAGTACACTTTTAGGAATTTTGTTTATCAAAACATTCACTTTTGGTCATAGTATTATTGTGATATGACCATTTTTTGTCCTCTAGTAACAAAATAGTTTAAGTGTCGCTAAATACAAAGATGTTTCGGTCTTCACTTATATATTTTTTCAATAAAAATAAACAAAAAAAATATAGTGGATCAACCTATTTTGTATGGGCCATGGTTCATATAATATATTGACAACACTAAAATTGGCGGTAATTATTGTGTGGACCATGATCCATATTGTGTTCTATGGACTATAACAATAAATACATTTTTAATATACTATAAGTACATAATGTACATTATTTGATAATATGACATACACATCTGTGTGTGGATCATAATTGAAAATTGGCTGCCCACGATTTCTTCATGCGGTCGTCTAATGAACAGTAAAATTCGCTGACACGAGGAGCACGAGCGGAATGGGCGATGTGTATAAAAAGGGGAAGTATGTGGGGGAGTTTCAGCACCACTTACAACTTCACAACAACAGAAATTAAAAAAGAAGAGAAATAGAGATGAGTGGGAGTGGGATTGGGAACATTTGGAACCATGGTTGGAAGGAGCTAAGTGGGAGTGAAAACTGGAAAGATCTACTGGAGCCGTTGGATTCGGATCTCCGCCGCTACCTCATTCACTACGGAGCCATGATTGAACCCGTAGGCGATGCTTTCATAAACGATTCAGCTTCCAAAAATGTGGGAATGCCACGATACGCCAGGAGAAACCTCTTTGAAAATACAGGACTTGTCAAGGGAAACCCTTTCAAGTATAAATACCATACTCTCTTTAATTTCTTTCTTCATGAGTTCCTTAGCTTCACCCTGCATGTATTACTAGTAGTTATATGTGCATGCTTTACTGTATGTTTCAGATATGAAGTGACCAAATACTTTTATGCAACATCTGAATTAGCAATCTGGAAGGAATCAGACTGGATTGGATATGTTGCTGTGGCCACGGATGAAGGAAAAGTTGCTTTAGGGCGAAGAGACATTATGGTTGTTTGGAGGGGAACAGTCCGACCCTTAGAGTGGGCTGATGATTTAATATTCCTTTTTGTTAATGCGCCATTAATCTTTGGCCAAAACTCTGATCCTCTGGTGCATGAGGGTTGGTACTTTATGTACACCACCACCACGGATAAAGATGATGGAAAGAGTCCCAGAGATGAGGTATATATATCAGTGTTGCAAAAATCTCATCTAGACCTGATTAAACCGCCTAGGCGCTAGGCGCCAATCGACCCCCTAGCGTATCACCTTAAATGGTGGTCTAGGCGACTAGTCGGCTAGGGGACCGTCTAGGCCGCCTAACCACCGCCTAGACCACTTAGGCGCTAACTGCCTAGGCTTCTTAGGCGCCGAATAGACCTCCACCGACTAGATCACCTAGTTGGCCAATTAAGTATTGTTCTTTTTTTTTTAATGGGTTATTTCACTCAAAACAACATAGTGTTTAGCAAAATAACCTTAAATTGTATAAACTCTACATATTTTTAAGTTAATATTTAATATTTTAGTATTAACTATTAAAGTATTATATAATTTATAATTATTAGTTTTTAAAAAATTAAAAATACTTAAACAAATTTTTAAAAAAAAAATACACTGACCCCTAAGTGCCAATTAATCCTCGCCAAGGCATCCTAGGCGCTCCCCGAGTGCCGAGGAGCACCTAGCAATTTTTTCAACCATGATATATATATATATATATATATATATATATATATATAGCTTTCTTTTTATTTTATTTTTATTGTAGAATTTGACTTCACTTGCCTTTGCTATATACACATATATAGATTCGTGAAGAAGTTGCAAGACTTGTTGAGTTATACAAGGACGAGGAAGTTAGCATAACCGTGATAGGACACAGCTTGGGTTCATCCATGGCAACACTAAACGCTGTAGACCTGGCCGCCAATCCAATCAACATTAATAAAGATATTCTTGTCACTGCTTTCTTGTATGCAAGCCCCAAAGTAGGGGACGAGAATTTTAAAAATGCCTTCTCTAATCAAAAAAACCTTCGAGCCTTGCGAATCTCCGACCTCAATGATCCTATTCCGAAACTTCCGCCCTTCGGATGGAAAGAAGGTGAAACCGTAGAGTCATCAAAACTTTACGCAGATGTGGGGGTGGGTTTGGAGATTGAATCTAAGAAATCCTACTATTTGAAGCCTAAGGGCCTCAGCTATCACGACTTGATGCTTTATATGCATGGAATTGATTTATACCAGACGTCTAAAGGGAATTTTGAGCGTATCGGAGACTTTGATCTTCCCAAAGTTAATAAGTATCAGGATGCTTTGAATGACAAGTATGGTATACCAATAGAATGGTCTAACATAAAGGATAGAGTAATGGTTCAGCTGCCCAACGGGAATTATATCCTTGACGTTCATGAAAATTAAAGGACGAGACGTTTTAAACAGAAACGGTTTAGTGCATATATGCATGTGTGTTTGAATAAAGCTAAGTCTTCTATAGCTTGATGAAGACCTTTCTATTATTATTCAGTGTGTTTTGAATAAAATTGGAGCTGAGGCAACTAGCCGCTTGTGGCTCGCTGTCTAGTCCAATGCATGTGTGCTTGTATTTGAATTATTATGTTTCAATCATCTCAGCTCTTTTCAGCAATGTATAAAATAATAAAAGATCTGATCGAATTGCTTTTACTTTGTTTTTGTTCCTACTTAACAGAACTTAATTTAATTTGCTACTCAAATTGGGGTTGTTTACTTTGAATAATCTTCTTTCTAGCTGTTTTTGCCCATTCCTGCCTTTCAACATAAACACCTGCCATCACCTTGGGGAAACCTAAATTTCTGGGTTTGTGTCTAGATCTGCAAATTGGGGTGAAGATTAGGTTAATCAATTGAACTGAATAAATTCAGCTAATTGTTTTGATTCATTTGTGTTTATTAATAATACCGATTATCGATTAGTTTTATTTAAAAGTTTGGTTAATCAAAATTGTTAGGGTGTGTTTGGTAGGAACATGGGAGTGGAATCATAATAGGAATTAATATTTGGTAATTGGGAAGGGTTTTGGTGAAAGTATTTTGCATGTTTCGTAAGTAGGGTGGAATTAGAATGATTATTAATATTAATGTTTGGTTATGTTTAACCATATAATCGGATTAAAGGTTTTTAAAATATAAAAAAAAAAAAAAATCAAGACAGTTGATGAAAGATGGGTAAGGAGGCAACGAAATGAAGAATAAGGTTGAATAATTGAATTAAACACACCCTTAGTAAGGAGGCAACGAAATGAAGAATAAGGAGATCCTAGTTTCAATTATATGCTTTTGGGGTCTTTGCCTTGCAAATGAGGCGTTTGAGCTTAACACTCCCTTAGCGGCCAGCTGCTTCAGATGCATCGCCTCCCCGAACCCAAGCACCTTTGGAAAAAGATGCACTTTTGGAAAAAGATCTCAGTTTGCATAAAGAACCTTGCACTTTTGAAAAAAGATCTCAGTTTGCATAAAGAACCTTTAGGAAAAACACTGCCAGTTAAAGAAGTGGTTTAAGAGTCGCTTTCCGTCCCGACAAAAATTGACTACGACAATTGATGATGCACACATACACATGAGCCAATGAGCCAACACCCCCACTGGGAATTGAACCGATGACCTCTTACTTGGAAGGGCCACAGTTATGCCCGCTTGATCACAAGGCCTTTGGCATATGTTGAGCTTAAGGAGTCAAATGAGAGAATGAAGTAGGTTGGCATATAAGCTTAAGGGAGTCAATGAAGGAAGTAGGTTGGACCTAACCAACTAAGGAGTGTAGCAAAGTATATCATGGAAAAGTAAGACCTACCAATATGAATAGTTTTCAATTAATCTAGCCATGATGAATTAATAGATTATGTGCTTATAAATAAATTGAAGTTATATAATATGAATAGTATTGAGTATTTATTCAACTAAGTAAACTCTAAAAGCTTTCAAAAAAAAAAGAAAAAAAAGTAAACTCTAAATGATGACTCCATAAAACTTGATAGTTTTGAGTTTTGAGCTCATAGAAGTCTGAAGCTTCTATTGATAAAACTCACGTTTACAAATCCTTTAAAAGCAAGAAATAAAGAAGGTAACGCTACTGTGACATGGCTGGTCTCCCATCTCCACTATGACGCCAATGGAATATAATTGAAAAACCTCTTAAACATCTCAAACTTCAAGATTGTTCAGAAGTGCAGCAATTGGACTCCTGACAACATAACTAGAAGACGACCATTTCAGATATCCTTGAACAACCGTTGCATTTGTGGGGGAAGCTGAACGGGAGAATGTCACTTGATACGATGCCTTTTGGTTTAGCTCGGAGAAGCTCAACGTGGAAGGCTCCACGGTAACACTAACGCCATCCGGTGGGAGAATTTCAACGGTGTATGACGAACTAGCCTCGCCAACATTCGTCACGGTTCTAGTGTACGTCTGTGATCCAGATGTTGATGTAGTATTCACAAAGTTTAGGGAAAAGGAAGGGTAGTTTAGCTCCGCTTCCTGGATGGATGTTGAACAGGTCACATTACGTCGCAAAATGAGGCTAACTTGTTTGTCTGTGTACCCTAATCCGCACAAGTAAGGCACGTAGTCTTCAGGTGCGACATCATAAACTAGCCCTGGATCGTTAGCTCGTGATGGATTAACCTGGCCAGCTCCAACTGTAAAGATGTCAGCCGGGAGGCCCCTTTCGTCTTCGATTTTGTTGTTCCCGAGGTTAGTAGTGTCGGAGGTAGTGATGATTGCTGACTTGATTGCAGCAGGAGACCAATCCGGGTGCGCACTCTTGAGCAAAGCCGCAACACCGGATAGGTGCGGGCACGACATTGAGGTACCTGAAATGATGTTGAAAGTTGGTTTCGAGTCGGTCCTGTTTTCCACAGAAAATGGCCAGGCCGCAATAATGCTGACACCTGGACCTATAATGTCGGGTTTCAGAATCCCCGGGCTGGCGACGCTCGGCCCCCGGGACGAAAAGAAGGAAACCGCCGGGGCGTGAGGGTCACCGATTACAGTTCCCTTGAACACGATTGTTGCAGTGGGGTTTGCGGTTGAGTTTAGGTAAGATTTCACCTTTTCTCCATCGGCAAAGCTAAGGTGTGTGGCAGGGAGCACATTAGCTAGTGCAAATGTGGTGTAACCCATGTAGTCCTGGTTCACAAGAATCATGGCAGCCCCGCCGGCTTCCTTTACAACCGCTCCCTTTAGAATTGTTGGCACTGGACCGCCCATATCACACACCACAACTTTCCCTTTCACATCATAGTTGTCCAGTGAAGAATTGCCGCAATATTTCGCATTAAAATCACTGGCGTTCATCCCAGGATACACAAGTGGAAGCAATTCCTGAGAAAAATCATCAGGCTGATAAGCTGATTGCCCATCTACTTCGTCCCCGTTTCCAAGACGTGCCGTTGCCACCACATTTCTATCAACCGTGGCGGCTCCCACCGTGAGAATCCAGGGCGCTTCATTCGACAATGTGAAATGCTCCGGGCCTGCATTCGCAGCAGAGCAGCTAACAAAAATCCCCTTCTCCATAGCACTATATGCGCCCAGGGCTATATTATCATCATAGAAAGGCCCTGAAAATCCACCCAGGGAAATGGAAAGAACATCCACACCATCTTCAATAGCCGCGTCCATACCCGCCAAAATGTCAATTTCAGAACACCCACCCCCTACACCACAGACCTTATACATAGCCAAGTGGGCCCGTGGCGCGATTCCCGTGGCCGTGCCATTATCGCTTCCATAGACATTAGCACTGTCCACGAAATTCCCACCCGCCGTGCTGGACGTGTGTGTCCCGTGTCCATTAACGTTATCGAACGAAGTCGATTGATTTCCACTCAAAAACCCCTTCCCTCCAATGAGCTTGTTGTTACAATTAAAACTGTCACATGTCCCCTTCCACTTAGCCGGGGGAGGGGGCATCCCGTAGTCACTAAACGAGGGGTGTTCCGGGAAAATTCCCCCGTCCAGCAACCCAATGATCACACCTTCGCCATAGTTGGAGCTGTTCCAGAACCCTGAATTCAAGTGCAGCCCCAAGAAATTTGGAGTGTGGGTTGTGTGCAGGTTATACACTCTCTGGGGCCGCGCGTGCACGAAACCATCCATCTTCTCCATGGCTTTCACTGCATCAGGGGATAATTTAGCAGCAAAACCACTAATAACATGCTGATAAGAGTAGATTATGTTGGAGGAATCAGTTGATGTTTCCACTGCAGAACTCATAAATGACTGATAATGTGAATCTCTTGAAGTCAAGCCATCAGGTAACTCAACATGAACAATGTAAATCTCAGATTCAGTCGCGAAAATGGAAGAAAAATGAAGACATGCAATGAAGAGAAAGGTTAGAATAAGGTTGAAGTTAGCCATTTTTGGTATAGATTGAGCTTAGCTTGTTCCCTTCTTGAAAACTCGTACATATATTTATAGTCCTCATGCACGTTGCGTATATAGTACATTAATTCACATGAAGTTATCTCCGGAGATAACTTCAATTTCGTTGGTTTCACAGATTACAACTGTTTATATTTTCCAACGTCGTTTTCCTAGGAAACAGACTGCCCGGACGAGTCATTCGAGAAACTAAGGTATACAAAGATGTCCAAAGCCGGCTGGAACATAAATTTTACTCAGTACGTCCACCAATTTTTTTTTAAACTTAAGTTATCACAGCTTCTTGCAAGCCGTAGATTTCCATTTTTTTCTTCCTGTGTTACTCTTTGAGTCGCAAGTTTTACTGGAAATCTTTAGTGGTTGTGTCAAAATGTTATATTTGTGTTTGAGTATGATTATTTTTTTATTTGCATTTTTCAAGGGTATATGAATTGTTTTTTTTTTAATTAGTACCACTGATTTTGTTATAATGTAGTATATGTTCATAACTACTTTCTCAACCTACTGAAGGACTAGAACCCACCCCTTCCATGGGAGTGCAACCGGGGTCACTCTGGCAGGGTATATTCATTGCTAAATATATATTTCTTAAAAAGTTTAAAGAAATCAAATACTTTAATAACTTTTCAAGAAACTTAATTGTTAAGTTTTTCAAGGTAAAACATGTTTATTAATTTTCTAAGCAAAATTATAGAATTAATTTCTTAAAGCAATAAATGAGTGTTATAAAGTAAATGAGAGGGTGAGAGTTTAATTTATTGTGGTTGGGTGGGTAATGTAATCCCTTTAAGGCTTTAATCTTCTTTTCTCTTGTCGTTCAGGACAAAAATTCACTAAGTATATTTATTTACTTTATACAATAGTGAATCAATCCAATCTCTAGTCTTGATAAAACTTGATAGCTTTTGAGTCTTGAGCTTGTAAAAGGCTAAATGTTGTCTTAATACTTATAGCTACATTTATCTTTTGCGTTGGTATCTTTATTCTATCATTCCCAAGTTCTATTTATAGTGCTTGAGTTTGAATTAATTACCATTGAAGATGTAGACAATTCAAACTTGAATTTTGGTTCCAATGTTATTGATCGATGTATGTATATATCACTATGCTTCAACTACTTCTGACAATTTCTTAGCCTTGGTTAATTACCCTTTGTTTATGCTGTTAGCCTTGGTCACTCATCTCCATTTTGACGCCATTGGAAGATTCAGAATTGCAGCTATGGGACTCTGACAACATATCTAGAAGAAGACCATTTCAGATATCCTTCAACAACAAAAGTATTTATATTTTCCACCGTCGTTTTCCTAGGAAACACACTGCTCAGACGACTCATTCGAGATTGCTAATATGGAATACAATAATGTTGAAAGCCTGCCGGAGGATTATTTTAATATATTTTATTTAGTAATAAACTAGGATTAAGATCTAGCTAAAATTAAATTTAATGTTAGGATCCAGTACTACACTAAAAGGTATAGTTAGCAACAAAAATTCAATTTTAATCATATTTTCTAAAGGCATGGTGCTGGATTTTACCCTTCACCTGTCATTCAACAATTCTTTTAGCCACCAATTGTTGAATTTGACCACTCACCGGCCTTCACCCAACAATTTGACTGACCACTCACTTGCCAAACAATCTCCTAGCCACCAATTGCTGGACTTTTTGACTGGCCCTTCACCTGCTTCCGCCCAACAATCTCCTAGCCATCAATTATTGGACTTGAGCCTTTCTAACAGTTTCACTGGTCTCCACCCAACAAACTTTTAGCCACCCATTGTTGGACTTTTACCGTGGGTTAATTATTGAAAGCCAAGTTGAAGATTATGTTAAAAAAAAAAAAAAAAGAGTGAAAATGTATTTGACCAAAAGTTGAAAAGCTATTATTTCACTTTTATAAATCAAGTATTTTTTTTTTTTTCATTTCACAAAATTCTCATTTCCTTTTGTATTTTGTACATTAAATTCCACCAAACTCAAAAGCAAACAAGAAACATTTGCATGGTCAACACAATTCATGGTGGTTTTATGCTAATCAAACACAAAAACAGCAAGTAGAAAAACTGACAGCAGAGCATGAAGATCTAATTAGGCTGTCATCCCAGCACAAAACCATGATAAAATTTCTTCTGCAGAGCTCAATTACAGTCAATGGAAATGCAGCTCTGAGCCAAGGTTGAAGCGTCATTCTTGGCAACAAACGGATTGATCTTCACCCAAATGAGCGAGAAAACCGACGCCAAAAGCACCGACCAAAGCACAACAATGGTGGGGGTGCGATTCTGGCGACCCATGAGACCTTTCAGGAACGGGTAGAGATGGAAGATGACCCAGAACGAGAAGAAAACTTTGCCGAACAGTGGGCCCCAGGACTCGTAGCCGCTGTTGAGGGCGTCGGAGAAGCCGGCGACAACTCCGACGAGGTTGACGATGAGAATTGTGGTCGGAGGGATTAAGACGGTGGTCCACTTGATGATGTAGAGCTCCCCGAACTCTGTGTCGTCTGCGGCTTTGGCCGTGACGGTGAAGTTGGTGTCTATCCCCGCAATCATTTTGAGGATTCCTTGGAAGACGGCGAAGAGGTGGGCTGAAACGCCGCCGATGACCCAGAACTGCTCGTTGCGCCACCAGTCCTCTATGCTCACGCCGCTCCACCGCAACTCCAGGATGCTTGTCACGATGATGGCCATAAACAGCCCAAGAAACAGAGCACTTGCAAGGTTCGATAGCTGGAAAAAGATGAGGATTAGTTTGACTATATAATATATAAACATAAATGTATGTGTAGTTTAATTAGGGATGAGAATTTGTCTTGTCCCGACAAGATTTCCTATTCTTACTTCGATGGAGATGGATATGAGAACAAATTTAAGAGAATGGAGACAAAAATGAAAAATGTCTGTAAATCTCTGCCAGGATACCCTCCCCATCCCGTGAACGGGGACTATTTATGCATGGGATGGGGTTGGGGTCGGGAGGACGGGGACGAGGAGTATACTTCCTCCCCTCCTCACTTGTCATCCCTAAGACCAACTCCCGTCTAATTTCCTATCGAGGTACCTCTCTCCTTCCCGTCTAACTTCCTATAAAGACGGAGATGGGGACTATTTTCAATTTCCCATCCAGAATGGGACGGGGTAGAGGGCTCCCGTCCTTGTCCAGTTGTCATTTCTAAGTCCAACTATCAAACTTTTAGTTGAGACAGAGCACATTATACAATTTAATGTTCATGCAAAAGATATTAAATTATGGTTCCTTGAGCCTAACTAAAAGTCATCCCGGATTCTCGGCCCATAAACAGTAGGAGAGGGCTGAGCATATAATATATAAGGAGTTAATACCCAATATAGTCCTCGACTATAGTGGTTTTACTCAGTTTAGTCTTAAGTGACTTTTTGTACTCTATTTAGTCCTCAACTTTAATGGTTTTACTCATTTTAGTCCTCTGTTAAGAATTCTGTGTGTTGGGTGTTAATAACAAGGTTAACATGGTAATTTCATTTCTATTTTGTTTTTTATCAAATTAATTATTAATTATATGTCCTAATTTATCTCTATCTTAGTATCTCTAATGTATTGATACTACAGGAACAGAATGCTAATTGATTGAGTTAGAATTCATTACTGTTAATGCTATT
This sequence comes from Ipomoea triloba, assembly GCF_003576645.1. NCBI lineage: Eukaryota > Viridiplantae > Streptophyta > Magnoliopsida > Solanales > Convolvulaceae > Ipomoea > Ipomoea triloba. The sequence continues at coordinate 4,349,197 of NC_044916.1, forward strand.
TGCTAATTATTTGCTAATTGCTTTGTGTTTGGATTCATTTGAAAATAACTAAAAATGCTTCTATTTGAATTCATTTGAAAAGTGATCAGAATTTCAATATGCCAAAGTTAACTAATTGCTCATTATTTGCTAACTGTTTTTTCTTTTTTTTCCTAAAGTATTATAATTTACTTCGTCTTTAGTATGCAATTGTGTAAATATATATAGAACATATAATTAATAATTAATTTGATAAAAAAAATAAAATAGAAATGAAATTACCATGTTAACCTTGTTATTAACACCCAACAAACAGAATTCTTAACAGAGGACTAAACTGGGTAAAATCATTAAAGTCGAGGACTAAATAGAGTACAAAAAGTCACTTAGCACTAAATTGAGTAAAACCACTATAGTCCAGGACTATATTGGGTATTAACTCAATATATAAGTATAAATGTACAGTTCAATTATCAGTTTAAATTTTTAGTTAAGACATATCAGTTGACCAATTATGGGTGACAAGAATGTAAATCATGATATTTACCGTTGGGATGATGAATTTTCCGGTGAGGAGGCAAATGGCAGGCAAAGAGCAGTATGCAACGAGGGGAATGGAGGTGAAAGGGTAGACAATGGTGTTGATATAGGCGAGCCTTTGAAGCCATTTAAGGCGGCCGCCGCCAAATCCATACCAGAGAGGACAATGTCTGCTGAAGAAAATCTCGACAGATCCTAGAGCCCATCGAAGAACCTGGTGCAACCTGTCGGACAAGTTGATTGGTGCTGATCCCTTGAATGCAGGCCTTACTGGCATGCAGTAAATTGATCTCCATCCTCGGCAATGCATCTTGAACCCCGACAAGATATCTTCAGTCACTGATCCATATATCCACCCAATCTAAAGGAAAAACATCTTAGTTAAGTCCATAATAAACTCATTCATTTCTCTCAACAAGATATAGAAGAATCGCCGCATAGGCAACTCAATTGGTTACAAGGATGAAGTTTGAAAAGAAAGACTATAGATGAGTCTCATCTGCGACAGTGTAGAAGTAACCTCTCAAAGTGAGGGGCTCCTTGTGAGCAGACTGATCAACCCCAGTCAAGTTGGTCCACTGTTGACTCAATAACTACAAATTCGACTCCCAATTGGAGCACAACCTATTGGCTTCTTGGTTTGAGCCGGTCAGCAATTGATAACTTAGTCTAATTTATCTACTTGTAGTTATTTGCTAGTTAGGGTCAATCGGTCAGCTATAAACAACTTATTAGCCGGTTTCCTTTGCTGACTAGGGTCACAAAATTACTCTGTGCACACCTCGGGTAGTGACATTAGGTTTTCGTTGTCACCAAAAATAAAAGATAAGAGTTCTGACCTCTTTACCCCATGCAGTCTTTTCTTCATAGCCAATGCTGATGACATGAATTGCTTCGTTGATGAGAGTAGAAGGATCTGCAGAATCAGGCACTCCTCCATTCTCCATTAATGTGGACTCAATGAAAACGGAAGATATGCCGAAGGTTTTCTCAAAGCTCATCTGAGAGATGAGTAATGACCTCTCATACTCATCATAACCTGAAGATATAATGATATATGCAAGTTTAATATAATAACCAACAATTGTGATATATATATATATTGTTTATCATATAATATATAAACATAAATGTGCAGTCCAACTATCAGTTTAGACTTTTAGTTGAGATACTTCAAATTATACATGGCTGAAAAGGGTGTTGCAAGGAAGTAATTAGTGCAGTTGGCCTTACTCTCAATTTCCTTTAGATTAAAGATGGCAGCATTGAGATCTTCCCTCTTGGCATCGCGGTAAAGCTCTGAGGGATCCTTCTCTTTTGCTGGCTTCTTGCCACGGCAGCAACAGCAGCAGCTTCCAAACGAACAAGACGATGAAGATTTGGATAATCTGGGCATGTTTGGAGGGCTATAACCATAAAGTGCTTGCCTGTTGAAAACACATCCGGTTCCCACATAAACCGGCCCTTGGATGCCATCCAACCCTTTCATGTTAACCTGAAATCAGAACAGAACTTGTTATATTTGTAGTAATGGTACGATAAAAGGCTATGACTGTGGAGCTACTTTAAATGTGGTACTTACATCAAAGAACACGACGTTCCTGTTGGCATATCTGTCGCTCTTGTCAATGCCGTCGAATCTCTGAGGGAACTGCACATAGCATACATCTCGCCCAACTTGTGGATCCATCAGGAAACACATTGCTTCCCGAATGGCCTTGCTGTTGTTAACGTAGTGATCACAATCAAGATTGAGAATGTAGGGTGCATTTGTAAGAATTGCAGACACCCTAACCTGCAAACACCAAGTTATGATGATATATGTTAAGAATCCCCCATTGACTGGATTCAGTTTTTAGTGTGGTTTGGCCCATCTGCATTATAGCCCAGTTGAGTATATTGTAACAATATGTAAGCATAAAAAGTTTGAGAAGTCAGTAATTTGTGCAAGTTTTACCAGAGCATTTTCTGCACCAGCCTTTTTGTGGTGTTGATATCCTGGCCTCTTCTCTCTGGATACATAAACCAGCCTAGGGAGTTCATTTCCTTCTATGTCATGGGCACCAGTGTTTCCTAAGAAAACCTGAAATTGGGACACAGGGCGTTTAGTTCATCTTTCTGTTTTCTTTTCTTTTTACGCGGTTTTCTCATTTTTCTTTTTTGGTTGGGATAACAGAAAACATGTTCAATAAGCAAAATTAACCTGAATCATGCCAGGGTGGTCCCTTGTATTATTTCCTGGCCATGGTGTTCCATCTGCCATGGTCCAACCATCTTCTGGTGTTTTCTGAGCCTTGGCAACTAAAGCATTTATCCTCACTTTGTACTCTTCATATTCTCTCTGCAAAATCCAGAGTGCAGTGAATAACAAGATTCCATGTTTTGAAATGTCTTTGCTGGGCGAAGGCCAGTAAAGAGCCAAATCCAGCAATTGGTGGCTAGAAAACTGTTGGGCGGAGGCTCGGGGCAATCCAGCACCCTGCCTCTCGAAAATATGGCGATATAAGAAAATAAAGTTGCGTATTTGCTACATAAGCGCTTGATCTAACAAGTGGTACCAAAACCAGGTCAGGCTCGAGTCCCAACAACACTAAAGTCTTGATGAATATTACCTTAATTGCTCTTCTTTCCTTGACAAAAGAAGGCTGCACTTTGTCCTTCAGGTAATCAATCTTCTGGGAGAAGTAGAACTCGGGTGCTCGTGGCTCAATCGCAAACTTTTTACAGAATGGCACCCATTTCCTTGCAAATTCAGCAGTTTCAGCCAGAGACTCAAATGTCAGCATGGCAGCACCATCATCAGAGACATAGCACGAGACCTTTTCGACAGGATAATCGACAGCAAGAATTGACAGAACAGTGTTGGCAGTGATCAGAGGTGGTTCTTTCAAGGGATCCACCGTACTGACAAAGAAATCCACAGGAGCCAGCGCGTTGGGCTCGCCCTCTCTTTCGAACCTGCCACATACAGCACAGATGAGAAGTCATTTTTACTTCGAAACGAAGGCAGCAAGAAGACTTGGAATTTAAGTTTGGTGCATACCAAGCAGAGAGCCTGTCAACGTATGTCTCTCGGTTGATGGGAGCCCATTTAGGGAACTGATCCAACACCCAAGAAAACGCGAACCAGATCTCGCAGATGACAGAAGTAAGCCACAGAGGATAAGCACTCTCAACTGGATTTGTGACTCTATAGTGGATGAAGAGGGAAAGGATTACGAGCCGCATAATGATGACAGTTCTGTATGGCGCGAGTTGGGACTTTGGGATTGGAATCACTGCTGAAAGTGTCTCTGCAGCATCTGCAGACCTGCACAAGCTCATATTACATGCCATTACAGATATGCATTTGTTGAAATTCTGAGATTATCAGCTCTGCCTTTTCTTATACTTACTGTGGCTTTTCTTCCATCTGCTGCTCTGCTGGGATTTCTTCTTCTTTTGCAGCCTTCTTTTCTGGCTTTTTCTTCTTGTTTTTCTTCTCTTTCCAGCTCTCCACTCTGTTCTTCCATATCGGGTTCCCCGATTCACCATTGTATTCTAGATGAGGGTAACAACAAGATCAGATCCCTTTCTTTTTTGTGGGTGACTAGGAAAACACACAGCCACTACCGAAGATATGCACAAGTAAACCCAGCTTTGTGGCCTTAACCAGCAAATGACTACAAAAAAGTAAATCAGCCTAGGTTGGCCTTAGCTGAACGGCTCAAACCAAGAAGGTCAATAGGCAACTCCCGTTAGGAGTTGAACTTGTAACCTTGTGGTTACCGAGTCAACAGTCTGACCAAATTGGATGGGTTATCTCGATCAGATCCCTTTTCTTAAACAAATGATAAAGACTTAGAACCTTTAAAAATGAGAATAAAAAAGAATACTCACCACTGTCCATAGTGGAAACACTGCTAATGTTTCTAGCATGAAGTCCAAGATCCTGCACCAGTTCACAGTTTTTAATCATTAAAACTTCTCACCAATCAGAATATTGTGTTTGTTCTATGCAGGGGAGAAATATATAGAGGTTGTTATATTCATACTTCACTGTTATTGAGCTGAGCAGCCATTGTAGTATGGTTGCCTGATTCCTCTCTTTCTCCATCAGCCATTGCAGAGTTCTCTGCAACAGTATAGCAAGTTCAGGTCTCACAATTCACCGATCAGACATTCATAAAACTCAAATCCAACCAATTAGCCAGTTTAATAGATCAGACATTCATAAAACTCAAATCCAACCAATTAGCCAGTTATTCATAAAACTCAAATCCAACCAATTAATCAGTTTAACTCGTGGCATTATAAACTGACGTACCATCATAAGGAGTGCCACAGCGCATGCAGGCGTTGCGCCCTTCCTTCAGCTCATACTCCACACAAGACTTGCACAGAGGGTAGTTGCACTCATGGCAAGCCACAAAGACTTCACCATTTGATGCCAATCCAATCTGCTCACCGCAAACCGAGCACGAAGGAACCCCAGACTGCATCATTTTGGTGATGGGCTTCCCTTGCAGTCTCTGCTGCCACCCTCCCAAAGTTTGCATGAATATAAAGATGGTAATGCAGGTGGTGGGGGTGGTCGTTGGAGGGGAGTGGGGTGGGGGGTTTGGTGTGATGGCATTTTTCAGAGGGGAAGCAATGTCATTTTCTTTATCAAAGAAAACTTGGCAATTTTGCTGCAACTTAAAGCAAGGATGTGGTTGGGCTCATACATCCCTCAACCAACTAATGCTGGTGAAGTTGCTTGGACTAGAAAATCTGGACCGTCTGATTCAAGCATCATAACAATTTTTCTTTTAGTATTTTAGTATAATCCATAGTTTTTTGAAAATTTGTATGCTGTCATAAAGTATTATGGCATTAAAGTCTAGGTAAAGGTATGGGGTCAATTTCAGTCTCAAATGCAAGATTTGTTATTATTACTTATTGCCACATTTTAATACCTTACTAGTTCGCATTAGCTATGAAACTGTCTCACACATCTTCGAGTTTTTGATAAGTATTACATTTTCCCACATAAATATTAGAAAATTCACTCTTAAAAAATAAAAAATAATAAAACTCCTTTTACTTGAATTACAAGTCATCTACCGACCAGGTTCTCTTTAACATCACAATTCCAAATATAAACTCAATTATTCGATATAATTAACAAACCAAAAGTCCAAAATATTACAAATATTTAAAGATTCTTGTGGTTCAATTGTTCTTTCCCAACTAAGAAATTATCTAAAACAGTAATATAAATGCTCTATTTTGACCCCAAAACCAACCAAACACCTCTCACATCTCCTCATCCATTCCACCATTAACATAAAATAAAAAAAAAAAAAAAAAAA
>NC_044916.1:4356144-4381971 GCF_003576645.1 Ipomoea triloba
AAAAAAAAAAAAAAAAAAAAAAAAAATGAGAAACAGAGAAGATTGCAGGCCCCTTGGAGCCTAAAGTTGGAAGGTTGTGGGCCAGAATCTGAACACTCGATATAGCAGTGGACGAAAGTCGTCAGCAAAGTATATAACGCTGATGTTTGAGGAAGAACAGACTCTCGATGTCCTCAGATTTGATTCAGAAATGTGGGGGCACGATGAACAAGATCCTAAATGCTATACTTGTTCACGCAATAGTATAAACCTTAACTACTTTGGATGTATCGCAGACAACTAGGTTATCGGAATCGGTAGGCGTGGTGCAGAGCCAATTGACCTGATCATTCAACGAGTCGGTCATAAGAAGATAAGATATGATAGAAGGGACATAAATGCATTGTATAAAGGAGAACTCACCTTTCTGCTTAGATTTAATTTGGAACGTAAAACATCTGTACTGGTGCTTGTTCCGTCGGTAACAACAGGTCTTGACCAATCCCAAACGCTCACTTGTTTGTCATTTCCGCCAGAAATTATGAACTTCCCCTTCTCCCCGAATGATGAAAATGATCTAATATAGAAATAAGAATATCAGTGCTGAGGGGGTAACCCCAGCCAAGATGGCTAAGGATACAACTTGTAACCACAAGGTCAGGAGTTTGAAAATCGAAACTCAGCCTTCTTGGTTTAAGCATGTCAGCTATGGGCAACCTAGGCTGGTCCTTTGCTGGCTAGGGTTACAAGGCAGGATTTACCCAGTGCACACCCTCGGGTAGTGACTGTGGGTTTCCCTCTGTCACCCCAAAAAAAGAATATATGTGCTGACCCGTGCCCCCAAAGGTCGAGCAAGGAACAAAGAAAACTTACACACAGGACACTGCAGCAGTGTGCCCTCCCAAAGCGTGATCCAGTCGCAAGCTTCCTCCATTTTGAATGTCAAGTCCAGAACCAGTGGATGAATCAGTGGCTTTAGACGCTTGAGAACCTTTCTTGGCTTTAGTTGAACTTTTTGATTTACAAGAATTCAACTCCGATTCAATATTTAAGATATCAACAACACCATCGCCCCTGGCAACAACACAAACCTTCCCGAGCTTTTCTACCATATCAGCTTCAGGAAGTGCCAAGGCATGGACAAAAGCAGGGTTCAAACACTGCCCCGCGTTATCTTTATTTCTCACATCGGGCATGCCTAAGGCAAGATGAATGGTGTTCAATCAGCTTAACATAAATAATAATCACACAAAGACTTAAATTGCAAGATGTCAGAATAATACTAATATAGGAGGAGGAAATGTCACAAGATAATCAAAAAATCAATAATGGTATAATAATCATCATAGAATGCCAACAAAGATTACCGTCCAAGGTCAAATGCAGACAATGTCTTAATATTCATATATTTGAACATATCTATACAGCTATACTAAAGCTTCTTTTTTTTTTTTTCTATTTCCTTTAAACGTTAGTAATCTACAAAATCCAATATAAATTCCATTCATATTAATGGTAAATTATACTAAAACTTGTGAAAAATAAGAACAGCATAGTGGAAGGCCCATACCGAAGTCCACAATCTTCTTAGGTCGTCCCTTTGAGAAGTCCCATACCACAAGCTTTGAATCAAGGCCGCCAGTAATTACTGCAGTGTGCAAGAACGGAACACCAAAACATTGAAAACATCAGTTGATGAAAAATGATTTTGAGCAGAACTATTACAAGATGGATTGAACACAATTACAGAAGTTGTTAATATTTAAGGACTCGAATACTCCCAGACATATTTTGCATATCTGACTAAATTGTATAACTACTTGTCCGTTTGTGATTATATGTAGAACTTCAGTAGATATAGTGTGGAGAACAATATTCCCATAATCGACCTTGAATCTCCAGGGTAAATTTTTAACTACATCCACTCGTAGATTTCACTTAAAAATAGTGATACTGATACCAATAGATGGTTTTTATAGCTAAAAAATAATCTTTTTTTAATCTCAACATGGAAAATTTTGAAACCACATGTTGTAGCAGACATCCACAAAGAAGATAAGCAAGATGTCAAGGGTAACAACCATAAGATTTAGTTTTGAAGTTTAACGAACCTTCTAACCCATAAAAAAAAAAATTAAAAAAAATTAAAAAAAAATAAAAACAATTTCAAACAGCAATAGAGCTTCTCAACTCACTTGAACAAAGTACCACTTAAAAATTCTACAGCAATAAGGGTTTATATTAGAGATTTCAGGCCAGATTTGAACTACAGCTTATTTTTAATTAAATAAAAATTTAAAAAGGTCATGTCTAAAAAAAGTCCGTGTTAGAAACTACCATTATATGCAACTTTAAAAGACAGGCACTTTTCTTTATAAACTTTCAGCTTATATTGGAGTTCATTTACCATTCCGAGGACTCAAAATAAAGAAAAGATTTTTAAAATTTTTATTTTTGATAAGTATAAAGGAGATTATTTGTTCTTAGCCCAAGAGAATCAGTTTTGCTCTATAACTTGTTCTTATTTCACATTTAAATAAATAAATACAATATTGTTTTAATTTCCAATTTGACCATGTGTTTGGATACACACATAGATATTTGGACAGAAAATTTTATTAAAAGCTAAGGTACCTTCCCAAGGTCTCCAAGGAACAAATTGAACACTGCTACAGATCTAATAAGATAGTGAAGGATATCAAAGATGAAAATCTCTTACAGAATAGGCAGGAGGAAACAAATTTAAAAGAAATATCAGTCATAAATGAAATACATTATCATGATATTGTAATTAATATTTAGAGCTCGGGTGCAAAACCTTTGCACACTTGTAAAGTCGTAAGTGAAAACCAAAAACTACCGTCATATAACTATATAAGGCCAATACAATAACAATAAATAATTAAAAGTTTAAAACTAAAACAAAATTTAATAGAAAGGCTCCCAAATAAAGAATAACCTCAATCTCATGCAGCATTTTCATTGTAGCAAAAGGATACACTTGTATGGCCAGCTCTCAGAGTTCTATAAAGGCATTGTTGACGGATGTCAATAACCTGCAGTGGAGCAACAGTCATAATATGGTTCAACAACTCAGAGTGATTGACTAAAACACTATAGAGCTAAGAAAACAAAAACACATAATGGACCGAAAGGGCAATTTTCTTTTCCTCTACAAGAAAGAATCTTCTAGAATTTAGACCAAGATTAAAAATAATGATAAAAATAATAAATAATTGTTTTTGGGTGTAACCCAGGGTCTCCACCATCGGACACAGTGGCTAACCCCTTGCTGGATTGTAGGCACCTCTATTGGGTGGGACAGCTGGCCTGGAGATTTAAGGTTGCTCCATATCCAAAGCCAAGGATCGAACCCTTAAAAATAATAAATAATTCTGATTCAAGTTCCACAATTGCCTCAATCCCTATACATGTTTGGGCTGATTTGTGGAGGCTGTAAGCCTACTCTAGAACAATGAGCTTGATGTAGTAGAAGTACAAGCTATGTAATGTTAGGTCATTGATTCAAGTCTTGAAAGGAATGTCTCCGAAAACAGGTAGATGCAACTATGCTAGTGCATACATCTTCCTTCTCCACTCCATGAATAAAGGAAGAACATTGTGTACTTGGCCTGATGAACCAAAAGCCTAATCTATGGGTACAAAATCTTTGGCACTCTCTTTGTGCCTTTAGTAAAATTGTTTTGACTTATGAACAAGCAAAGAGCAATGAGCTAGGTTCTGTTCAACCAATGAGTTGTACTGCATCACCTAAATTTTGATATGATCAATGTATGTAGAGATTTAAACCTCACCTTCTAATTATCTTTTTTTCATTATTTTCAATTATAAACAACAACATACCAAGCTAAACATATTTTCACCAAAACGTTATTTTGTAAATAAAAAACAAAACACTATAGTAATGCTGCAGTTGGCTATCATACCTTAACGTCACCACTATCATCTGCAGAGGCAAGGAAAGATGAATTTGGAGTGCAAACAATCTGCAAAAGAAAAAAAAAACGAAAAAACAAAAACAAAAACAGAACATTAATGATAAAGCACAATTTTAGTTACTTTAATTATTATGCCACAACAATTATACTTCTTTAGATTCAAACGTAAAAATGCATATGCCAAAGGAAGTGTTAAAATCCGTGGGTATCATAATCCACTTAACAATAACAGCTGCCTAGAGATGGCACTAAAAACTGTGTCAAGAACCAAATGGCAGGCTACCTGATTTATCTCATCCTTGTTGTAATTGTAGCTCTCTAACGGTTTAGATGCCTTGCCCTTCAATTTCAGAAAGGCAAAAGATATTACCAATCATGAAAGGAAGTAATAATTATGGAAAGCTCTTCACAATATACCTTATTAAATAACAGTAAAATAATAAGGAAAAATTATATAGAGGATAGATTGCAATGTATTACAAGCAAAGTGAAAGAGCCAATTAACCCATTCATCAAGAGTGGGTGTGGGGCCCAAATAAATGGTAAGGGACTAGCATAGTTTCAATAAAATCAATACACAAGTTCTTAAAATAACTGATCTAGAAGAATAAAATTAACCACATATGTTCACACAGAACTTCTCTAAGGAAATGGTATAAACCATAGCTGCTACTAATTTTTAATAAAGAGAAAAATAGAGAAAATGAATAGAGTTAAACAATGCACTCTTCTTTAGTACAAAGCAGCCCAAATACTTAATCATATGGATTTATTTCTGCAATAACTAATTGGAGATATACCAAATTCACTTCAAAGGACTTGACTTCATTTCCTGAGGATACATAAATTATATCTTCATTGCCTGCACCAATATAGAACCATTAAGATTTGAGAATAAGTCCACCAAAAATGAACACCAATGCAATATGAAATTCGCAGAGTGCATACTTCAAGAAAATGAATAATATATAGTCTACAAAAGAACACATACCTTTAAACTACCAATAGATTTTTTCTTAAATTTTCATATGGAGAATTATAGCTAACTTGAACCATTGATTAATGATGCAACAAAAAAATGTGTTAGTATAGTTAAAGAGTGTTCCTAAATTGATAGTAGGATGGTCACTTAAACTCAAGTAAGGAATCTTTTAAGCATTAAGAATTTACATGATTACTTTACTTTCAAAGTAGTTTATGGAATCCTAAAGAGGGAAGGATTTTAGTTTCCCTATCATGGGCACCCCAATTTAGTATCAAACTCCTCAATCTTGTAATTCTTAGTATAACTTAATACATTCTATTCCATTGGAATACATATGATTTATTTTCTCGAATTCTTTGTTCACTATCCAGTTGTTTCTGCCTTTACAGAAGGTTGTCACTCCTTGCCACTCAATGGACTAACATTTCATAATTTCTACCACCCACTAGGCCACCATTTCAAAATTCCCAACAAAATGTAATCTTCTATACGTTCTAAAAGTGAACTCTTACCCAACGATACACAAGTGACTTACACTAGCCAGGGTTCAAGTCAACAGTGACTCACTTACAGCCACTTGAGCAAAATTAGAAGTTTGGGGAACAAAACTTGGAAATGTGATAGCTGAGGTCTTAAAGGTACCAAATTTTGAATTTTCTCTAGTAAAAAATATAGTCTTGGCTGTAGTTATTTTAGTAACTCACTAAAAGAATATACAGGTGTACTACAAATCTACAATCACACTCAAACAAGAACATCTCAGGCTAAATCTTACAGATAAGTCATTTCATCATGATTTGTGAACTACCATCAATTAAATCCTATTATCCTAAAATTACATTTTTTTACAGAGAAATTTAGATGTCAAACAAAGGCATAGAGAGCCAATAGTGATCATGACTCTGAAGTAGCAGGTTAAACATTCCTTATGGTGTGACTGAAAACTGAAAGTCAGAGAAGTCAAGCAAAAAAGTTTTTAAGTACGGAGCTCAAAACTATTAAAAAAAAAATTAGGTTAAAATTGTTTGGAGTTTCAAGTTGTTTATTTCAGTGTGAACTTCTGAAACAAGACAACAGCAAAAATATGCTGTTGATGAACCTCACACCACAAACATAAAGTGACTACTTGCAGTAAATAGATGGCAGTCCATAAATTTTGTGTCTTTACTAGCAGAATCCAATCACGAGCAAGCACAAAATACTTCTTTGTCATATTGAAATTATAACCACACAGAAAAATAGAAAAGAAATGGGAACTGTGCAAGAACAAACTATAAAATAGAAAATTAAAAAAATAATAATAACCTGGCTTAAAACAGATTGAAGAAATGGGATCATCATTGCCAACATCCATCTTAAAAGCCATATCCTTGCACCGCATATCAAACCAGCAAACATTGCCATCCTATGCTTGAATTAAAGTCAATTAAACCGCGGGTGGTCACAATAGTGACTTAAAAGATTAGAAACAAGAAGCTAAAACGTAAAGGCGAGCCCTTTAAGAACTAAGGGCATTACCCAAATTTCAAGAAAGTATGCAACTATAGATACTGATGAAATACGAAAAAGAAAAGGGAAAAGAATGGAAGGGCAGAGAAGAGGTTACCTCAGCTGCAGTAGCAATGAGGCCAGGGCGGGTTCGGGAAGCGATACAGTAGGTGGCGGCCGCTTTATGACCCCTCAGTCGTCTTGGTTCCGCCATGGCAGCCGCCACTCAGTCCTTTCGAGATTTCTTCCGTTAACCTTTCGTTACCCCCTCTCCTTATTGATTTTACGGAGTACACCCTCCGTCCCAAAATAATTGCATGATACCACCTGAGATGATTTAGAATTTAATTTTTTGTTAATAAATAAAAGAGAACATTATACGAAAGTGCGATTAAACTCTTAAATTTTATAAAAGTTCAATTAAACACTTAAATTTATCATTTTGGAGCATTCAAATTTAATAGTTGGTTATCCACCTAGGATAATCGATCATTACTATTCCGATGATCATGTCGGCAGCCGGCGAACCATTCAACCGGCCGCAATTGTGATTGAAGAAAGCTGGTTACCTTATCTAGTGGAGAAGGCGACCGGAATGGCAACCACTTTGTATATATTGGTTTTTACATGGAGATGATAAACCAACAGAATCGAGTGCTATCATCTACGAATAAAATAAAGTAACGAAAACCCCCGGTCGAAATAACAGGCGTCGGGCCCCAAATGTCCGTGTAAACGAGATCTAAGACATTACAACTGTAAGTTTTTATTCTATCTAATGGAAATCGTGAAGATTTGCTGAGTTGGCAAGCCGAACAGAGATGTGGTAAACCCGACTTATGAGGAACAACCAGACACTCCCTTAGGACATGCTGAAGAGCACAATCGTGTGGGTGGCCTAACCGTCGATGCCAAACCACAAGAGACGCACGGGCTGTCAAAAACACCATATGAGACCGGGGAACAAACAACTGGTACAGACCACCCGAACTGGGTCCCTTAAGCAGTACTGCCTTGGTGATGCAATCCTTAACAACAAAAAAGGTCAGATGAAATTCAAAAAATACGTTATTGTCACGGGTAAATCGATTAACAGATAATAACGGCACAGACAAGCTAGGCACATGCAGAATATTTGACACTTTCAAAGATTTAATTAGAAACAGAGGGAATCATAGCGTAACCAACACGGGAAATACCCAAATATGTGTCATCACCGACCCGGAGGACGTCAGTGCCGGAGTACCCCCTCTGAATGCGACATCATCGTCGAATCGGGAGTGGCGTGGGAGGATGTTCCCGTGTCCGGAAACCATGTAGCAACCTCTTGCTGCGTGCCGCCATCCCCAGCCACTGCAACATGAGCCTGCGCCAGCGGTTGATTCGAGTAGCGATGGTAGCAGAAGACAACGCTATGACCGTGGGAGCGGCAGATTTGGCATCGCGGCGAGCCTCCGTGTCCACGCCCTTGGCCACCTCGGCCTCGTGACTGCTATTGCTGCCCGCGACCACCACCACGATGATGTCACCCACCTGATCATCCATCGCCAGTATGTCGTCGGCCTCGGTTGGCAACCATTGCCGTCGGATTTCCAAAGGGCAGTGCAGCATCACCGGTGGCGAAATCATCTGAATAGATAAAATGCTGCGCTTGCAAACAGTCAGACAATTGTGGGATAGATACGGGGTTACCTAAAACAACCAATGAAGCTGCCATCGCCCAGAACTCCGCTCGGAGAACTCTGAAGACATAGAGTTTTTGCTCATCGAGGGAACCCGGCCGGCCAGCCAGAGCTAGATCTTCGACGAGAAGTTGCGCCCTTTCGAGGTATTCCGTCGGAGTGGAGTCCCCTTGCCGGAGCGACTGGAATTGGGCGAGAAGGTTGAGGCAGCGGGCGCGGGTGGACGAACTCATTACCAAACATGCACCCTACTACCAAACATGCAAAATACTTTTACAAAACTCATTACCATTACCAAGTATTTGATACCCATTCCGATTCCGATTTCCATGTGTGAACCAAACACACCCTTAGTTGAAGTTACATGGCATTACTTAGATAAATAATATAAGGAGTTAATTCCATTTTTGGTCCTAGATTTATAGGTGGCATTCCACTTTTAGTCCTTTTTTTATCAAAACATCCACTTTTGGTCCTAGTATTATTGTAGCATGACCATTTTTGATCCTTCGTCAAGAAAATCATTGAAATGCCGTTAAATACAATGACATTTTGATCCTTTTTATACAAAGTAGGTTGACCCGCTATATTTCAGTAATCTTATATATTTACCACGTAAGATTTTAAAATGTTGGAGGTAACATATGATTACCTCCATCTTCTTTAAGTATTCTTACATTCTGTTTTAGTATTTTCAATTTTGTTGTTATATAATAAATAATAATAATAATAATAAATTTATACCTATATAATATAGTATACGGTCATGTATATCTCTAAGTTTTATTTATTTATTTACTTATTTGTATGGAAGGTATTTAAGTAAATTTTATTGGGTAAAAAATGTAAATGTATAAAAATAGTGAATCACTATTTTTTTTAAAATCAATAAGAACATATCTGAAGTAGAAAGTAGAAGTAAATGTAGTATAAGTCTGTCTAAAATAAGACCAAGAGTTATTCATTAACCATTATGCACTTAAACATATGTAAGAAAAACAACAATTTTAATAGGAGAGTACAGTTATGAGCTTTCCAAATACAATAGATGATGCATGATTGTTATTTTGTAATTATATTATTTGCTTGAAGTGCATCCTTGAATTACTGTAATTTATTTTCTATGAGCAGCTCCCTCCCCTAAACCAAAACCAACCCCTAGAAAAACAAACTATATATACACTACGGAGTATATGTTATTATTATTATGAGAACTTTTATTGTGCTAATCAGCATGTGTGTTCTTGTATCTGGTATAAACCACAATGCAATGTTGTACTTGTGAAATAATTGACATCAATGTTGATCAATAGCTTAGAATTATATTTTTCATATTATTATAAATATAAGTGATCAAAACAAGAAAAGATACGAAGCTACATGCTCCGACTTTTACCACCTACAACATAAGCTTAAACATTTAAAACAAAAAAAAAAATTGATTATTTTGGGAGTGATAATTGTAAGGACAGATTAACATTTTCCTTACAAAGTGGTTATAGTTTTTCACATTAGAGCAGTGGTGCACATGCAGATTTCTCGGGATCCCACATGGCCGGGAGCAAGAACTTTCGTTGGTTAGCACCGTGCGCATTGTAACTCGCCTCTGTGGTGTTATCTACGAGGACTTTACCCGGATATCCGGGGTAAGACCCCGTACCGAACATACCCATGCAGGCACTAACGGCCTCTAGTGGAGCCTCCGCGGGACCTTGGAAATAGCCATTTTTAAACGGGTTTGTCACGGTTCCCGCCAATATGGTGGCAAGGTTTATGATCATTCCGTCCATGCCAATGTCGTCGTTGGGCGCCACCAGAGGAGGTGTCTGAGGGCCCATAATGGGCTTATGAAACGGCCACGCACATTTCCCGGGGCACTGAGTCTCCGAGTTACCCACCCAGGCGTATGCAACTGGATCCTCCCCAGCCGTGGATTTGTGAGTTCCGCACGTGCTCGTGCAGAACCCGTTCACGGAAACATCTTTATCCGTCAAGACAACGGTAATAGATCCGACGCTATTCTCAACCTTGGATGCCAATTTCTCAATCTGGTCATCCTTGAGTGTCTTTCCAAGCGAGCAGTTGTCGTCCAGTATTTGTTGTCCAACCACTATAGTGGTGGATCCTCCACCCTCATACTTATTGGTGGTCATCCACCAAGACTCCACAGAAGGCGTAGGAATGTCTACCGCGTTAAAGGATTGAAGAAAATCGATGATTATAGAGCGTTGGATGGCCGTGAAATTCCCGTACCATATAAGATTAATGTTGATCGAGCCTTTCAAAAGGGTGCCTTTGTGGTACTCGAGGACAAGGGGCTGGTCCTTAACTAGTTCCCCGAAAGATGGCTCTAGAATGCCGGCGAGAAAACAGAAGAGCAAAGCTACGGCTGAGGCCGTGGCACGATTGTTAATGGCAGCCATGATTGATAAGGCCAGAGCTTTTAGATAGAAGGAAGATTGAGGTTTGGAATTGTTTGAGAAGGGAGAAATGGGAGGTGTTATATATAGAGTTCTGCCAACCTCAAAGCTAAGCTTTTCCCGGAGGATATACAGACCGCAGACCTCATTCAATGGTGAAGAGTTCCTAAATAATTTCGGTTGATACAGACCGTAGACCTATGTCTCCTATTTTTAAGGGTTTGGTGCTCTGTGACCATCAAGGCTTACAAGATTAAGATTATTTTTGCCTTGTATCCTACTTTTTTTGTTTAAGTTGTTTTTCTTACATATGTTTAAGTGCATAATGGTTAATGAATAACTGCTTGGTCTTATTTTAGATAGAGTAATACAACATGTAGTTTCACTTTTTACTCCATTTTATACTATCATATATTTTGATTGATCTAAAAAATAGTAGGTCACTGTTCTTATACATACACATTTTTTATCTAATAAAATTTGTACACATAATGGGGATTATACACCCATCAACCCATGCATAGATGAGATATATCATTTTCCTTTTTGACATGTCTCTGTCATGTAACTGAGTGTTTGAGCATATCTTAACATCCTATAAATTGATCAATCATTATATATTTTTGTCAATTGAAATCCTCTCTTTGTACATTATTCTTAGGATGCGTTTAGTTCAAATTATATAATATTAAATTATTAATTAGGTAATGTAAGTATATGTTATATTATCGTCATGTAAAATTTTGAAGTAATGTTTGAGGATGACTCCGAAATAACACTTTAATCAGCTAAACAAATTATATTTGTCTTACTTCTAAAATCTCTTTTATTATTTGAGTATTTAAAATCTCTTTTATTATTTGAGTGTTTAACCCTAACAAAACTCCTTCCAAAAAAATCCTCACCCGTCACCCCTAGATCAAAATAACTAAAAAATAAAAAATAAAAAATTCTCACACTCCCTCCTCGAGTTCACAAACCATTGTTTAATAAATAAATATTGATTTAATTTCAAAAATAAATATTTTAAATTATGAATTTTAACAAATTAAAAAATGATTATGCTTAATTGAGTTCCAAATGAGATGAACTAACCCAATAGAAATATACCATAATGGATTAAGCTTGAATAACCCTACATATAAAAATATATATTGAAAGAATTCATTCAATGAAAATATATAGTGACAATACAACATTCACATCCACCATTTCCTTTTTCCAGATTTCGATGAACAATCTTAGGCCTTCTTCTTCTTCTTCTTCTTCCTCCACCAAGAGGATTCTCTCTCCTCCTCTCCTCCTGTTGATTTTACTCTGTGAGTATGTATATTTCTTTCCCTGTCTTAGACACGACACACTTGGTATGATGGATGATCAGGAGGGTGGGAAGAAGCGGTTGAGGTTGAAAGGGAGGGTGTAAAACTCTTCGTTCCTGCTATCTCCCTTGAACGTTCTGAACTTTGCCCACCACGGCATCCCCCTGTCTCTTGCACTGTCTTTGTACTCCAGCGTGTTGTCCAGGAACACCGCCACTATCAGCGCCACCGTCGGCGATGACAGGAAGATCGTGTTCAGAAAATCGTTAAACTGCAACCAAATGAAGATGCAGCAATCAATGAATGAATCTGGTGGGCGGAGATCGGTAAAAGGCCAAGTCAAATCTGACACTCTGCCGTTGGGGATTGTTGGATCGAGGCCAGTAAAAGGCCAAGTTCAGCACCCAGTGAAAATTGTTTAGCAGAGACCGGTAAAGGTCAAGTCCAACATCCAACATCAAGTTTAGCACCCTGGTGACTGGGGGATTGTTGGGTAGAGGCATAAAGGTCAAGTCCAACACCCAACGTCAAGTTTAGCGCTGGATGATTAGGAGATTGTTGGATGGAGGTCGGTAAAGGCCAAGTTCAGCATCCAGCATAAGTCTAAAGGCCAAGTCCTGCACCCTAGTGACTGGGGGATTGTTGGGTAGAGGCGTAAAGGTCAAGTCCAACACCCAACGTCAAGTCTAGCACTCGATGGCTGGGGGATTGTTGGACGGAGGCCAGTAAAGGCCAAGTCCAGCATCCAGCATAAGTCTAAAGGCTAAGTCCTGCACCCAGCGTTTCAAAAATGTATGACAATATAAAAAAATTATACTAAGTGGTAAGTGCTTAATCCTAACAAAACGGAATAATGTGTTTCAATTCGTCTCAACTAAAAGGTTAAGTTGATCGAGAGGGGAGATGAGAGATGGTTTGGCTTACTTACCCATCCAGCCTTGGTATGAGAAGGGCCATGAAGAGCAGCAGAAGTGTATTCCCTAAAGTACTCCGGAATGGACAATCCAAGGAAGAGGGAAACGCCAGCAATGAAGAGGTTTCTCATGGAATTCATGTTTGTGAATTGCAGGAATGACAACCCCACTGAAGCTGTAACAAGAAAAACAAGGTAACATTCTATGAAACTGAATGATGCGTTTCGTCTCAACTTTAACATGACGGAGAAAAGCATAGAGATCAAGCACATATGATTGATTGTATCAGGTCGAGACGAGATTCTCACCTACGACGCCAAACATTACACAGTACACAGCAGCAAATATTGTAAAAGGAATTGATGCAAACAAGGCACCAAATTTCCCTGCACCAGCCAGCCAAGAAGTTCCAAACATTCATCAGGTTTAGCAAGTCATCATCTCATCACAAAGAGGAAGCAAAGCATTACTATATAAGTCAAAAACACAAAAACTCACCTAATATTGAGAAGAAGAGCATGAAGCCAGCTGAGATTTGGATAACTCTGCGGCTACCAACACGAGTGCTTCCCAGAAGCCCCACATTTTCTCTGCAGATTCATAATGCAGACACAAAACAGTGTTGTTATGGCAACGAAAACTACATATAGGGGCAGAAAATTAAGGTGGGGTATGGGGGCTGGCTTCGAGTACTAACACTGAAACCGAACATCCAGTAGCCGTCCCAAAAAGTCCACTCAACAGGATCCCAATTCCCTGAACACAACGAGGGTAGTTATGATTGAGTTCCTTTTTCACAATTAATCGCAACGAAAATAGATCAAATTCATCCAAATATTTGAGACTGCTGTTCTTAGCTGCAGAGATTTCGAAGAATGAGAATAAATTTCAATTCCTAACGAGGGTAGTTATGATTGAGTTCCTTTTTCACAATTAATCGCAACGAAAATAGATCAAATTCATCCAAATATTTGAGACTGTTGTTCTTAGCTGCAGAGATTTCGAGGAATGAGAATAAATTTCAATTCCTAATGAGTTAATTATATTTGTGTTCAATTGGAAGGGACTAAGAGTGTGTCTACAACAAACCTGCCAACCAATGCCACGGCTGAGAACGTGAGCTGGAGGTGGTGTAGCACTTGCCAGACGAGAAGCCGCTTTATATGCTCCAGTAGACTGCCAGCCAAGAATACGAGGTTTAGTCATGTCTCGTGATGATAATTTGTAATTTCTCTACGATTTTTTTTTTCGATTTTTAGTTGGTTACCTCAATCAAGGAAACTAGCACAGCTGCCATCATTCCAAATGCATGACCAGCCTCAAAGGTAGGTGCACCCCACTGAAGTGGATATGGAATTTTAATCCTGGAGTGCAAATTAGAAAGAGCATCCAATTACATATGTATCAGAGATATGATGATAAGAGTAATGTAAATCATGAAAACAATACTAACCATGGTGCCGAAGAAATAAGGTATGCTCTGTCTGTGCGGCAGTTTTTCTGAGTTTCCTCTGGACGATGTTTATATGCACCACTGGCAGTCAGGAGGTGTGCGTAAGCCCAAATTATCGTGACTGAGATAATCAGCGCAAATCGTTCCAAAACTGGAAGCTTTCTGAACTGGAAGTTCTTCAAGTACTGTGAGAAACCGAGTCATTCAATAGTGCAAGAGACTATGTATGCCACACAGAAATGACATTTCATTTTAAGAATAACAAATTCGCAAGTCTAATTCAATGTTCAGTTTCTTTACATATGATGTTTGATACTTGTGATTTCAGGTAGTTAGGAAACTAAGACGAGTAACGAAAGGTGAATTTGACAAGTCCAAAGAGCAACAAAATCGTGTACCTGAGAGAAGGCAACAAACAAGATGAACATAGGAACACCGATTTCAACACACTGTCCAACCTGAAAAATTTTTGTGTTCTGTAAGCCTCCTGAGAAATCAATATGCATATTTGAGCAACAAAGGAACAATTTTTGTGTTTCTGTGAAATATTTCACCATACCACTGGGAATCCTTTATCGAGCAGTCCAAGCCCCACCAATGAAACAACCGGAACCATTCCAAGTGGGCTGAAAAACCTGATTCAAAAAAGGAGAGTTCTTCAATCTATAGAAGACAAAAGATTAAGCATTTCAACAATAGAAGAAAATCTATCATTCATTATTTGTCGAATTTGCACCTGGAAAAAATAGCCCAAAGTTGGCTATATCCCAAAATAATTTGCACACTAGAAGCTACTATTAGCGCACCCTGTATTGCTCGCATTGTGCTGAGGAATCTCTGCAAGAATCAATAAAATTTTTATAAAAGAATCAGAAATCTGAGAATAAATATTACTCAAATCAGGATTCCCATAATCAGAAATGGCAGAGATTCTACTCACTTCATGAGGATCAGCAATCCTTGCCAAGGAAGAATCATGAATAATGGAAATTATGGGAACTGCAAATGCCCATGATCCTCCAACCACAGTAGGTAATCTTGTCCCAAATAATGTTTGTAAAAGAGTGTTTATTCCTTGGACAAAAAGTAGAGTCTGCACCACCCTCACAGTGTCACCCTGACCTCAAAAAAATTGGAAAAAGAAGTTATAAATAAATAAATCAGCAAAGCAAAGAAACTGATAGATCCTTTTCATTTTCTTTTTTTGACAAATGGCAACCACTCTCAGTGAATTCTAACCAAGAAGAAATACTCACAGATTTTCCATTTTCTTTCTTTTACACACACACACACACACACACTTATTTTGCAGAAACTGAAACACAACTTTAACACAAACTTAAATGTCAATGAGAATCTATTTAAGATTCCTCCAGTTTTTCAGATGTTATGTCATTGGATATCAATCTTAGGAATTATAAAACTTGATGAAAAAAACAGAAGAACAAAAGAAAATTGCAATCTTCTTACATGATCTCCCCCCATAAAAGGAACAAGAAATGATGGAATCATCACTGCAGTTCCTAATGCCATGATGTAATGCTGAAATCCCATCGCTATCGCCTCCCCTGTTTTCCACACGAGAAAAAAAACAAAAGATAAAATAACTGACAACCCAGGTATTTGACCCAAAAAAACACAACTTTGTATCTAAAAACATAAAGAAACAAAGCAACAACAACAAAAATTAAATTTTATTCATACCCCAAGAAGGATTGGAATCAATGCAGTACTCTAAACCTTGAAGCTGGTCCATGGGGAGGTGGCTGATTTCTTCAGGCTTCGGAGGAGTTGCCATTTCTGAGCAAAAAATTCCACACGGACTACTACCCTTACCTCTTCCTTTTCACTCAAAACACACAAGGCTATTCAAGAAATGAACACCCCCAAAAAAAATGCATAAAACAACTAAAGACTGAGTCTTTGATTGTTCAACGTGGTGGGGGAGTTTTTGAGTGAACCAACGAGATAAAAAAGAAAAAGAATTAAGTAAACAATGAGGATTAAAGACTGCCAAGCAAAAGCAGAAAAGAAAAAGGCAATTGCAGAGAGAGAGAAAGAGAAAGAGAGAGAGAGAGGGGGAGAAGAAGGGTTTAAAGTCAAGTTTGATGTGATCTGTTTTGCATATATATACAGAATTACAGATACAGAGAGAGAGAGATTGGAAGAGTGAGAGTGAAAGGGGAAGAAGTGACAATGGATTACACTAAAACAGGGTGCACTTTTTTGATTGCGAGGGTGTCCGTTAACTTTTTTCGAATATTACAGAATTACCCCTTAAGGAACATCCAAACCAAATGTTACCGTTAATTGCTGTTCAGGAGCTGTACTTTTCTCTGCCAATCTAATTCGCACTTATTTCTTTACTGTATGTATAATGTATATTACTCATCCTTCCCCCCTTATTAAATTACCCCTCGAATTTTTGTTTGGTAGTTGCTGCGCCGTGGGCCCCACCTCTGTAACACTACATCGTATTCATCACTATCATGTTTACATACATACACAATACATAAGTTTTTTTTTTTTTTTGAAACAACAGAATACATAATTAGATACTATAATGTTTTTAAACTCAATATATTATTGTAATTATGATAAATTTGTATTATCATCTTATATCTGGATTGGATTTATTAGAAAAAAAAATCAAGCTAATCAACATGTGGCATGTCATTTGAAGAGTATCAATGAAGTACCCCACAAAAAGAGCAAATTTAGTATTACTTATTTTATATCACGTATTCATCATTTATATGATTTAGATAAATGTGTTGTTTACTTCAATGTTTTCGCTTTCATTTCTCTAATTTTTTTTTATCTTTCATTTTTCATTCTTTGTTTTTTCAAATTAAAGAAATATACAAATAAGCATATTATCTGTTTTAAAAAAATTGAAAAAAATCAATTAGTGAATGCATATGAAGAGGACATTAAGCATTCAAATTTTACAAAATGATTATCTTGGTCTCTTTTAAATAAAATATTCATTACATTATTCTGTATTCTCTATGTCTCATTTACTAATTGATCTGTTTTTACTTATTTTAAAATATTTCTTATAATTTTTAAATCTAATTTTTATACTTTAACAATAATTTTAATGTAATTTATAAAAAATATAAATTTTATGCGTTAATTAAATTAAATAGTAAAGATTGAATGGTAATAATTTGAGTAAATTTTTTGTTACTGAGCTTGACATGGGAAGATGTGAGTAGATAATAATGGGGATAATTTTGAGGAAACAAAAAACATATTGAGTTGTGACTATCATCTTTTCTTTTTAATGGTAATTAGGTTTACACCTTAAAAGTAGAGAAAGAGAGTAGAAAAGGATGGTTTTTACTTCTCTTATTTATTTATTTATTTTTTTTTTTATGATCTTTATTGTAAAACTAACTTTTTTTTAATACAACTGACTCTATTATATTGTAGTATGAGAGGGTCACTACATATCATCTGAACACAAGGTGTTTGACTTTTAAAGTAACTTATTCAAGGACAGATGAATAGTTAATGAAATATAAATTAAAGAATTTGTTCACATCACAAATTATAACATTGTAATTTTTTATAAAAATTTTAATACAAAATTACAAACTACATTTTTCGTAATGTGTTGGGAGAGGTTACTTAGGAAGTGTATTCGATCATGACTTTCATAAACTCTATGTACTTCAAGATTTATTCAATTCAAACTTTTAGGAACTTATTTTTCAATATTTGGGTACTCAAAGAAAATATTCATTTTGGTCAATAGAAAAAAGGGTCCAATTTGACAGAAAATATCATTCTAATATTTTAGCCGGAAAACATTTTTCGGATTCTTTATTTTCCATTTCTCTCTTCACTATCTTCTTTTTTAAGTTTCAAATTATTATTATTATTACCACCACCACTACCACATCATCACCACCACCACTACCACACCACCGCCACCATCACCACTTATTATTATTATTATTATTATTATTATTATTACAAATAATATGCTCATTTTAAGAAAAATGAACCAAACATAAAAAAAATGCAATTTATTAACTTTCATCAAATGTGTCATTTTTTAAGAAATTATTTTCTGAAAAACATTTTTCTGATTTTCAAATCGGCCCTAAAAGTTGTACGATATTCAATTAATCTCCCGTTGAAGAGAAATTTTCTATTCCAAATCTATATTGCTTTTATTAAAATGTACATTTTTATTACAAGTACATTTGATCTACTATGTATAAGATTGATTTTTTTCTATTTTAAGAAGGGAAAATGATCATTTTAGTCTCTCAATTGTTTCACAATTGGCAATGTAGTTCCTAGTTTTCAATTTTAACTAATTTTATCATCGAATTGTTTAAAATTTCGTTAATTAAACCCTTTCAATGGAGCAAAATAGTGATCTCTCCATTTTTAAAATTTTCATCAATTTGATCTTCGAAAGATTTAATTGACAAAATTTTAAAAAATTTGATGATCAAATTAGTTGAAATTAAAAACTAAGAACTACATTAGCACTTGGGAAACAATTGAGAGATCAAAATGGTGATTTCCCCTTTTAAGAATTTAAATGCAAAATTTCATTATCTAATCAATTTTATAGGGGAAAAAAATAATATTTCGAAATATTAATGAGTTTATAAGATGAATAGTTCATATATAACAACAATTGAGGACTCAATCATATATACACAAGAACAAAATTTATGAATTTATATGTTATAACTTTTTTTTTGAATACTATTGACTCTAGAATCGAACATAAGATTGTTCGCGTTCGTTTATTAAGGTTTTTGAAAATCTTAACAGCCCTAACTCCCACTGGTGATCGAACCTGTGACCTCTCAGGTGAGAGGGCCACAGCTATGTCGCTTGACCACAAGACCTTTGGCTCTTATGTTATAACTTAATTGCATAACTCTTGAATTGTTCTAACATCAATCCTTATTATTTTTACATCCTTAAATTTATTAACTATGGTATAACAATTGATAATTTTACCAGGTACTATTTACAGTTTTACACTGTAAATTTTCACACTTAATATAATACAAGATAAGATTCCATCTAAGATTCAAACATATGAAATGGTATTGTAAGACACCAAAGAAAAAGTTATTAGGGACCATAATATACTCTCCGTATAAAGTTAAAAGACCTCACCAAGAAGATTCATTCAGTTAACCTGAATGAAAATGCCGCACTTTATACACTATTTTATGTGTAACGTAACACTATCTGAGTAAGCCCAACGTGTGAGGGACGAGGGCACAGACAGTATTACTGGTAAAATCTTCAACGTCTCCTTTTTGATGTAAAGACACCATAGAGGCACTTAGATAAACGAGCCACTTTATTCACGATCTTCCCATTTCTCTATATCTTAATTAGGCTTTCACAGCCTCACTTTTCCCCTGCAAAAATTGCGAAATTCACGGCCACCTACACCTTGGCCCAGCCACATGCAAAACCACAACTTTCTTTGGGATGTACATGTATATTTCATAAGACAAATTTGGGGTTTCCTTGAGATTCTATTAAAAGTATTAAGGAATCACTCAGAATCTTCGATCATTATATCATGAACTATGGTCCACTTTATAAGATAAAACACTAACATAAAGTACATTTTTATTATACTTAAAGATACAGTTTTAATAAACTAAATTTTTATTTTTAAAGACACATTGTTTCAGTATTGAATATGCTTTCAGTATACAAATAATATACATTAGTATATTAAAAATATGCATTTATTCGTGATCCACATTACACTGTAGACTATGGTCCACAATTTAATTTGCCCAGAATCTTAGGCCTTCCCCATTAGTGATTTTACGTGAAAATTTTGAAGCAAAATAGATGATGTGGAACCGAGAGAAAGGAGAGAGAGAAAATATGAGAGTCTGGCAGGGAGCACCCTATTTTGGTCGCCAATGTGGGTCCCGC
The DNA here is from genome assembly GCF_003576645.1 of Ipomoea triloba. NCBI lineage: Eukaryota > Viridiplantae > Streptophyta > Magnoliopsida > Solanales > Convolvulaceae > Ipomoea > Ipomoea triloba. Next base: position 4,376,287 of record NC_044916.1, read on the forward strand.
ACAGAAATGAAAAGGCTCATTGGATATGCGTGCGCGGAACATAGCGTGCCCCTAAGCAAGTTAATACCATTTCTAATCCTTTTTTAAAAGAAAAATATTTCAATTTTTTTTCTCTATTTTCTCTCGTATTCTCTTTCTTAATCATACTTACAAAAACTCCTCAAAAACTACACTAAAATCTCAACTATTGAGAAAGGCCTTAAAGAGCAATTACATGACTGAGGTTGGATTTAAGATTTTATCTATGACATCATGACAACATCCTTAAATAAATACTATGTGATTCATTTTTAATTCCTTTGCATATGATGTAGATTCCATTTGAGAAAACAATGACATTAGAATATATGTAGAAAAAAATCAAATAGGCTCTTGAACTTTTCACGAAAAGTTATTTTTTTTTTGTGTACTACTGACTCTGTTACAATGTAGTATAGTCAATCTCCACTGAGGCTCGAACCCACTCCCATCATCCATGTGAGAATGTTAATTGGGACACGGGGTGCCACTTGACCACAAGGTCTTTGGCACGAAAAGTTAATTAGACCCATAAATTTTTAAAAAGTGCAATTAAACACATCAACTCACAATTTTAACCCCGTGATGACTAGCGGTGAGATTAGAGCTAAACAAAAAATTTAGAAATTTAGGGCTAAATTGTCTTTTATATTTTCATTTAATTTCATTAATTTCAATTTTTTTATTTATGCTTATATGGCGAGCCTAATGTACAAAACAAAGCTTATGTGGCGAGCCACGGAGGCATTTACCGAAACTTACCAGAGAGGTAACAGGCTAACGAGTTGGATGACTTAAAATCATGAGTTGATGTGTTTGATTGCACTTTTTTAAAAATTCATGGGCTTATTTGACTTTTCGTGAAAAGTTTAGAAACCTATTTGATTTTTTATCCGAATATATGCATGAGGTTAGAATGGTTCAATTGAAATTTTTGTGATTGGAATAGTGGATAATGTGGATTGCTCCAAACGTTCCAACCTCAGTTCATCTAAACCAATCTTCAAAAAAGTAATTAAAGTGCTGGACGACTCCAACTTCTCTAATTGTTCTTTTAAATATACTTTAAAAAGGTATAAAGTTGCATTTAATTACAAAGCTCTGTACCTTACCTCAGAAGATTTTGGGTACATGCAGTCATTCTTTCAATCTCCCTGTATGTAGTGATGGTGTCAACAAAAGTCAAGATCTCTCCAGCTCCTTGTCAGTAGAATCCTTATCTTCTGCCTCCAGCCATCTTTGTTTCCTAAACAATTAGACAAATAAATTAACAAACATTGAAACAGTGCTGGTTGACAATAATTCCTGGCCACAAAAGTATTCTATTCATTCTTGATGAGCAAAACAATTAAGTAAAGACTAAAAGGCAAAGCTGAAGTGGCACACACACCAGCACAATGATCTTCCCAACTATACCACTGAATGTCAACACATGACAAAATGAGATGCAGTTGTAAATGGATAACCCGGCCAACACGGCTAAGGATACAAACTTATAATCACAAAGTCACGAGTTTGAATCTCAACCTTCTTGATTTGAGTCGGTCAGCTACGGATAACCTAATAAGCTGATTTACCACATTGTGGTCCTTTCCCGACTAGAATCATAAGGCGGGGTTTATCTAGTGCACACTCTCAATAGTGATTGCGGATTTTCCTCGTCATCTCAACAAAGATACAGTTGTAACTTATAATTTGCAAGGACCAACATGGCAACATCCCATACAACAGAACAGTCACTACAAAGGCAAAATGTCAACAAAGCGATTTGCTTTAAAAAAAAAAAGTAAGTGATAAGATTCATTCTCTGATAATAGTCTATTGAAATTAGGAAGATCACATTGTGGGATGGGATCAGTGTAGAAAACTCTTTTTTCCTCAATGGAAACTTAATAGAAATTGCCAAATTAGCTCTGCAACAGGAATGTAAAACACACACGTCTTAAAGCTATGAACTAAACAAACAGTAAGCAAAACTTTAATCCAAAAGAATAATGTTAGCAGTTTGAAGCTCTTCTCAATACAGGATTCAACTTAACAAACAATTTCCAAATTCTATGCACGCCATGAGATCAACGCTTCCAGGGTTAACCAAAACATTTCTCTATTCATGATCCTTCTAATTCACGCATTGTTTTAGCGCAGATTAATTCAAGCAGCTCATTATAACAATAGCAACAATAGATATGCATATATATATAAACATATAGATGGATGCGCGTGTGTATACCTTGGCTCAGGCGACATAGTGACTTCATTATCGGCATGATTCACGATTGTAAGCTGTTGTTTAAGACTCCTACTCGTAATAACAACGACATACTAGTGCCGTCGCTTCTGCGGCGGACCAGGCGACGGCGAAGAGAGCGGAAATCGGAAAATCGATAGAGGAATCGGAGGGAAAAACAACTATGAGATTCTGAAACATTGATGGTGGAGGGAAAACGAGTTGAGAAACGGACTTGGCGGTTACACCCGCGAAAAAATGCGCATTTGTTTTGGGCTTGAAAGTAGAACCATGAATTTGCCCAAATATGGCCCATGGGCTTGTTATCCCGACCCAAGAATTCAAGGAATCGTCCAATTGCATAGTAACCCGAGTCTACCTTGCAAAGTAGATTCGTGTCCATTTACCTATTGAATATTCACAATTTACATATTAAATATTAACAATTTAAATTATGAGTATTTAGTATATAAATTATGAACATTCAATATGTAAATTGTGTATTTTAGAATCAATTCACCTTGTAAGGTGGATCGAGTCCACAAAATATTTTGCCACAATAGATTCCGGCTGGAATTGGTGAGTTTGAATATTCTATAAATGTTCTTACAATCTGACAATTAATTAAACACAATTTGTCCTATTAATTTTTGGGAAAATGGCATCTTTAGTCCCTGAGTTATAGGGGTAGTGTAGACTCAGTCCCTGAGTTATGGCTGTATGCGAGTTTAGTCCCTCAGTTATTCGCAAAGTGGCGAGTTTAGTCCCTGGCCATTAAATTTGACGAAAAAATTTAAAAATATTCAAAATTTGAGGGGTAAAATAGGAAATTCACATTTTATTATTCTTCTTATATCAAAATCACTTTTACAACATTATTTTTCACTTCTTAGCCTAATTATTTTCAAGATTTTTCATTTTTAAAAGCATTTTAATAACTTTCAAATGACTTGTTAGGAACCTGACTCTCGTATAACACACTTAAAACTTAGCACAAATAAAGAAATGCATGATCATTGTATTTAGGTGTATGAAACACACTATCCTAACAAGTTTTTATCTTTTTACTAAGCAACAAATGTAATAAAATTAAAACTTTTGAGATTTTTTTACACACTATCCTATCTCAAAAGTTTTAATTTTATTACATTTGTTGCTTAGTAAAAAGATAAAAACTTGTTAGGATAGTGTGTTTCATACACCTAAATACAATGATCATGCATTTCTTTATTTGTGCTAAGTTTTAAGTGTGTTATACGAGAGTCAGGTTCCTAACAAGTCATTTGAAAGTTATTAAAATGCTTTTAAAAATGAAAAATCTTGAAAATAATTAGGCTAAGAAGTGAAAAATAATGTTGTAAAAGTGATTTTGATATAAGAAGAATAATAAAATGTGAATTTCCTATTTTACCCCTCAAATTTTGAATATTTTTAAATTTTTTCGTCAAATTTAATGGCCAGGGACTAAACTCGCCACTTTGCGAATAACTGAGGGACTAAACTCGCATACAGCCATAACTCAGGGACTGAGTCTACACTACCCCTATAACTCAGGGACTAAAAATGCCATTTTCCCTTAATTTTTTTAATGATACTTGGTATCTACATTACTATGAGACTAATTTAGATTTAATTTAGAACTTTCATATCACACCTATATATAAAGTTTACTTAGGCCTTGTAATTATATTACTAATCTACTTACCAATTGTATGATTATGTTAATAATATTTCGATCTTTATAAATAACTTAAATTCATAATACTTAAAAAAAAAAATTCTACAATGTTTAAAATAATATCATTGAAAAGTAAAGTTACCTACTTGCCTTGGTTCCATTGGATTGAAAAGTCTAGAAAGCCATGCAGGACCTCTAATCCTCTATGATCAGTCAAATAATTACCTTCCGCAGACAATTACTCACTAATTACCTTTCATTTAAGGAAAGGAACAGGTGTAAAAAAATAATAATAAAATCCTTTGATGTGTCCAATAAGTAGGAATTGAAGGATCCATCATCTCAAAGAATTCAATCTAGGATGACTAATATTATAAGTGTTCATAATGTTTTTTTTTTTATTATTATTCTTTATTCCATGCTACTATTGATTCAAGTTGGTTAAGTTGTTAACCTTCTTAATTTGAGACGGTCAACTATGCGCAATGTAGGTTGATTTATCTCCTTGTGGTATTTTACCACTAGGGTCACAATACGCAGTTTACCCCCTATTTACCCGTGCACACCCTCAAGTAATAATTACAGATTTCCCTCATCATAAAAAATCACATAATTTTTAATCTTTCAACTGTAACTGAAGTGTAGATTGAGTCCTTTAGTTATTTGAAGTGTGGATAATTTAGTCACTGATATGTTTTTCTATTCGACACTCGTATATTGTGATTGATTATTGTGATCAATCTCACACCTCTTAAATCTTAATATTGTTCCACAACTTTGTTGCTATACCATAGAAGAAAGAAGACGCATTTCAACTGGGTAACTCAGCTGAATTGATCGGACAATTAGCTTAATAATTACAAAGTTTCAAATCTGACTCCTTGTAGAATTATATATTTTGACATTTTCGGTTTGAGCTATACTAGTCAACTATTTCATCCCCTTCTCCAATCTATTGAAGAAAAAAAAAAATTAGAAAGCAAAGAAATGTAATGAGAAAATAGAATTGAAGAGAAGTCAAATATGAAAGCAATGGTCTTTGTTCATTCCAGCTAGTGACAATAGCAGCATCGGCTATTCCATGTAGTAGGTCGGTTAGTATTGACTCCCACAGTGTTCTTCCAACTAATGGGAAAAAAGGAGAGAGGTGATGAGGCCCCACCATGACATTGCCTGGATAGTCATGCCTATGCTTTTCTATTATTCAATAGCCTCTATATTAGATCATTAATTTGATGATCTATTATGTTGATTGTTAGCTAGGGCACCCTAATGAAAAATTTTCCTCAACCCATAAAAGCTAACTCAACCCTCTACAAATATGCAGATACACTTTTGTATTCACATATTTACGGAGTTTAAAACTTTAAAAGGATTAGAGTGAACAGTATATGCATGTGTGTCCAGCGAAACACTCATTAGGTGCGTCATAAGTGGCAAACAGTTATCTACAACTTTAATTTCTTTCTCTTATTTATATACTCCCTATAATAAGATAAATAATATTGAAGGATGGGATGTAGAGATGGATGAATATTGGTTGATGTAAAGGACCGAAGGGAAAATTTCCCACCACAATGTTGATACCTTTATAAATGGATTTAATATAAAGTAATGATGTTCGTTTGCGAGGGTTTGAAGGGTTGAATCTGTAAAATTTTACTACAAGTGTTGTTTGAGTCAAATCTATGACATTTTGGTTTGTTGTAGTTTTTTTTTTTTTTTTTTTTTTTTTTTTTTTTTTTTTTTTTTTTTTTTTTTT
>NC_044916.1:4382054-4384091 GCF_003576645.1 Ipomoea triloba
TTTTTTTTTTTTTTTTTTTTTTTTTTTTTTTTTTTTTTTTTTTTTTTTTTTTTTTTTTTTTTTTTTTTTTTTTTTACCTTGGTATGGTCATTATTGTTTTAGGTGTTTGTGGTTTAGCCCCCAAATTTTGAAAAATGGAGAAAGTATTAATATGCATGGTGCCTAGCTGGAGGCAGTTTAGTCCATAATTAACACCTAGGTAGCTAGCTTCATTTCAAGAATCCTTTGAAAAGTAGGAAACATATAGTCAAACATGTGAAAACAAGTGCAAGAAATTAAAAGAAGAGGTACCATGTTTGTTTGAATAATATGATGTGGTCGATTGAGCCCCTAGCTCGGTTCCTAGCTAGTTCAAAGGTTCAATTATAATTGTTTGAGAATTATATTTTTGTTTATTATCAATGACCATGGACTCAAGTTGTAGAAATAATGAGACAAGTAAGGGATTATATTTCTTTTGAAATTAATTTGGTATGTGATTTTTTTTATATAATCCATCGATGTAAAAGATATCTATGAAGTGTGGATGAGATTCAACGGGTGTCTTCTAACTTAAAAACTTATGAAAGAGCACTGTGTCAACATCATAATTAGTCTATGTGTCTACTTTGGGTTTTTAAGTTATTCATAAAGTGATTTTTTGCATTTTTAGTCCCACGACTGTAGTGGCACTATTAGAATTGATCCACGACTTTCAAACTTTGCAATTTCGGTCAACAACTATTGTTTTTTTTTTGCATAAATGGTCCTTTCGGCAAATTTTCTGTCAAAACTTTGCCGGAAAAAAAATTGGGCAGATATTTTGTCATTTTTTCGCCAATTTTTTTTTCTCTTTCAAGTTAAAATGGACATTTACATTGTTGAAAAAAAATCTCCTTTCAAGCAAGAAAACATCGATTGTCAACTTCAACACGCCATCTATTGCCAAAAAAAATAATTCATTTTTAAAAAGCATGCGATCGCATCGGCCTGAACTCTAAAATTATTTTGATTTTGGTAAACTAATTAAAGTTAAAACAATTAATTTCTAAATGATTAAATTTGCTACATATCTTTTTAGAAATTAATTAGTTTTAACTTTAATTAGTTTACCAAAAGCAAAATAATTTTGGAGACTAGTCTGACATGATCGCATACTTTTTAGAAATGAATTAGTTTTTTTTCGGCAATAGATGGCGTGTTGAAGATGACAATCGATGTTTTCTTGCTTGAAAGGGAAATTCTTTTAACCATGTAAGGGTGTGTTTGGTAACCCGTAAAATGGCTTCCGGAAAATGTTTTCCGAGTTTTCGGTGTTTGGCAGCTTCTGAAAAATGTGGTCAACGGAAAATGTGTTTTCCGTTGACCAAGGAAAATCAGTTCATTTTTCTGCCGGAATTGCCAAAATGGTCGTTTCGCATGTTCTCGACCAAAACCAAGCTATATCACCCATGACCATGGACCAATGAGGTGGGGAAACCGCCGGAAACCTTTGCTACGTTTTTTTTTTTAAAATTTTATAAATTCTATTTTTTAATAAATAATATTATTTTAATATTATTATAATTTTTTATATTTTAAATAAAATAATTAGAATGTTTAATTATACAATTCTATCCATTTTCCAGAAAATGAACCAAACACACAAAGACAGTTTTCCATAATACATCCAAACACTGGAAATGAAACAGTTTTCCGAAAAATGACTCATTTTCTAGAAAACATTTTCCAGAAGTCATTTTCCTGCTTTCCAAACGGACCCTAAATGTCAATTTTAACCATGTTTGAAAGGAAAAAAAAAAAACAATTCGGCGAAAAAATGACAAAAAATATGCACAATTTTTTTCTGGCGAAATATTGACCGGAAAATTCGGCGGAATTTTTTTTCCGGCGAAAAAAAGCTGCCAAAAGGACCATTTTTGCAAAAAAAAACAATAGTCGTGGACCAAAATTGCAAAGTTTGAAAGTCGTGGATCAATTCTAATAGTGCCACTATAGTCGTGTGACTAAAAATGCAAAAAACTCTTTTTATTAGATTTGGACTGGGGGGGGTGGGGG
>NC_044916.1:4384974-4504124 GCF_003576645.1 Ipomoea triloba
GGGGGGGGGGGGGGGGGGGGGGGGGGGGGGGGGGGGGGGGAGAAGCTTAAAGGTAAATATAAACATTAAAATTCAATTTCATCTTCTTTTACTTATATGAGACAAGCACTTTTAATGTTCAAATGAGTTTATTTGACAAATTTCAAGCACATATATGGTGGTAAACAAAGGTAAGTGTCTTATATTGAAACTCTAAATTTGTCAAATAAATATACTAAAACATCGAAAACATTTGGCTCATATATGGATTAGAAGATAGAAATCTAACCACTTTCACATTCACCCTTGTTGTTTAATGTAACTTTTTTTTTAATTGATTTTTCGTCCAAATTTAATAGATCGAATATAATGTTAATCAAAATGACCACACTAGCTCGCCATTCAATAATAACTAAACGACTAAAAGTAAACACAACAATAACTAAGGGAATGAATATTTAGGTTGAGTATAGTTCTAAAATCAAATATGTTATTTTTCCTAATATTTATTTTAAAAAAGAAGCTAGCTAATTATTAAGTATTTATTATCTTCGTATAATTATTCGTATACTTATAAAAAAGAAATTATTATCTCTTCTCACAACTATGATGAATGGAGCATTAATATATGTCCCGAAAAGAGTGGTCGAGTGGGTAGAGCATGATTTCGTAACAAAAGGTCATGACTTTGATTATTGCCAGCACCCTCATGATCAAGCATGTCGTGTAAAGTCTTTTTAGTGCAGTTTGTGGGATTAAAACCCAAAAACATGAGGGAATTTTAATTTACGAAAAAATAATTTCCAAAAGTTTTAGTTAGCCACCAACAATATTATTCAAGCCATGTGACACTCGCACTTTCTCAGCGAGTATATTTGAGCAATCAAACAAAGAAACACTTCAAGATTAAAAATTGGAATCCACATGCAATTTAATGTCCCACACAAGCACATGTTTTTGCCTTTTTGGACTCATTTGGGAATTGATTTGCACTCCACCTCCCCCTTACGTGAATGAGAACATCTATACTATTCAATTCAAACCCCTCAAAAAGTATAAAATTATATGTATAATAGTGCAAATTCATAGATCAGACATTTTTCAATGTGGGACAAAGGCTATTTAAAGCCTCATTCCCAATTTATTTTTCTCCAACTCAAATGGGTACACTTTCAAAATCAATTTTTCATTCGCTCATTCCATTTTGAGTATATAATATATTAAATCCATCCTCTCACTTAGGATCCTATTAAAAATTATACCACAAAATGGTCACTTTGAATGTCATTTTAAGTCAGTTTTTAATGCGATTTACATCTTCTGTGTGATTTGTGAGATATTACATATGATCGAGATTTACTTAATACACACCTTCATGCAGTAATTGCGAGTTTTTTTCGTATAGAAAAAATTTAGCATCATATATATTATTTTGAAAAACATAGGTAAATAATTTTTCCAATTATAAAATCCCTAGTCGTGATTTGCACGTTCTGACTTTTATGCAAGAAGTTTTGAAATTAAAAAAAAATTATATTTTTATATGAAAGACTTCTATTCAATTGTTAGAGAACATTTTTCATTGCATGCCTAACTTTTTGTTTTCTAGTATAGGAGTATTAAAAGTCATATTTAACCCAATACTAATAAGGATAAGAATAATAGGTAAATTATTTTTTTAAAAAAAATTAAATATCAAGATTGGGACACCCAAAAAGGAAGATCGAGCATGATCACTTTTGTTGTCCACAAAAATAAAATTTCCTCGCCCTAGTGTTTCACACCCCAGCCTATCATACAAGCTTTGTTGTAAAAGTAGTTTTAATTTCTTGATCTCAAAGTGCCCTCCCAATCTCCACAAAGTAGTTTTCTTGATCTCAAAGTGCCCTCACAATCTCCACACAATATCCGATTTACAAAGGAGTAACATCAAACTTAGATTATTTTATCCTTGCAATACCTTCTTCACTTTTAAAAGTGGATCATACTTCGCATCATCAAATTTGTAATTCCTTTACTATTTTCTATACATTCCTACAATACTCTTCACTTTCAAAAGATGTTTCATTTTCAGATCACATCAAAACAAAAATAAATAAAGAATAAAAATTAAAATTAAAAAAGGTACAAATTAAAAGGCTGTCGAGGCGCAACCTTTCGCACCCTCCCTCACAAAGCAATAAAGATTAGATGTTATAATTTTTTTTTTGAGTATTACTGACTTTGTTACAGTGTTGTATTTGTTCATAGCTACTTTTTCAACCTACAAAGAGTCAACAATTGCCTCCACCGAGAACACTTTGTTCATAGCTACTTTTTCAACCTACAAAGAGTCAACAATTGCCTCCACCGAGGCTCGAACCCACTCCTGTCATCCATGTGAGAGTGTAAACCGGGACACCGGGTGCCACTAGACCACAAGGTAAATTAATAAAAAAAAAAAAAAAAACAAAAACCTTCCAAATTTGACTATTTATTAGTTAATCACGCCATTAGACAATAAGTTTATCTCATAAATAACTGTATTATTTTCCAGTTGATGAATAGGGGTAGACTAGAGGCCTCCTCTTAGCTTGTTGTTGACTAAAACCACTAGCTAGGGCCTAGGGGTAGGTTAGAGTGCATCATCTTCTTTACTAAACCATATATGTTTGATACTAATCTACATTATATGATAGCGATAGGTTGATGTGCTTGAATTTTAGAATTGCAATTTTTATTTTTAATTAGAAAAGTAGAGTTGGAGAGTTGTGATCATTGTAGTTAAAAGTGGCCGGGGTGGACAATAAAATAGTATTATTCACCCATCATTTTTTTAATGCAAAATTGGAGTGACTCTTATAAGGGTGCGCGATATTAAAGAGTTTTGAAATCGAATATTCACGAAGAAAGTTTCAGAAAAGAGCTCTTGTAGGGGTGTCCCATGTTATGTGGCAATATTTAATTTTTGTTTTGTTTTTTTTTGTTTTTTTTTTAAATTGATTAATAAGTAGATTCTTTTTTAACTTTTTTTTTTTATATATTTGATTAATAAATAGAATTACTCCGTATTTTTAACATTGGGTAGGGTAAACCAATTCATGGTAATCAAGAAATAAAATAAATTTTTATGATCCTGCGGCCCACGGGGCACAACTCAACTAGTCAATCAACTTAAAATAAGTTTATATATAAGATTTGTTTGGCTAGTAGCCGCATGCATGGTGCAGTGTTTGAATCCTACCAATGATCAATAAAGGGATGTATTGATTTGATCTTACTATGGACACTAGTGTACAAACATTTGAGGGCCAAACAGCCAGTCGAAATATATTTCACGATTTACTTAGCTTCCTCCACCAGTCTTTCGGACAGGAGCCGTGAAGGATCTTTAAGTTTGAGTTTCAGACTTATGTGTATGGGGTGCTGTATTAGTAGTCTTAGGTAATTTGTTCATAAGCTTAGGGACCAAATAGTAATTAAATTGCATTAATCCGACTCATAATGATAATATATTTAAATTTAATTTAATTTTTAAATATTTAACTCTTGACCTATAAAAATAGAAATTAAATAAAAACTTAATACAGTGTAGTTAGGGAATCAAATCAAGTAATAAATGTAATATTTTAATGACAATAATAATTAGTTAAATCTTCCCATGCAATTCTTGGGTTGGCCATGACGTAGCGTACGCTTAGGTTAGAAGTATCTATCCACAACCATAATAGACTCTTCCATCAAAATAAAATCATTCTTTGACAGAATCTTACGACTTAAAAACAAGAGAATGTCAACTCTCCCATGCACACGTAAAGACAATTTCTTCCCCCCCTTTTTTTTATTATTAAAAAAAATTATAATATTTTTGCAATTTTTTTAATGTTTATTTTTCTTGAAATAACCTTTTCCTATTCTTGTACCGTTTTCATGTCAATTCCAAATCAAACATCTGTTAGTATAATACTCCCTTGAATGTCTGTCTTTCTCTCACTATATAATACTTTTTTTTTTTTTATATATGTATATATACTGTGAGCCAATTCTGGTTGTCTCTATCTTAATCCCATTCCTTTTCTATTAAAAAAAAGGTTAATTTTTTTTTTATAAAATAAGAAGACTAATTAATGTGGTTTGAGTTTGATTTAGAAGTTTGGGTTTGTGAATTATTGTTATCTTTTATCTTTTGTTGACTTAATTTGTAAAAAAAAAATGAATGTACAATAAAGTAAGCATAATGTACAAGTTCTTACTACAACTAATTGCACCAAATATAATTTATATTCCTACTAGAATATTACCACAAAATTAAATTTTCAATTGAAGTAAATTATATCAATTACTAGGGGTGTTAATAAACAGAGCTTCTGGTAAACTACTGATGTCTGTGTTTGGTAAGTATTCGTTTATGTTCATTTATTAAGGTAAACGAACATAAATGAACAAATTTTAAAGCTCGTTTAATAAACGAACATAGTGTGGACATTTGTATGCTCGTTTGCTAAGAGTTCGTGAATGCAATCATTAGTGTTCATTTAATAATATTCATGAACATGCTCGTTTGGAGGTGCCTACAATCTAGCGAGGGGTTAGCCACTGTGTCCGACGGTGGAGACCATGGGTTACATCTAAAAAAAATGAACATGCTCGTTTAGTGTTCATTTAAGATTGTTCACGAACAAGTTCATTTAAGTGCAATTTATTTTATTATATATATTTTTTAATTTAAGATACTATTTTGGTGTAGCTAGCCTAATTTAATTTTTAATAGTCGTTATATTGTCTGTTTGGATATTATTCGTGAACATTGACTATTTCTTGTTCACAAACAAATTATGATCATGAACATGTACATGTGTTTGTTTGTTTAGCATCCATGAACATGCTCGCTAACGTTAACGAACACGTATGTTCGCGAACATTAATGAAGACTTAACAAACATACATGAACAAAATTTTTAAAAACCTTAACAAATGAACACAAACACTCCAACAAACGAACATGAACAACCTCTATTCATTTGTGTTCGGTTTATTAACAACGCTATCAATTACCAAGAAGTAAGTTATAGCAAAACAAGGTTTTTGTCTTCCTTGTTGGGATGTCCCTAGAACACGACTGTGGCTTGCATGTGGATGCTGAGAGAGTTTTATTTGATGACAAGTTGGGTTTTTCTCAGTCACAAATGGTAGCTAGTCTGGAATAGGCAATTGTCAATTGTGTCATGTATATATTAAGTGGAAATATATATTATTCATCAAATGCAAGAGTAATGATATTTAAAAAGTATTTATTTTGGGAGCAACTACAACAAATTAGCCAAACTGTCACTCAGCAAATTAAATTATTGCTTGAACCATGATCCATATAGTTGTGTGAACCATAAATATAAAATACATTATTTATTTATACTTTAAATATTTAAATAATGTACTTTAAAAAAAATTAAATAATGTACTTTTAATATATTAAAAATGTACTTTTTAGTTATGGTCCAAACAGCTGTATGGACCGTGGTCCATGTAATAATGATTGCTAGTCAAACTGTTAGTTATAAATTATTATTATTATTATTATTTGAGATGGCGATTTTAATGAGCTTAATTGAGTATGACAACTATATCCCATATGATCCGTGTATATATTTAAATTATATTATATATACTTGTAATTGGCCTTTGGGTACCCTAGTTTGTTATATGATTTAAATTCCTGTGCTTTCAAGCATGCACATATTGCATTAAACAAATCACATGCAGATAACTGCATGACAAAGACTACTTAACCTTTCCTAGAAGATTGAAATCAAAACCTTATTAATTAAATTAACATAATTAGGTTCCCTTTCAATGCCAACTATATTTTACTATAATTCTTCTAATTAAATTTAGAATAACTTTGAACCCCAAACTTAAGAGTCTAGTTATCATCATAGGATATGTCTTTCAATTGTTCTACACACTCCCAAATATTTGTATATTAAATCTAGAACAAGTTAAGTCCCGTTTGAAGAAATCGTCGAACTACTTAAGAGACTTGATTCAAGTAGACACAGAAGTACTTTGACGCTTAAAATTTCTTAATGGGGCTCTCTGTCCCTCCATTGCAAAAAAAAAAAAAAAAAAAAGAAGAAGAGAGAATATAATAAATTTAATTTTCTTTTCATTTTAGTAAAGGTTAATTGTTGAATTGTATATACTTATTTGTTAATTGGTTATTATTATTATTAAAGAATAAAGAAGGAGCTGGCCCCACTTATGCTTGTCGACATCAAATTTAGGAAATTCCACATTCTCAATTCATGTTTGACCTTGTACCCTAAATGTCAGAAACTAAAAATCATACCCATATATATTTTACCGTTTTGTTTATTATTCAAATTAATTTTTAAAAAGTTATTTCATTCAATATTTTTTTATAATTGATTCTTTTTGGTATTTAATACTCTATTTTAAACATAAATTTTATATACTAATACTAAACTAAATATTATAAAAAGTGAGTTACAAATAACTTAAATAAAAACTCTTTAATCGAACTACACACATAAAATGAGATAAAAGAGGTGTGTGTGTGTGTATAATATATATATATATATATATATATATATATATATATATATAAAAGATGCATGTATATGTTGATGTTAAAGTCAAGGATAATTACTATCTAGGGGCCAACTTAAAGACTGTCTAAATATGAATGTGCATGATGTATTTGAACACAAAAGTCCTACCAAATTTGACTAATTTGGTTTAGAGTTTAGATTTAATTTCAACCCCCCACCCCTACCCTAAGATGCAACAAACCAATTGAAAATGGGATGATTTTTGTTATGCACTTAAAGAAATACTCAAAAGTTATATAACTATATTGTGAGCACAAAAGTGGGGGTGCAATATAAGACATGAGTATTTTAGTTTAGAGCTAGTGTTGATTAGGTTAATTTGGTTACTGGAAATTGAAGTAATCAAATTGAATTTTGATTGATTCAGTTAATTGATTGAATTCGTGTTAATTCATTTAACTAATTGAATTAATCAAAATTTTATTTTATATAATATATTTTCAATATTTATTACCAATTTGGTCAATTTTAATTCTTTTTTAACCTAATTAAATGATAACTAAATTTTTTAAAACTTTTAATCGTTAATTGAGCCCATTTAATTTGATTATTGTGCATTCATGAAGAATTTACCGTGTACTGAAGAAGTCCGCATGCTATCACATTAATATAAATATAGAAAGATTTTACATCAAGTTAATTGATGATATAGAAAACATGCTAATAATAATATTATTATTTATTTATTTATTGAAAACAATATCGAATCTGCAACATCATTAATACTGACCTGTAATAATGAAAATGTTTATTGCACATGAAGTAGCATTTCTTTGCGGATAATTTAATTTCATAATTTTATATATCTACTGACAGCTCGTGAATTAATGGATTTCATGTTGTACAAAAATTCTTAAAAGAGTATTTTTCATATTTTGAACACATTTTTTCAACAAACTTATAGAAATTCTCATGAAATATTTTGACCTCATCATTTCTATAATAAAAAGAAATGGAATCACATCTCTTAAAACTGAATGGTAGACATTTAAATATATTTAAGAAAAAAATTACAAATCCGTTGGATGGTGAGAGGGTTGGAGTACCAAATTTAGTGATCCTAAATTCTTAAATAGTTTGAGATTGTATGATTTTCTTAATCATTCATTGACATTAATTAAAGGTCGGTGCACCTGCTATGTTATTTCGGAAGATAGACAATTCTCTTGGTCTTTATAACGATACGCGACTCATCATCACAAGGTTGACAGATCACATTGTTGAAGCAAGAATAGTTAATGGGACACATGAAGGAACCAAAGTTCTTACCCCTCGAATGTCTCTCGCTCTTTCGGATACGAGATTTCCCTTCAAGTTCCAACATAAGTAATTCCCATTGATGTTTGCATATGCCATGACTATCAACAAAAGCCAGGGCCGAATACTAATTCACGTTGGGTTATTGCTGAAAAAATCAGTTTTTAATCACGGTCAATTGTACATGGCTTTCTCCCGAGTCACCCATCCTGATAGCCTGAAAGTGTTAATTAGTTCTAGACGAGGATGGACAATATCGTATTGCTACTACCAATATTGTCTACAAAGATGTTTTCAATAATGTGTAAATACAACCGGTGATATTATGTTTTTTTCCAAGATGAAAAAATTGCTATATATCTACACAAAAATATATCTTCCATTCATATGAATTATAATAGCAATTGATTCCTATAACTGAGTTACTAGAGAACGAGCATATATTTGCCCAATTTATAAAAATCCTAAACAATGATATATAAAATCTCTAAAGTTCCAACACCGCATGTGTACATCTACACACTAGCTATTAATTAAGCAATTATTTGCTGAAATTCAAACAATGATAACATCAGAAAACATAATCGATCCAAAATATATTTTCAATTGCACTATATAATATTTGATGTTATAATTTATATAATTATATATTGATCCAAATATTCTTAATATATTATAACAAATCAATTCCATTCATCGCACGAATGAAAATACTAGTTATATAAAAAAAAAAAAAAAAGATAAACCACACTAGGTAGACCTTGTGGAATAAACTTGACTCAGAGAGTGTTAGTAATAATTAAACATGTGACATTATAGTACATGAATCATGCTCAACTTACTCGACCACTCTTTTCAAGGCTACGATTTTATTTTGAGTTATAACTTTTAGTATAGTGAAAGCGTTTAATGGTCTCGATAAGATGATTCAATGAGGGGAGCCCCCAAAAACAAATGTCAAACAATTAAGATAATCACATGAGAGAGAAGGTAGACGACAACTGTCAAAGGAAGGATTAATTAGAAATATATATACATACATAACTTTTTAATTAAGGAATCACATGATATTCAAATTCGACACCCACAAAGCTTAGGGACCAGTCAGCCTTACCTTCTCATCTGCATCCCTAATAATGCATACATTATTATGATGCTCAATTGGACTGTCCGGCCATGGTTGAATTACACAATTTAATTTTAATTTATTATAATATAAACATTATTTTAATTCTAATTTTCTTTTTTCTTTTAAATTAAAGTAAGAAAGACCATAAAAGTCATAGCAATATCTGAATGTAGTGATGACTAATGGCATTGAAATTTAATTCCCTGTTGAATGAAACAAAAGCCTCCCAACGCCCAGAGAAAAACAACACCACCGCCGCCCACCCTCCTATTTCAACCTTATCCCCTCTCTCCGCCCTTCTCCATCTCCGGCGCCTTCTTTCCGACGACATCTACGCCGATCGCCGGAAACTGATGAGCAGTAGCCGCCGATCATCATCCGATAAGTCACACAACAATTCTTGCCCAACAAGCTAGCTAGCTCATCGTCGTTTCTTGATTGACATATACATATATATACTTACATGGTTTGTATATATATATATATATATATATATGTACAGCTAATTATAAACATGTTTCATCTATCTATCTTTGACTTCCACATGCACCTAAACTTGTGATTGATTGATATGAGTTCAATCTGCAGCCTTTTTCAACTATGTGGGTTCTGCTTCATTGATGTTTTTCTTCCAAGATTTTGGTTTTAGTAAATATTATAATATATTTGATAACTAATCATATCTTTTTTTTTTTGTTTCATTTAATTTTCACATACTTAGCTTCTATGTGAAAAGGGTCTTCTTCTTCTCCTTCTCCTTCTCCTTATACTTCTTCTTGCTTGCATGGATGGGAATGTGTTTTGTGTTGAATTCGGAGCTAGAAAATATGAAAGGATGAAAGGGTGTTGTTTATTTTGATCTTTTGCTATGAGAATTCTGTGTATGTGTGTAAATTTGTGCGAGCGTGTATATTATCTCAAGTTTTTGAAACCGTTTAATTTGTTCTTCAATTTAAACAAGTGTGCTAATAACAAAATGGATTTAGATAAAAGTGTTGTTAGGGTTTTTGCATAGTTTTGTTTGAAAAATTAGTCTTTTCCCTCTTGGAATTTTATTAATTATATATTAATGATTAACTTCTTACAAAGTTATTTCCAATTTCTTCTTAGCATGCTTGCTAGCTACCTCATCAAGTTTATGTATGCATATACATAAACATATACCATCCACTCAACTACCTTCTTCAGCTAAGATTCTCTTCTTCTTTTTTAATTGAAATGGTGAAACTATCATCACCAAAGATAATTGCTTATCCAGTCGTATATCAAGCTCAACACTACAATCGAACTTGTATAGAAAAGTCTAGCAAAAACACAACCACTAATAAAATGTTAGTAATAACTAAAACTCTTTTTTTTTTTTTTGAAAGGACTAAAACTCTTTTCTAATTCTTCATTCTTAATCATTGTCTTTTTAGATTTAATTGGTAGTTAATTATATTAATTTCCTCTCATACCTTTTCCTTGATGATTTTTTTTTTTGTTTTTTTTTGTTTTTGTTTTTTTTGTATAAATCTTCCACATAATACAACTGATTTAAGACAACCTACAAGCTTTAATGTTGTGGGATAAGAATTCTTTAAATCACATCTGCTAACATTTATGTTGGTGGATGATTCAATAAAACCTTGGGAAGTCACTTGTAAATTCACAAAATGATCTAGGTACTCTGCTGTTATAGTATACAGTGGTCAACCTAAATATTGTCAGAAATTATTCCCAAGCTTGTCAGAAACTGATAGATATTATTTATTGTGGCAGTGGACATTTTTAAAAGCAAATTAAAAACCCAATAGAATAGTAGACTACATTGTAAATCTGGCCAATTCAAGTTAGTCAGGACGTTGGCTTAGTAACCACAGCACCTTTTTGATTTACCTAATGCACCCTTAGCGTTTTTACATGTAAAATGTGTTATTTGATTATTTTATATCCATCGTTGAGCATATAATATATAAAACTACAAAACATAATAGGCATACTATCCAATTATCCGCTGAGACTGAAAATATTATTCGAACAAATATCAGCTTAATTAATTTTTAGTTGAAATGGGGCACGATATTTAATAATTAATGTGTTAGTTGTAAATTGTAACATAGGCATATATGTTACATTTGTTTCAGAATAAAAACATAGGCGACATGGAAGCCGGAGAAATGCAAGAGAAGGAGAAGACGCCATTATCATCGGAGACATGTTCCTCGGAGAGTAAAGGGATGGCGTCGATTGATTTGAACAGCAGAATGGACGGCGAGGATGATGATGACGACGAGGTAGAAGTCATGAGCGCGGCGGATGAGAGCGAGAAAACGGCCGGGGATGGAAACTCGGCGAACAATAGCAGCTCTTTCTCCGGCGGCGAAGGAAACATGAATGGTGATGATCAGAAGAAGTCGTCTAGTGTCCGGCCATATGTCCGATCAAAAATTCCCAGGCTCCGGTGGACTCCTGACCTCCATCTCTCCTTTGTTCACGCCATTGAACGACTCGGTGGACAAGAAAGTAAGTGGAAAATATATTTTTCTTCCACAAATTTCACCTCCTTACGTCAATGAATATAAAAAGTTATTTTTAAAATTTTTTTTTTTTTAAATAAAAACTTTGTCAAGTAAATTTAGAAAGTACTGTAAGATAACTTTTTTTGGTAAGTATCGAACATTCTATATTTATCTTATGAAAAATCTACCATGTGTATTGCTACGGATGCCTTTCACACAAAGCAACTATTATTTATACTTTTAAGATTGTAATAGACACTGTTATAAAAATCTCGTCTAAGAGTCGGCCGGCCGCCTAGCGTATCACCATAATCGGTATCTAGGTGGTCGACTAGTTAGGCAGCCGCCTAGGCCTCATAAGCACCGACTATGCTGCCTAATTGGTCTATTAACTATTATTTTAAAAAAAATTATTTCACTCAAAACGACATTAGAAATAACTCTAAGTTGTTCAAACTCTAAATATTTTTTAGGTTAATATTTAATATTTTAGTATTAATTATTAATGTATTAAATAGTTTAGAATTACTAGTTTTAAAAAATTTAAAAAATTTAAACAAATTAAAAAAAAATACACGGGTGACCAGGTGCCCAGCGTCGGAGGAGAGTCTAGCGATTTTTTCAACTATGGTCAACTCTTATTCCTCAGCTTTTCACCACAAAACCTGGTAAACCAATATATATATATATATATATATATATATATATATATATATATATATATATATTTGAGGTAAAAGGTACTGGTATCAGTATGTATAATGACTGACACATTAAATTTTTTCGGGAGTCCTATATCTATAATTGCTTTGATTTTCTTGAAGTTGAGCTTTATCCCCAATACATTAATGTCACCCAAACATATATATTTTTCGGGATTGATATTGTTAAGCTAATTAATTAAGTGTCGTATTTTAATTGCCAAATGCCTTGTGGTCAAGTGGCATAACTGTGGCCTTCCAAGTGAGAGGTCACAAGTGTTGTATCGTATTTTAATTGGTAGTCTAACTTTTGATGATAACTTCTGTTGTGTTAACATGAATTTGGGGTTGGCAGGAGCAACACCCAAATTGGTTCTCCAATTAATGAACGTGAGAGGGCTCAGCATTGCTCATGTAAAGAGCCATCTGCAGGTAATTTAATCATCACATCATCATAATAATAACTAATGACTTGATCCACAAGCAAACATGCATGCATGTACAACGTTGTGTTATTGCAGTACAGTAGTCATGTAAATATTAATATATAACATGGTTGTTGTTGCTGCATTGCCTAATGTCAGATGTATAGAAGCAAGAAGCTTGATGCATCCGGCCAAGGTATAGTAATCAATCAAATTTGCTATTTCTAAAATTCATTCCTAATGACTAAAGTCATATATAATCTAGATGGTATTATTGTTTGATCTTAATTTTTAAACTTACAAGATAATTATATAAAACTATATTATCTGTACAAACTCATAATTCGTTTTTATCTCAGATATTATAGCGTTCTATAATTGTGGTTCAATTCGTTTTTGTCTCTATATAGTATTAGGTCAAGCTAAGAGAGGATTTAAAGGGAGAAGTTATGGATATGGAGACATGATGAACTATAGATTTATTCCCCATCAGCATTTCAAAATGCAAAACGGCGCAATCGTGTTAACAAGAACTTTTGAAGATGGTCGTCATCAAATGGGCAATAATATTGCAAGGCATTCCATATTTCAATCCCCAACATATGACCTCAAAAGCATCATCTCAAGGTACATACCCATTTAACCCCTCTTTCCACATTTAAGTAACTAGAAAAATATGCGGTTACTATCCAATAATGTGCATTGAGTAAATTCTAACCAGTAAAGAATCACAATGAAGTAAATTAGTCAGCCTAAGTGTCAATAGACTATTTTCGCTGAGAGGGGAATTTGTAATCTTGTAGTTACCAAATCAAGAATTTGTAATCTTGTAGACTTGTAGTTATCAAATCAATAATATGGCCAACTTGTTATTATACTCATGCAAATTAAATGTTAGGATCAAGCGTTTACGGCTTACGCCAAAAGATATAGTTAGTAGCGAATGAACAACTTTATTTCCTTACTTATAGACCACCATCTCATTTTCGAGATGTTGGATACTGAACTTGACCCTTTACTAGCTTCCGCCGAACAATCTCCAGCCATCGGGTGCTAGATTTTGCCTTCACCCGCCAACAGTTACATTTATATGGATTTGAATTCTCGGTCTCATACTTAAAAGCTACATATATACATGTTTCAGATATCAACAGAGGTCATCCAATCAAGAAAGTGTTCTTGTCAAGCTTAGCGGGGCGGCGAAAATGGAAGATCATAGAGAAGGAAACGTGTTAAGAATGAGGATGCTGCAGCATCAAGAGAAGCTGCCATCATCATATGCTCCAAAAGATCAGTTGCAATATTCACCTAGTAATGGTAGCCATCATCATCAAATTGTCCCAATCAGGCCTAGCCAGTTTCTTGAAGAAAAAAGATGGCCGCCGAGGGGATCCATGGCCAACCATTTGAAAGACAAACCTGCAGCCTTCACATGTGGCCTTTGGTCCAATGCTGCAGCAACTCCCCAACCATTGCTTCACCACACAATCCCAGTTGGGACAAACTCCAGATTTAGCTCTCTTGGCCCTAATTTTGACCCCCCATTTCGGCGACTTGAGGTAATATATCCATCATCATCTATTTTTATTTATGGACTTAACTCCAACCTATTTAAGCTTGACCTTGTCCCCAATAGTTATACCACGGACTCGGGTCCATCTTACAAAGTGAACCCGTCACAATTTACATATTGAATGTTTACAATTCAAATTATGAACATTCAGTATTTCAGTATGTAAATTGTGTATTTTGGGTTCGGGTCACATTGCAAGGTGGACTTGGATCCACAGAATAATTTGTTCCGGTGTTGTTTCTATATCCACCTTCAATTTTAAGAGAGTTCTAAATTGTAAGTGGTCAACCGGCTAGATTCAAAATAGTCTGATTGTCCACTTGGTGTAAGGTATTAAAATTAAATAGAAAGAAACAAATTTATAATGTCATGAGTTAAACAAGTACAGTTAATTGGTTGGATTTAACTTTTGAGGGGACATTTTGACCCAATTAGATTATGACATATATTATATATGTGCCTTACTAATCTCATGGGTTAAACTGTTTCTGCAATAATCTTGGGTAAATGATAGTAAATTTTATCTGCAGATGATGAATAAGGAGAAGATGAGCTTCAAGGAGAATGGCAGATTGCTGGATTTGCAACTGAGATTAAGCCAGAGTGGAGATGCTAATAATAGTAATAATGGTGAGAAGTCTTATAATAAGAAGGAAGGAGATATTAACACGAAGCTTTCTTTATCCCTATAGCCATCAAACTGCATGCACACTGTATCCCCACACAGACTTTAATTCCTAATTAATTTTGTGTTCCAGTTTAGAGTTAGAAAAAATTTGTTGGCTATACTAGGAGGGTGAGTACTTGAGATCTGACCATATATGCAGTTGGCCTAGATCAGAGCAGTGGAGTGAGATCTCTAAGTACTTGCCTTAGCTTATAGGCTTGTGATAGTACTAACTAATTACAGTTTAATGTTTTGACACATTTTTATGGAAATATATGAAACATTTTACCTGTTATAACCAAGATGAAATGCTTATTTTATATTTGTAGATTCATGCATACATACATATATATGACATAAACTCACACATGGGAGGGTTGGGTTGGGTGAGAACAAGCCTCCAGATAAAAAGTGGGGACTGATTTTATCATCCATTTAGATAGATCAACGGTACAAGGTTGCCGAAAGATAAGGAGAAAAATGGTGGTGTTAGCTCTATATATAAAATTGATTTCATTTATTTTCGACTGTGATCTGTCCTTACTTTTTATGGAAGTTATTCTCATGTGAACTCGCTCCTATTCCCAGCCTCACACATATATGCATGTATCTATTAATTATGGGTATATATAGAATCAAAATATATAGTGGTCAATTTGGCATGATAAAGAAAACAAAAGAGGTTTGTTAATGACTTTTGTACATAAATTTTGCATATATGTTGGCATGATTTTCACTACCCACACATTCTTCTATTTTTAATCATGTGAATGATGAACCATAGATTTTGAAATAAATATGAAATATTACCATTCTATAATTTAAACTGTGACATGCATTATTACTTTTCATATTTATTGACTACTCATAAATTAACTGATCCAGTACATGTTAGTCAAATGTATAAAATTTACGGCAAAAGATTTGGTACAAGTAGTGGAATTAAGCAAAGATAACCATTTCCATTAAACTTCATATGAATCAAAATCATAGCTTGCATAGAAAACATGAATTTCCTTGGCTCACTACAATCTCATTCAAAGAGTTCATAAAACTACTAGGAATTACAAAATTAGGCACTCCAAAAGAAAACTTCATTTCTTCTTTGCCCTCACAAAAAAAAAAAACATCCTCAAGAAGGGAGGTCTAGCCATCTAGGAAAAGATTGGAGAGTGTTGAATTGAACCTCAAGTTTTGATACTAAACCGGAACGAGAAATTCCATCCATTGAGGAGATGAAAAGAATCATAGATTCTTGAAGGGTACACATTCATTTGTAATGTGTCTTACCAAATGTGGGAACCATAAGGAATAAGTTCCTGTGAAGGCAAACAGATCAGTGAGGTTTGATAAATGTGTTACTTGTGAATGAAAAGCTTTTAGTACCATCACCAAATGGCTCGATTATAAAGTTAGAAATAAGTAAGCAGAAGTTACCTCGGTGTAATAGGAGTTGCAACGGTGCTCACTGCAAGAACTCGCAGTTATCTCCCGTTTGGTGGCAGTGTTAGTAGCCCTTGGACTCTGATTTGAAGGAATTGAAGGCAGTGTGCGCCAGAGCCATGATTCTGATGGTGATTTGGGTAATGGTGGATAGGGGGATAGCGAAGAAGTAACATCAGAATAGCTTCGATAATCTGGTTTAAAGTTTTCTCGACTGCTTCTACTTGTATTTCCATTGAAATGCACAGCTGAGAGTTCTCTGGAACCTCGTTTATGATTCGGTTCTTGATTCAGGTTTGAACTCGTCCTTTCTGGGAGGTCTTTGAACTCTTCAGGGTTCAATCTTTGTCCCAAACCCAAAGCACTTTGGGTTCTGCTACAAGATTTAGCAGCTGATGATGATGTTTGTTCAACAATTCTGCTGGTCATAGTTGTCAGATTCTCAACAGAGTCCATAACACCCTTGGGTTTTGAAGAACATAAATCCAAACTTGTAGCTTTCACATAATTCACAGAATCTACATACACCGTTTTCTCAACCACATTACTCAGTGAATCTGATTCTCCTTCGAATGTACTCTTTATAGGACTGTCCCAAAAATGACTGTCAACTTCCCTAAATGAACTAAACATACTACCCTTGAGATTCTCAGCTTCTCTTGGTACCCCAAGAAATCCCGTTCCTTCATTAAAACGAGATGAAGTGGTGACATTCCGGTAGGGAGATATAGCACCACTTCTGGAGCCCCTGTGAGAGTTCTGTCCATCTGAAGAGCAAAATAACTGGTTGGATAAGCTTCTTTTATCCGATTTACACAGCTCCCCCGATAGGGCTCCAGAACGAAATCTTTGCTTGTATATGGCATCATAACTTTGCTGCACAGATAGAGGGAATTTAAGTAAAAAAAAATGATAATGATTAACATAAGCATAGTACATGTGAAGGAAGTTTAAGCTGCTAATATACCTTCTCAATAGGTCCACTATAAGCTTTTCTGGCTTTGTTAAGAGGTCCACTAGGAGCATTTCTCGTCAGTCTTTTCACATCGTTTATTGAGGATGTGGGAGCCTGACTTTTGCTCTTCATTCCCGGGAATGGATTCAGCATGCCCAAGGAACTCTTCACAGAAAGCCGAGGGAAAAGCTTCCAAAACTTTCGTGACCGTTTGTGTTGATCAGTAGTCATATTGTCATTCGTTTCGTCTTCGTTTTCAGTGACTACATCCCCTTCATAGTCACTATAATATGACATAACGTAAGGCTCATACTTCTTGGCTAAAGGCTTTCGTTCCACTCCAACTACTGCCTCCTTCACCAGCCTCGGTTGTTCAGTAACCAAAAGATCGTTCTTTGGAACAAACTGAGGTGGCTCCAAAACCGCAGCTTTGGCAGCAGGTAAGAACCGACTCATCATGAAATCCCTAGAGTGCGAGTCAGCTGAAATGGCACCAAATGGCTTTACATCATCCCGCCCTTCCTCGACGTCTAGGCCTTGACAACCACTCAAGTCACCAATGCTGCAGTTCAATGACAAAGACTCATCGAGTACATCAGGATTAGCACACTCCCTTCCTTCCACATCAAATTCCCCTTTCGCGAGCATACTCTCTACCAAGCTATCCATTATCGCAGCATGGTTTTTCAGTGCAAGGGGTTCGGTTTGGAACCTGAAACTATCCTCGTGACAAGGCCTCTCACAGGAATAAAATCGCCTAGAATCTGGCTTCCATCCCGGAGGGAGCCTTGGCATAGTCGAAGCATCCTCACACGGGTAGACTTTGCCCCCATTTTCACCTCTCCGCTTTCCAGGAGCTTGTTCCCAACAAAACGGAACTGCAACTGGTTTCGTAACCTCACTCAACTCACAATCAGATTTCGGGACACACAGAGGTTGTTCTTGTTGTTGTCTATTAGGCTGTGGATTCTCAACATTCTTCCTATTTACACCCTCCGAGTAACGAACATTCGAATTGATTCTCCTCACTGATATAAGTGGCACACTAAGATTAAGCTTTGTTTTCTCCATTACAACACACACACACCTACCACTCTTTCTATGGCAATGCCCTCCCCTAAGATTCAACCCTGGCAACTGAAAATTGCACACTTTTTGCCTTGTTGGATCATGGACCACTTACTGCAAACAAGAACCACAAATATGCTAAAATCAAGAACCAAACTAACTAATTCAAATCAGCAATAATGAACCCAAACTCAGATACAGGGGAAACTGGAAAGGGAGTTCAATATATTTCACTAGACAAGGGCAAAATAGCTAATGCAAAAGCTTTACTTAACACACAAATACACAATCATATGCAATAATGGGCCATCTCCTCAACAAACAAAATTATCAGAAAACATCATTCCTAATCTTAACTAATCACATACCAACACCAATGGTTTCAATTCAACAAGAAAATGAGTGAAAAAAAATAAACTTTCTTGAATGCACAAGAAAATGTGGGGTACCCATGAATAAAACCACAACTGCAAAACCAAGAAAATCAAGAAGAAGGGCACTTACATGCATCCCGGAGAGGAATAATCAAGAAAAAATGTGAACTTTGAGCTCAGGAAATTCAAATGAAACCCCAAGAAAAAGAAGAAAAAAAAAACATATATAATTTTGTAGTATCATTCTTGTCATACCTGAGAGAGAGGAGAGTGAGAGTGTGGGACTGCGGGTGCGCGAGTCTTGGCTTGATTGAATCCGAGATACAAGGGGAAAAGTTGGAAAATTGGAGAGAGAGAGAGCGCGGAAAAGTGTTGGTCAGATGTGCTTTGCCTTTGATTGTGACGTTTTAGACTGAAAACTTCAAGTGTAGAAGACGGGGCTGAAGGGCTACGGCTTTGCAGAAATGCGTTGAAAATGGAATCAATTAGCTTACGAGATTAACGGTAATCAAATGATTACGCGCCAATATATGGAGTTTTCAGATGGAAAAAAGGGACGACTAGTCCACTAAAGAATAGAGATCAGTGGAAAATGTTAGATTATGAAGAAGACATCTTAAAAAGTATTTTATTGTTAAAAGTTAAAACGATCATTGTTTCAATATTCTTTCTTCCCAAAAGAAGGTACAGGCCTTGACCCGACATAATATCCGAAAAGACTAAACAATATTCTTTCTTCCCAAAAGAAGGTACAGGCCTTGACCCGACAGAATATCTGAAAAGACTAAACGCAGACTACAGACCCCGGCCTAACAAAGGACTAAACAAAGACTTACTGACATTGTTCCCACACTGTCACTAGTGAGACTCGATCTCTGATATTTCTTTTCAAACTTCACACATGTGACGAATTGAGTTGCCATGTTTGCGTTGTTGCAATATTATAGGCATAGAGATGGGAGGCTTGTTGATCCACTCAAGCCCCTTTGCATGCATAATACATCTGTCTGCCGAATTATAGATCATCTATTTTTTTAAAAAAAATATTTTTGTCAAATTTAATCAACCATGTGTTATTAGGATTAGTACACTATTTTCTTTTTTCTAAAGATAAGAAGTTGTTGGGTTTTACTGTCAACTGTTATTTCTCTGTTTATTTGCCAGCCAACCACTTTAGTGGTACAACAAAACTTTTCCTATGAAAGATTACACTTATTTAAAAGGTTTCCTATGGGAAAATATGCAGCTATAACTTGTATTGAGTGGTTGAAACTCTCATGTAGAGAAAAGATAAAAAAAAAAAAAAAAAATTGACATGAATTCGTGGAGCTTGACTCTTACTCGAGTGAAGACTTGACTTAGAACTCTTTAATATGATGCATATATACAAGATTTCATTTGGCTCACTTAGCAATATGTCTCAAGTTATACGATTAAAGTTAAATTCTTTGGCAGGCCGAACGTTTTGCTACAATGAAAGGATTGATGGGGAGCTGAGGCGTAATGGGGTTAAATTTCTTGGGAAAGGATTACTATGAGAGTAAGTAGGAATTTAAATTTTATTGCTTAGTGGATAAGAATAGAATTACTAGAAATTTATATTGTAATGTTTGCTTTATCAAACATTTCATTAATTATACAAATACTTTTGCTTTTCAAAATAAGAACAACACTATATAAAACAAATATGGCCTTCCATATAGAAGCAAAAAGTCAAAATGAGGGTCCCAATTAGGCCCTCCAAATGGCCCAAAGGAGCTTAATCACGCCCCTCTTTAATGTACACAGACAATATGAATAAAACACTGAGTCAAACCCTCTAATTAGATATAGATGTTGATCAAATAGGCAGTTAAAAAGAGGCATCTGGTCAAGCCCTCCTAAAAGAAGGCAACCAAAGAAAAACAAATCAATAAAGTCAAAGGCATTGTTCATCTCACATTATACTTACTAATTACTATTAAAAAATTGATTGTCATCTTAAGATGCTACAACACTACCTAATCGATTAAGGATTATCAAACATTGCTAAAGTAGATGGATTGTTTGAAAAGTAACTTTTTGATTGTCATATTAGAATGTTACGACACATTTACGTTATAATTGTCTGAAAAGTAACTTTTTGTATCTCTAATAATTAGATGTCATCAAAAAATATATATAAATACAGATTACCTAATTCCTTGACTGCATGTCTGCCCGCTTTTTTAATTTTTTCCTCTCATCCCTATAAAACACTTAGCATCCTTTCATCCACAATATATTTGGACAAATACCAAGCACACCATGGGATTTGGATTGATATCGTCAAAAAGATTCTTATATAACTTTTTATCTTTGTAATTTCTGTGTAAAAAAAAAAAAAAGTATCATGTGCTTTTTCTAGCACTTATTGAGACATACACCTTTGGAATGTATGTTTGCATCATGCCCAATCTTAAACTTTTGCATTGGAGCTAGCCTATCGAGTATTCTAGCATTAAGCTAAGGAGTATTTCGTTCACGGGTTTAATTTTAATTTGTCAACACGGTCTCAATTAAGTCTGTTGCACAAGATCTTTCTATAGTAATTTGAGGAATATTACACAGAAACGAAGTTAACCTAGTGCGCACTTTTAATAGTAGTTGTGATGTCCCACCTCATCCAAAAGAGAGGAAAAAGATTTAAAA
The DNA here is from genome assembly GCF_003576645.1 of Ipomoea triloba. NCBI lineage: Eukaryota > Viridiplantae > Streptophyta > Magnoliopsida > Solanales > Convolvulaceae > Ipomoea > Ipomoea triloba. The sequence continues at coordinate 4,406,325 of NC_044916.1, forward strand.
AAAAAAAAAAAAGTGTTTGGGCATCTCACCTAACATTAGGTGTGTTAGCGTACAAAACTTTCGATAAACTACTCGTATTTGTGTTCGATAATCGTTCATTTATGTTCATTTATTAAGGTAAATGAACATAAATGAACAAATTTTAGAGTTCGGTTCATAAACGAACAGAGTCTGAACAGTTGTAGGCTCGTTTGGTGGTCGTTTAATCATGTTCACCAACAAGCTCGTTTAGTGTCCGTTTAATCATGTTTACGAACCTGCATCTCAAGCAGTTAAGCATATATATATAGTTGTTGTATTGTTTTTTGAATATAGAGTTGTTGTGTTGTTTGTTTGTTATATTGTTCATGAACATAGATTTCTAGTTCACAAACAATTTGTGAACATGAACATGTGCATGTGTTTGGTTAGTTATTAAGCGTTCATGAATGTGAACGAACATGTTCGAAATCATTAATGGACGTGTTCATTAACGAACATGTTCGTGAACGTGTTCCTTAACGTTAACAAACACGTTGGTGAACATGTTCGCGAACGTTAATAAACAATAATAAACGCTTAACAAATGAATGCAAACATAATTTTAAAAAATCTTAATAAACGAACACAAATATGAACACTTCAAAAATCTTAACAAACAAACACAAACAACCTCTATTCGTTTATGTTAGATTCGTTGACCATCTTACCTCACATATATGCAAGGACATAAATAAAAATGATAAAAGTCATAAAAACCATAATGACGGTGTAAAATAGTGCATTGTTGGTTGGTCTGCCAGTACTTTTGGCCCATTATTGACTATGACCTCAATTTAATGATCATGGGATTTGACACCACTATTGATCCACATGCATGATAACTGATGATTGTGTTTAATAATAATAATAATAATAATAATAATAATAATAATAAATATTCAAAGATTAAAAAATGGTATATCTATCTAAGATTCTGTTTGATTTTTTTTTTATTGTTGTTTGTATTACTATTATTAATTAAATAATAAAATACAGGACTATGTTTATATTATTCAGTTAACCAGTCTTAAATAATGTGAGAGCACCAGCGTAAGTGGATTCACCAACACGGTGAGGGTAGCTTTGAGTCTAATTGTGCACGCAAATTATACCGTATACCATGGTCCGTTCAAAACGGTGTCGTTTCTTTTAATGAAAAGAAACGGCACTCGTTCGCTCCATTATGTGTAAAGTAACTTTATTTGTGTAACATATTTAGTTTCATTTTATATACAGTGTTGTTTCATTTAAACACAACTACAGTTTCATTTCGATATAACTTCAGTTTCATTCGACATTATACACTCAAATATGTGAAACTGTTATTTAATTTCATTTTATATACACTGTAGTTTCATTAATTACAACATAACTACAGTATCATTTCGATATAACTACAGTTCATTGGACAATATACACTCAAATATGTGAAACTGTTATTCAGTTTCATTTTATATACACAGCAGTTTCAATTCAACACAACTACAGTTTCATTTCGATATATATAACTATAGTTTCATTCAACATTATATATTAAAATATGTAAACCTGTTATTTAGTTTCATTTTATATACACTATAGTTTAATTACAACACAACTGTAGTATCATTTCGATATAACTACAGTTTCATTGGACAATAGACACTCAAATTTGTGAAACTGTTATTCAGTTTAATTTTATATATATACACTGCAGTTTCATTTCAACTCAACTACAGTTTTATTTGATAATATAAAAACAAATGTGAGACAGTATCATTTGAGATACACTGTAGTTTGATTTACAAGGTTCCGTTAAGATGTGACGGTAGCCGGATAAAGAAACGGCGTCGTTTTTGTACCATGGTCCACGATATAACGACTGAATTGTGCAGTTGTGGGCCATATACCATGGGCTTCTATTATGCTAGGACAAGAAATTTAGTTCGGTTGAGTGATTCTATATATTGTACGGTAATTTAAAAATTGTAAGCTTTGACAATAATAGTAGTCTCATCTGCATCTTATTGGATCGGAGCTATTAATTAAGATACTGATCCAGGACTCTAACTGATCAATCAAATACATATCTAAGAAAGCTAATATATGTGTAGATTGGATAGCTTCACATAAAGACTAACAACTTGTTCTCCAAATTCATCTATTAGATATTTAGAAGGACATCATAAATTTTCTCTTGACCGATATAGTATTGGTGTTACACTGTTACTAGACCTAGATTTTTTAATTTTGTTCTAATTGATTATTATTATTATTATTATTATTATTGCAGGCATAAATTGGAGTTTTTAGGATTCAGCTTTATAATTGGACTTGGATCTTGTGTGGATCTCACTTTGCGATCTCCAACATCCCTCCTGTATCTATCTTTAAAAAACAACCACTCTTCATCACGTTATGGAGTATATATATTCATTATTGTCGCCCATTAGTATTTTATCTTTTCAAAATTTTAAATTCATATATTTTACATAGCCTTATCAAAAGAGTATGGAATGGATCATCCAATAGTGTCGTGGATCACCTGTCAAAGCTCAGCTCGGCCAGTGAAATCAGAGGGATGGGCTAATCTAATATGTAGTGATAGGAGTAGATATGTAGATACTATATAGTACAGTATATATGAATATGAGAAGATAAGTAAATATAGGTAGTGAAAAGGTAGGTGGTGGCAGAGATATATAGATAGGTGATTAGATAGATGATATGAGTAGATAGATAAGTGAAGTGAAAATTTGTAGGTAATAATAATAAAGATTATAAATAAAGTTATAAGTACTTTTGTATTTGAAAAAATTTTAAAAACAAAAAAAAAATTGTTTTCCAAACCCTTTGTTAAATTAAAAAAAAAAAAAAAAAACACAGTTTTACGTACAGATGGAAAAATAGAAATTGTGCTAACAAATTCATTATCTATTTTCAGTTTTCAGTTTTATATTTCTTAAGAAAAATGGAAAATCGAACACACCCTAAATGTATAGTTTCAGTTTTATCTATTTATCTTTTTAAGATGATGTTTGATCAGTGACTTTTGTACCATATTATTAGATTCGATACTCATTATCATGTTTATTTGCATACTTTTTTTCCTACCATTGGATTCAAATTCTTTAATAACAATAAAATCTATTACATTTTCTCTCCCTACTTTTGAACAATGGAATAAAAAATGATGGAAAATAATAATAATAATAATAATAATAAAGTCATTATCCTTTTTTGAAAACAATAATAAAGTCATTATCTATACATTTAATATGAAACTTTGATAAATATACACATATATGTATGAGTACTTGTATGTATTATATAATGTTTATCATGGTTGCTGTAGGCGCTAGGCACTAGTCGGGTACTAGAGAAGCACCTAGCCTCTAGGCGGCTACCTAAAGAAAAAAATAGTGCACGTGCGTGGATGTACGACATGTGTGTGTGTGTGTGTGTGTGTATATATATATTATTGCAAGCTAAGGCCGACTCGGCCTAGTTAACTCAGTCGAATTCGGCCGAGTCGGACGCCTAGGGGGTAATTTACTTCAACCTAGGGGCGCCTAGCGCCTAGGCCAAATTTCGCAACAATGATATTTATTTATTTTAATTAATTAATTTTTTATTTTTATTTCAATTTCTATTTACAACTAAATAAATAAACTTTTTTAGGTAAATCTGTTACAATTACCAAGTATTTGATTCCAATGTTTGAACACTCATCTAAAGCATAGCTACAGTGGAACACTCAATAGGATCGGCTACAACAGAACATTCATCTGGATCGCAACTACAATGGAACACTCATAAGTAGGGCAACTAGAACGAAGACTCATCCGGAGCCTAGCTACAACTGAACACTCACCCGGAGCGTAGGTACAATGGAACACTTATCCAAAGCTAGCGCAGCTACAACAGAACACTCATCCGGAGCGTGGCTACATGAAGACACTCATCCGAGGCCTTAATAAATGAAGCCGGATACATAAACGTGCCTTCAACGTATCCATTGAGACTTTGACCGCGAAGAAAGAGAACAAGTTGAGTCTTCTAGAATAGATAGTTTGAGAGAGTATGTTTGATGGAGATAAAGTGATAAGCTGTTTGTAGGGTATTTATCGGGGCTATGGTTGGATAGACAATATCAAAGATGGTGCGAAAAGAAGAGGTGGTGTCATCGGCCGCCGGCGGTGAATTTTTTCTTTGTAGGGTTTGTAGTCATGGATTGTTTGTCCATGCTCATCTCGTCTTTGTCGATGACGTTTTGTATGTTGTAGTGGAACATGCCATGTCTTGTATGTTGTAGTACGTGGAACATGCTATGTCCCAAGCCCTATGGCAGACTATTGAAGTCGCTATTGGGTTTTCTTCTTGGGTACGATATCTGAGTCTTCATAGTCGGCTATAGTCTTTGCGCCACTACGAGTGAGTATCTTGGCAAAACTAGTGTTTTAATTGGACTTCTTGCAGAAGCCGGCCAAACAATTAGTTTGGATGAATAAAATCTTTATCTATTCAAAGGTCTTCGCTCTGATGAGATGAGAGCAATAGTTTTAGGAATAATATTATTATTGATCCATCCAAGATGAAGAGATATATTTAATAGGATACAAAGAGTCTTAGTCAAGATAAGAATGGTAAATGGTAATATTCTTAATAATATAGAGGAAGGGAGAATGAGTTATAGTGTGTTTAGAATACTGAGTCATAAAATATTTATGTATTTTTTTTTTGAAAACATATTTATGTATTAGTTGATAACAACTTTATATGGAGCTGATAAAATTTGAGATGTTTTAATTATTAGGAGGTTTGTCTTCATTAAAAATAATTGCAGGTAAGATATATATGTTAGGGTCAGTTTGGTTCGCACATGGGAATCGAAATCGGAATGGGTATCAAATACTTGGTAATAGTAATGGGCTTTGGTGAAAGTATTTAGCATGTTTGGTAGTTGGGTGGGATGAGAATGATTATTAATAGTTAGGAAAGGAAGGAGGAAGGGAAATGAAATCTTTATTTAATAAGAATATGGATTTCATTAATGGGGTATTCCAAACCCATAGTAGCATTCACAAAACTTATCAACCAAAGACTAACAATCACTTTTATACCTATTCCCTATGTCTAAACCCACCAACCAAACACCCCCTTAGTTTCTTTACTACGCCATGCCATATTGCCATGTACTTCAAGCAGCCTTGCAAATGATTGCAAGAAGAAATTTTCTTGTAGCTTAGGAAAGAAGAGCATTATAACATTGATGCATGATCACCTCTACCTTGAAATTGTAGCTAAATAAAATGACTAGCTACTACAATTATTGTAGGATACAGGCAATTCATGGCAAAAATTAAAGTTATTGAATAATAAATAATGAACAATCTTTTCCCTCTAGCTTGCCAAACAAAATTATAAACAATGAACAATCTCGCTTGCCAGATATGATTTGAATAATACTCCAAAATGCACAAGTATCTTGGCTTATTTATGTGGATCAAACAACTTGAGGGCAATTGAGAGTCCATAATAATTACATGACCATCGATACGCAGCAAACTAGTTCATTCTTCTTCCATTTTCGGTGTTGCTTTTGACTATTTAGGCTTGGCAAGTTTTCTCTTCCGTCCAGGCACTCCAATATGGTCTCCATGTCTCTGCAAAACAAGAATATAGGAATTGAATGGTTAAACAATATGAAATTCAAGTTTATAATATAAGTTATATCATAAATAATTCATAAGCTATATATGCACTATTGAGGATTTGGTTACGGAAAATAATGATTAATATTACTAGAAGATAACATGTTCAAGTTAGATTATAGATATTTACTATTATCTTCACATATTGAAATTTGATACTTCTTTACATTTTAAGTAAATCACTAGCCACTTATCAAAAAGTTTGAATATGATCATCATACCTTGAAGCAAAGCCCTTCAAATGGATCGCAAATTGGAAATTCTCTAGGGCAACAATAATTTGATCTTCCACAACAAATACCGTCTTTATATTCACAACAACTATGAATTAAGCAAACTCCAAAAACTTCATAAGCGCAACAACATGTATTGTCTGGTGGACAGAAAAAACCATCCCCACAGTAAGTTGGTGTTGGTTGTGGAGGGTGTGGAGGAACTGGAGGCTTTGGTGGAATTGGAGGCTCTGGTGGAATTGGAGGAAGTGGTGGGATTGGAGTTGGAGGTGGAGGTGATGGGGGTGGAGGTGAGGGGGGCGGAGGGCTTGGTGGTGGAGGTGATGGAGGCGGAGGGCTTGGAGGTGGAGGCGATGGGGGCGGAGGGCTTGGTGGTGGAGGCGATGGGGGTGGTAGTGATGGAGGAGGTGGGCTTAGTAGTGGTAGCGATGGGGGTGGTAGTGACGGAGGAGGTGGGCTTGGTGGTGGTAGCGATGGGGGTGGTAGTGACGGAGGAGGTGGGCTTGGTGGTGGTAGCGATGGGGGTGGTAGTGACGGAGGAGGTGGGCTTGGTGGTGGTAGCGATGGGGGTGGTAGTGACGGAGGAGGTGGGCTTGGTGGTGGTAGCGATGGGGGTGGTAGTGACGGAGGAGGTGGGCTTGGTGGTGGTAGCGATGGGGGTGGTAGTGACGGAGGAGGTGGGCTTGGTGGTGGAGGTGATGGGTGTGGTGGTGACGGAGGAGGTGGACTTGGCAGTGGCGGTGGTGGTGACGGAGGGGGTGGGCTAGGTGGTGGTGACGGATGAGGTGGACTTGGGTGTGGTGGTGGATGTGGTGGTGACGGAGTAGGTGGGCTTGGGTGTGGTGGTAATGGTGTAGGTGGGCTTGGTGGTGGGGGTGAGCTTGGAGGCGGTGGGTGTGGCAAACTAGGAGGTGGTGGACTAGGCACTGGTGGGGGAGGTGAAGTATAAGGTGGTGGACACGAAGGAGGTGGAGGTGTTAAAATTGGAATCGGCGATGGAGGCCTTGGGGATGGCGGAGTTGGAGGAATCGGGGGAGGCGATTGAGGTGGAGCAATAGGAGATGGAGGAGGCGGGGTAAAAGGCTTAGGAGATGGCTGGGGAGACGGAGCTATGCCCGATAGTGAATGGGACTTAGACGTCTCAACACTTATAGACGAATTTGAAAGTAACGGGACCAAACCTCCCGAAGTCGGTTTAGGCAACCGTGGCAATGAAAAATCTTTAGTGGGATATGATGCCATTGCATTAATTGCACAAGCACCATATCTCAAATGAGTATTCCTCCTTACGTATGCATACCCTTCCAACCCCCAAGATGTTCCCCAAGAATTCTTTACAATCCAATAGTCCTGACCACCTGCTGAACCATAACCAACTATCAAAACCGCATGATTTATATCATCCGCATCATCCGAACAATCTCCATAGTAGATACCCTGTTTCCAGAATTCAAAAGGATTATTAGTCTTTTAACTGTTGAGCATAAATAATATATAACTATTAGTTTAGGCTTTTAGTTGAAATGGAGCACATGTTTCAATTTTAACTATTCTCCAAAGCTATGAAATCCCAAAATGCAAAACAACTTACACCACTATACAGCTGAAAATCAAGTGCAGAGGCATCAATTGCCACACTAACAGGCTGCTTTGCCACAGCACAAAGCAGTGCACTTTCATCTTGTGCAACATCCTTGTACTCATTAATTGTCACATTCTTGACTCCCCCCTGTTCATCACACAAAATGGTGACAAAACTTTCATCAGTAAACAAAAAATACAAAAATTCAGATTAGTTCAAGATTGTGAAACTAAAATCCATGCCTGTTTGACAGAACAATTCCCATCCTTGCCACTGTATGGGTAATCCTCTTCTACACTAATCCCACCATTGTGCAGAACCCATTCATATGCATACCCCATATACCCTCCTTCACACCCATCATTCCATGAATCACAATGGATGAGCTGCTGCTCCGAGAGGCTAACAAGCTCCCCGGTAGCTATGGCGTTTATCCCTTCCATCGCCCCCGTTGCAGAGAATGCCCAACAACTCCCTTCAAACACAAACAAACAAACAAACAAACACATAATTCAGCAGTTTTTCACATCAAAATTCACACACAATCAGAGCCACCCCAACCAAATTAATCAGACTATTAGTTTGGTAATCACAAGATTACAAATTTCACTGGGATCAGCCTATTGGCCCGTCTCAATCTAAACCTGTCAGCTATGAACAAACTAAGCTAGTCTGTTAAATGCAGGTTTACTCAATACACACTATCGTTAGTCATCAAAGTTAAGTTCACAGACAATGAGAAAAGAGGAAACATTTACATACCACATTCTCCTTGGTCCTTAACATGNGCGATGGGGGTGGTAGTGACGGAGGAGGTGGGCTTGGTGGTGGAGGTGATGGGTGTGGTGGTGACGGAGGAGGTGGACTTGGCAGTGGCGGTGGTGGTGACGGAGGGGGTGGGCTAGGTGGTGGTGACGGATGAGGTGGACTTGGGTGTGGTGGTGGATGTGGTGGTGACGGAGTAGGTGGGCTTGGGTGTGGTGGTAATGGTGTAGGTGGGCTTGGTGGTGGGGGTGAGCTTGGAGGCGGTGGGTGTGGCAAACTAGGAGGTGGTGGACTAGGCACTGGTGGGGGAGGTGAAGTATAAGGTGGTGGACACGAAGGAGGTGGAGGTGTTAAAATTGGAATCGGCGATGGAGGCCTTGGGGATGGCGGAGTTGGAGGAATCGGGGGAGGCGATTGAGGTGGAGCAATAGGAGATGGAGGAGGCGGGGTAAAAGGCTTAGGAGATGGCTGGGGAGACGGAGCTATGCCCGATAGTGAATGGGACTTAGACGTCTCAACACTTATAGACGAATTTGAAAGTAACGGGACCAAACCTCCCGAAGTCGGTTTAGGCAACCGTGGCAATGAAAAATCTTTAGTGGGATATGATGCCATTGCATTAATTGCACAAGCACCATATCTCAAATGAGTATTCCTCCTTACGTATGCATACCCTTCCAACCCCCAAGATGTTCCCCAAGAATTCTTTACAATCCAATAGTCCTGACCACCTGCTGAACCATAACCAACTATCAAAACCGCATGATTTATATCATCCGCATCATCCGAACAATCTCCATAGTAGATACCCTGTTTCCAGAATTCAAAAGGATTATTAGTCTTTTAACTGTTGAGCATAAATAATATATAACTATTAGTTTAGGCTTTTAGTTGAAATGGAGCACATGTTTCAATTTTAACTATTCTCCAAAGCTATGAAATCCCAAAATGCAAAACAACTTACACCACTATACAGCTGAAAATCAAGTGCAGAGGCATCAATTGCCACACTAACAGGCTGCTTTGCCACAGCACAAAGCAGTGCACTTTCATCTTGTGCAACATCCTTGTACTCATTAATTGTCACATTCTTGACTCCCCCCTGTTCATCACACAAAATGGTGACAAAACTTTCATCAGTAAACAAAAAATACAAAAATTCAGATTAGTTCAAGATTGTGAAACTAAAATCCATGCCTGTTTGACAGAACAATTCCCATCCTTGCCACTGTATGGGTAATCCTCTTCTACACTAATCCCACCATTGTGCAGAACCCATTCATATGCATACCCCATATACCCTCCTTCACACCCATCATTCCATGAATCACAATGGATGAGCTGCTGCTCCGAGAGGCTAACAAGCTCCCCGGTAGCTATGGCGTTTATCCCTTCCATCGCCCCCGTTGCAGAGAATGCCCAACAACTCCCTTCAAACACAAACAAACAAACAAACAAACACATAATTCAGCAGTTTTTCACATCAAAATTCACACACAATCAGAGCCACCCCAACCAAATTAATCAGACTATTAGTTTGGTAATCACAAGATTACAAATTTCACTGGGATCAGCCTATTGGCCCGTCTCAATCTAAACCTGTCAGCTATGAACAAACTAAGCTAGTCTGTTAAATGCAGGTTTACTCAATACACACTATCGTTAGTCATCAAAGTTAAGTTCACAGACAATGAGAAAAGAGGAAACATTTACATACCACATTCTCCTTGGTCCTTAACATGAGTGACAACGCCACGTTTTCGCCAATCAACAGAGAAGGGGGCATCACAGGACACCTTCTCTTTCCCACTCTGCCCAGAAAACACCATCTGAATCCCTTGTTTCTTCCTAAACGGCATCTTAATCTTAGATATGAAAACATCCTTAAACTCCTCATTCCTCAGATCAGCAAACCTATTCAACCCAACTTTCCCCTCCCACCTCGACCCTCCCCCCACTGTCTTCTCCATAACATACTTGAGATTCCCCTTGAAATTCTCAAACCTCTCTTCATTCTCCCCCTCATCCCTATACACCTTCCCATTCCTCCCCTTCCACTCCTCGAACAGCCGGAGCACCTTCTCCTCCGGGACAAACCCGGCGCCGGCGCCGACGATGGAAAATCCATCATAGTAACAAGAAACCCCGCACCAGAGCGCGGCGAAGATCAAGAAAACCAGAAACCCAGAGCTCTGGGAACATTTGGTTCCCATTTACTCGCCGCATTAAACAATCAGTGATGCTTAAAGTCGCCGGAGGGGCTTTGCATGTCAAAAAATTTTTCGCCGGCGCTGTAAATAGACTCGTTTTCGGTAAGTTGACTTGGCGAGTGAGGAAGGAAGAAGGGTTACGGAGTAATTATATATAGTATATATGGTCCCCTCCATTAAAGCTTATGGTTATGGTGGAATACCCCGGTTGGTTGGCCTGTCTTTTTTCATCTTTTTTATCAATTGGTAACAGTGATGATAGAATATTTATGTTCACATAAATTATCACCGGCCTTATCGTATGCCTGTCAGGCCATCCAACCCAGTGTCCCCAGCCCTGAACCATAATTTTTTACTATTTCGTGAATATTTTAGTTCAATGTTAGTGAGAGAGTTTCTTACTCATCTACTAAGTTTTTAAGTTTGACTCTTCATAAGATGTGTCTAGTGAGTTTTTAATTTGATCTGATTATTTATTGATAATCTAAATTCGGAAATCATTTGATGACTAAAGTTATTCGGGTAGCAGTTATGATTCTCACACGTACATAAAAAAAATATTTAGTGCTAGCATGATAAAATATATTTTATGTATATTTATTTAAAATCAAGACTCACATTTTTTCATGCATTTGATAAAGTTGTACATTAAACTCAACATCACCTACTTAGGGGGTTGTGTTTTTAAATCAAAGATGAAAGGTGTCTTGGGATATTTTTAGCCATATAAGTTATTGTCAGTTCAAGTATTTGTCACTAATGGTTGATAGCGAATGTGTAATTTTATTTCAAATAATGCATCATAACAACCCAACTTATCAGTTAGTTATACTGTATCTGTTCATAACTACTTTCTCAATCTACTGAAGTACAAAGAGTCAACAGTTGCCTTCACTAAGGCTCAAATCCACTTTCATCTATATGAGAGTGTAAATCGGGTGTCACTACTAGACCGCAAGATCTTTGACAATTAGGGTTGGTCTGTAAGTAATTACGAATTAACTCTGTTACAGTTGCCTCCACTGAAGTTCGAACCCACTCTCATTATTCATGTGAGAGTGTTAATCAAGACATCAGGTGTCACTTGACCACAAGGTCTTTGACAATAATTAATTATTTAAAACACACTAAACGATATTACTCATCATTATAACCGACAAAAGTATAAGTAATATTACTCATCATTAAAAGTCGTAGATTAGTACGAATTGATATTTCACTTTATAACCGACAAATTTTCTAATGATTTTTTTTTTGAAAACAATTTTCTAATGATTTAAAATGCAGAATTATGGTTTCACGTGTAACATAAGGGCATGACCAAACCACAGTATTTAAGTGTAATACATTTACTTTATAGCTTTCGTTTTTACTTGATCTTAGTACGACACTAGTGGAAGGAAGTTCGTAGGATTATTATACTTTTTGTCACAAGTTGTTGATTGACCTGATGAAAATAAAATCAGGAGTATTATTGCTATTTTATGGGTTGTTTAGAAGAATAGGAATGATTATGTTTGGAACAACAAGCCATGGAATGTAAATGCAATTAGAATGTCTGTGATCAATTGCATCAAGGATTGGCAGTGCTGGTGTGATCTTCACAAGGCTAATACTTCTTCCATTCCCCTCCAGACTGTTCAAAGAACTCACAACATTGATGCAAGTTGGGTCTATTGTGAAGTTACGTTGATGCTTCGGTCATAGAAAATTCTACTTCTTTTGGTGCAGTAATCCGCACTCATACCGGTTCGTTCCTCGCTGCTATCTCCGACCCTTTGAGACCCGTCAATGAAGCCCATTTAGCTAAGCTCTTGCCATTAAGGAGGCTTTTTTTTTTTTTTTTTTTGCTAAAGAGTGATTGAACCGTGGCAGAAAATATGCATCCTAACTGATTGCCAATAAGTTTGTCTTAGCTTCAATGGCTTTTCTCGAGATTTATCATATGCTAGTACCGTGATTAGAGATAGTCTTTCTATTTCTTCTTCTTTTCACGCTTTTGCCATTAGTTATATCAATAGATCAATGAATGTGTGTGCTCACACTTTAACCCAGGCTGCATGTTCGTATACTGATCTCCATAGTTGGTTTGGTGTTCCCCTCTTTGTATTTCTCACTTGATTAATTGACTTTGATTCTTTCAAAAAAAAAAGTATTATATACATGATTGTAGCATTTATTATCCTTAAATATGATACCATAAAAATTATAATCTTATCAATAGTAAATTGGAAGGTGATTATATGTATACACTTGTACTAGGGTAAATATGTTTAAATAATTGGTAACAAATGACATAAAGTTGCCAACCAAAAGCAAAACAAAAAAAAAAGTTATTAACGTTTAAATGAAAGATATTAATGATGTTCCTTGACCACGTTGCTCAAGTGTAGTCACGCCCAAACCTTTATTTATTTTTTATTTTTATTTTTTTTTTTTTGAGAAAAAGTCATCACGCCCAAACTTTGAATCTCATGTCTGGTTAGTTGGGAAAAAATTTCTTGGAATTTTCAATTCCAAAAGTTTGATGAATTGATCCCCAAAGGTTTCTTTGGTATTTTAAATTATTCATCACTTGTGAAGACAAAGTAAGTATATCAAAACAATATTATTTTTATATATCTTAACGGCATATATATGAGTCCTTATATTAATTATTTCAAGTAATATTTTTTATCAACCGGGCAATAAAATATAAAATATGCAATTATTTTTTTCCATTGAATTCAAATTCCATTTCTCATAATTAAAATCTTTTTTTTTTCCTTTTTGTGAATCAAAACGTCATAAGTGATTTGTTTTTAAACTTGTGATGGGTCAACTAACTTATGGCAAATTATATTGTGACCCCAACACTATTAGAGAACAATAAAGTACCAACAGCTTTAGTAACATATTAAAATGTTACAGCTTAAATAACTATGGATTTCAGTATTTTACCAACGAAAATTCTTTGGTAAATTAAATACCTACATATTTCAATAATTTGCAATGAATTTCTCCATAAAGCAATTTGAATTTTTTATTTATTTAATTTTTTTTTTGTAGTGTAGGTCCATCTTGTAAGGTGGATCATGATACAAGTTCAACTTTTTTTTTTTTTAGTATACTGGAATTTTATTTTTAGTGTACTACATGCTCATTTATAGTAAATTCAATATATTTTGATACATATTTATTTTTACTGTACAACATGTCAAAATAAACATGTAATACACTACAAATGAACTTTGATTAGTGGTCCATCTCGTGGGATATAATGATTGCTAACTTATGGTTTGCTAATAAATATAAAGGCAAAATCTCCCATTGACCGTATCATGAATACTTTCAGTAAGATGAATTGAATTTCTCGTAAGTATTACACTTTCTTTCGTAAATATTATAGTTTACCTCATAAGTAATTATTCAATTCCTAAATATTAATATTACATTTTCCTCAAAAATATTACATTTTTCATAATAAGTACGGAGTACTACATTTCCTTTATAAGTAATAATCAATTTTTCATGATTAGTATTGCACTTTTCTCCATAAAGATTACGTTTTCCTTCATAAGTAAAATCAATTAATTTATCATTGATTAACATTCCACTTTTTCTCATAAGTAACTTTTTCAACTCTTAAATATTACATTTTGATTTAAAAGTATTACTTTATCTTTTTTAAAAATCACATTTTTCCTTATAAGTAAGCATCAATATATTTATGATTATTATTATTACATTCTTTGATAGATCTCAGCGCTGCACTATGCTTACTTCCTAATGGGTTACCCATCCTATGACTATTGTGAGTCAAATACGCTTAACCTAAAACCAATTGGTGAAAAATAGGTAGACATTAACCATTTAACCATATCCCTCCATGGTAAACCACAACGCCATGCCTCAAATCCCCATTCGGCCATTAGCCTCCGCACCCACTAATCCCCACCTGACTTGGCTTGACCTACGCCCACATCTCATTTGGGACTGGACTCGACTTTCGCCTCACCATCGATTCGAACCCGTGACCTCGGTTCTAACGCCCACTAATCCCCACCCGGGACTGGACTTTGCCCGACCTACGCCCACATCTCATCTAGAATTGGACTCGGCTTCCGCCTCAGCATCAATTCGAACTTGTGACTTCGGTTCTGATACCAATTGATGGATCTCAGTGCTGTACTATGCTTACTTCCCAGTGAGTAAGAATTACTGTTGTAAGTCAAGCACATTTAACCACAAAGTTCTTTGGCTATCTGGTTGTCATATCCTACTTAAAACCAATTGGTGATAAATAGGTGGACATTAACTGTTTAACCACATCCCTTCATGAGAAGGTCACAGTATCATGTCTCGAATCAAGTAGGGGCTGAACTCGATCAACCCGACCGACATCCAATATTCTTTATCATACATATTACATTTCTATCTAAATTTGCCTTGTCTCACAAATCATTTTTTGTAAGATGGTACCACAAGAGATTTATTTAAAATTGTATTAAGACATTAAGATGTGACTATTAAACGAAATTTAGAAACTAAACAAATGGTATATTTCAATATTTATTACTGAATAGAATGTGTATGTCGTGTTATGCAGCTGGTTTTGTACGGATTGTCACGGCCAATATAACTTATTCCAAGCTTTTATTATTGATGATGCTACCCAACGAAAATGATAGCTGATACTGATTTTTTACACCGATTTCAATAAATGGCAGAGGAAACTTCCTGGAAAGACCCCAAGGAGAAGTCGAGAAGATAAAAATCTTGGTGGCACGGCAGCTTAATTGATATTTTAGGTAATAGATTGAAAATAATAATACAGAGTTGAATCTTAACGGTTATAGTGTAAGATTAATATTTAATGTAGTCATTAGTTTCTTGTGGTATTAGAGCAAGCTCAATAGATGGAGATTTTAGTTGGTTTTGTAGAGGTGAGTAGGAGAGAGAACATGAAAGAGAAAGAAGAGAAAGGAGGAAGAAAAAAAAAAAAGTACCTGAACTAACGCGCCTAGTATTGCATGCGCTTGCCCTGCACACATAAATTAATTAAGCGCAACTCATGAGAAAGTCATTGTTTTTGTGGGACAGTGGGTCCCACAAAAATC
The DNA here is from genome assembly GCF_003576645.1 of Ipomoea triloba. Classification (NCBI taxonomy): domain Eukaryota; kingdom Viridiplantae; phylum Streptophyta; class Magnoliopsida; order Solanales; family Convolvulaceae; genus Ipomoea; species Ipomoea triloba. The sequence goes on from NC_044916.1 coordinate 4,421,928, forward strand.
AAGTCTTACAAGAGGAAATCAACATTCTCTCTACAAGTTTCTCACTTCCACATAATTGTAAAAAGTTACAAAATTCATCCAAAATCTCCCTATTGGAGATGCTCTTAGGCTTCTACCTAAGAGGATAAAGAAGTCACTAAGTTATCATGATTTATCCGTCCATGATCTTTTCAAATAGAAATGTGGAACCGTATATTGAGCGGAGGTTACGAAATTTCGCTTTTTATTATGGCAAGAAGATAAAAATCTTTATTAAATATGAATAAATTATACTATTTTTTTACTCTTGAGTTTACCTTCCTAGGTGGTAATAATTTTTATATATCGTAAATTGGTGATCCCATTCAGCATTAAAAAATAAATATGCTTATTAATTAAATAAAAAATGAACTGATCAAACATTGGTGGTCATGAACCTCATTCAACATTATTCAATATAACTTTGATTTATGAGAAAATTTCAACCACTACTTAGATCGAATTCAAATATTGGCGAATCTCATTCAATATAATTTTAATTTATGAGAAAGTTCACTACAGATACATGAATATGTGCTCTGAGTAAAGTCTAAATAAGTAATTAAACTAGCTTAGGTCGTTGCCCAGCTCATCATAAAGAGTCAAACTTAAAATTTTGTAATTACGTACTAAATCAATTGTCTGACTAATTCGACTGGGGTCGCCAGAGCATTACTCAATATCTAAAAACTCAATAAGTCTCAATCAAGGTTATATCCTTGATTTATGTCCATCTTTATGTATGCTAATAAATGTGTACATTTTACTTTAAATGTTGTACATTTTAATGTTATGAGACAAAATTGGCCCCAATGCATTCTTGTTATACAAAACTACCCTTACACCGTTATAACACCGTTACTTTTTAAATTCATCATTATTACCATACACCTATATCTATCATATCTTTTTCCAATTCTTTAATTATCATTTTATTAAAATCATTATATAATTAATTTAATGATTGATTATATTTTAATTAAATTTCTATGAATGGTAAATCATATATGTGCGTGCATAAAATACATATATTATTTGTGTATATATAATTCAAATTATAAATTTTAATTAATGTTTTAATATTGGATACGAATTTTCGCGTACAAAATACCAGTAGATTATATAAATGGTCATTAATATTGCTTAAGAAACTATAATTAAAGTAAGACCTAATGGCACCTAAATAATAATCTCTAAAATGTAGTCAGAGCTAATGATATTATTCTAATTAAAAATTATGTTAGATAGTATAAGTTGTATTAAGCATTTTTTTTTCTTTTTTGGTTTTATTTGTGTTATATCTTGATGGGTAAATTTTATGTAAATTATTTGATAGTACTTTGTTTGGTAAGTTGTTTATGTAACCTTAATTATTTAAAGAAGATTAGAAGAGTGTAAATTTTATGTACTCTAAATTATTTGATAGTACTTTGTTTGGTAAGTTGTTTATGTAACAATTATTTAAAGAAGCCCTTTCATTCTTATCCACCATATCATTAACCACTTTTTGTTTTTTTTTTTTTTTGTTTTATATCTACCCTAATGTAATAAGCAATGTTACAATGTCAAAAAAGTTTGCCTTGTCTTAGTTGTCTACCCTTATTTGATAGAAAAAATATTGAGTTAATTTCATTTTTGTCCTTGATTTATAGGGGTTAGCCAATATTATTGTGGCATGATTATTTTTGTTCTTTGTCAACAAAATTATTTAAATCACATTCAAAATACAAGGATATTTTGGTCTATCTAGCTTTAAGTGTTAAGTCATTGTAGCTTTTTTGGTTTTAGATTTATATGTGTCATTCTACTTTTAGTCTCTCTCTTTTTTTTCTTTTTTTTTTTTTTTCAAAACATCCTCGTTGCCTCGTTGGTCCTAACATTATTATGACATTACCGTTTTTGGTTCTCCGTCAACAAAAATGTTTAAATGACATTAAAAATGACGTTATTAACCACTCAAAATCCTCATTTTTTTCTTCTTGATAACTGAACTAAATCTGGACATGTAGACAACGACGATTGGTTCTTAGTTCTTTTATGGACATCCCTTTTCACTGGACACGTGGATGGAATTGGTTCTCATTTCTTTAATGGGCATCCGTTATTATATATATAAAAGAAAACAGCATTTATATAAACCCCGAAACATTCAAATATCTACTATACTAATAAGTAATAAGAGCAAAAAAAGTTAAGCCTATTAATTTTCCTTGAGATTAATTTTCAAACTTATCCTTAATTATTAGCTTACTCATTGATTTCAATAAGAAAGGTTTAAGATTTGAACCTCATTCCAATCAAATTTGACATAATTAAGTTCCTTATCCCATTTTACTTTTATTAAATTAAATAAATTAGTAGCTATAACAAAAAATGACACATATGTATTTCTTTAATTTAGAATTATGTGTCTACAATGTCTTTATTTGAAAAAATTATTCATTATCAATAAATTAAATTAAATAAGATAGACAATTTCCTTAGTTATATTGTTTTTATTTTCTCAAATGCAAAGATTCTTTACATTCATATTCATCAAATGATATTCATTACATTGTCCATTATATGCTTTTTACACTGTCTTGTAATTAAATATCAAAGTTATAATACAAAATAATGTTATATATTTATTTACCGAGTATTTTATTAATATTATAAAAAAATAAAAAAAAATAGTTTGAAGCTAATTATATTAACTACTTGGGAGATTGGTTGACAAATTAAAGCGAGATCACTTTATTTTACTCTTATTGAATTAAATAAATTATTAGTTACAACAAAAAAATGATACATATGCATTTCTTTAATTTAGAATTATGTGTCTACAATGCCTTTATTTTTTTAAAAAAATATTCATTATCAATAAATTAAATAAGAAAAATAATTTCATTAGTAATATTGTCTTTATTTTCTCTAATGCAAAGATTTTTTACATTCAAATTCATCAATTGATATTCATTAATTACATTGTCCATTATCTTTTTTTACACTATCTTGTAATTAAATATCAAAGTTATAATACAAAATAATGTTATAATTTATTTACCAAGTATTTTATTAATACCATGAAAAATAAATAAGAATAGTTTAAAACCAATCATATTAACTATTTGTGGGATTTGTTGCCAATGAGAGTATTCAAATAACCCAACAAGTTAGAGCAGGAAACTACCTCGTAATATCTTTGGACTACATCATATTTAAAATGTTCAAATTTTTACTACTTATAATAATCTTATTCCTTAAACTAGGAATTTCTTTATCCACAATAATTTATTCAACAATAATGGTTGAACTAAATGAACCCCGAGCAGAACACCTAAAGGAAAATTCATAGCTTCCTACATCATAATCTCACTGCATTGCATGATATATGTTGTCATCTATGGTACCAACACTAACTCAATTGCAAAATAACACACTACAACAAAAATGAAAAGGACAATAGTGAAGATGAAGACATTGGCAATGCTACTCAAAAGTAGTATTTATTTAGACTATTATTTTTAAACCAAGTATTTAGACAATTAGACTATCGATTTTACAAAGTTGCAAACATTTATTTTAGTGACAATTATAATAAATTTTCTATATTATCTTGGATTCATATACTTTGAGTTACATATTTAAATAAATAAATTTCACATTGAATTACCTATGTATAAACTTCTCCTATATAATATTACATTGATATAGTTTCAAATATTTATTTAAATATAAATATTGGGCATTAATCATTTTGCGCAATGCGCACGTAAAACTAATAATATTAATAAAACACAAACAACTATATTAAGTTACAAATAAATTAAACTAAAAATTTACAATTACAATGATAAATGAATTAAAGAACACCAAATATATTATGGTTTGATAACATTAATATTACTTTCTCGGCCAGGTCTAAAATTTACAATTTTAATTACCATTTATTTAAACGAAATTACAAGAAATAGTTGAAACAGTTCACCATTCCAAACACATGCATATGCATTTGCAGATGGAGCATTACACATTTACACCCCAATTCCCAGGGAATATATTATTGTAACAAGCTAGTTTTGCCAAAAACAACATTTGAACACCAATAAGAAGCAACTTAGTACGTAGAATATAGGCAATCCGTTCAACGTTCAACGCATTGCAGCAGCGGCAAACTCTAATCCATTCCATGGCAGATTTGGCTTCGCCATTCCTCTCTTCTTAGCAGCCACTCCTACATGGTCTCCACGCTTCTGCAAAACAACAAGAAACTCGAAATTACCAATCAAGTTTTGACTTAATGATAGAAAAGAAATTACTAAATTAGCACCCGGCATAGCTAAGTCGTAAAAGCCTGAGTGTAGTTGTGGTGACCAGCAAATGCTCGGGTTCAAATCCCGTAAAGAGTAAGATTCAGGGGAATAAGCAAGCATTCATATTATTGGGCTACTAAGGCATATCTTGCGATTTATCTCCTCTCACAATAGGTCTAGGGTTCAAACTTAAAAAAGCATTTAGTGTTCACTTTTTGGGTGGTTGAAAATATGCTAATTCATGGTTGAAAAAATTGTTAAGCATCGAGCACCTAGGTGTCCGTATTTTTTTTTAATTTAATTTTTAATTTTTTAAAAATTTATTTTAAACTATTTAATACTTTAATAGTTAATACTAATATATTAAACATTAACCTAAAAAACATCTAAAGTGAACAATTTAGGGTTATTAATACTAAAATATTAAATATTAGCCTAAAAACATCTAAAATGAACAATTTAGGGTTATTTTGTTCAAAATGATGTTGTTTTGGGTGGAATAGCCTATTTAAAAAAGAAAGGAACAATAGTTAATCGGCCAACTAGACGACCTAATGGGTGCCTAGAAGGCCTAGGCGGCTTTGGCGACCCTTAAACGGCCTAGTCGACCACCTAACCAATCAGCGCCTAACACCTAAGTGTCGATTAATGGGTGTCTAAGCTGGATTTTTGCAACACTGTGCTAACCTTGAGGCAGAGGCCTTCGTAGACATGACAAATGGGGTAATCACTTGGACAACAATAGGCGGAGCCACCGCAACAAACGCCATTTTTATATCCACAGCAGCCTTGGATAAAGCAAACGCCAAAGAACTCAAAAAGGCAGCAGCATGTGTTATCCGGTGGACAAACCAATCCAGCTCCGCAGAAAGTTGGAGTTGGAGGCGGAGGGGGACGAGGGGGCGGCGGTGGCGGTGGCGGTGGCCGGTGCGGCGGCGGTGGAGGCGGAGCAGCAGGCGACGGCTTAGGGGACGGGGCGGCGGAGGGCTCTTTAGTGGGGTAAGAAGCCAATGCATTGATTGCACAAACGCCGTATCTCCTGTTAGTGTTTCTTCTTATAAATGCATAGCCCTCCATTCCCCAAGCTGTTCCCCAAGAATTCTTTATGATCCAGTAATCTTTGCCACCTTTTGAGCCATAACCAACAATTACAACCGCATGGTCTATATCGTTAGGATTGTCTGAACAATGTCCATCGTAGATCCCCTGTTTTCAGACAACAAAATGGATGATTATATTTCTCTCTTTCAGACAACTAAGGATGTACACTGAGTAAATTTTTACATTGTGACACTAGTCGTCAAATGAACACAAGGAGGTCAACTAGTCTAATTTGCGCATAACTATCCCTAGTTCGCAAAGGATCACAAGAGGTAAACCAATACGGCAATACGGGAAACCCCTGCATTGTTACCCTAACCAGCAAAGAACAACTATGTGGACCATACTATCAAATAATGTACATTCAATATAAAAATAATGTACTTTTAGTATATTAAAAATGTACATTGTATTAAGGGGATGTACATTATTTGTGTATTGATGTATATTATATTGTATAATGTACATTCAGTACACAAATAATGTACATTTAGTATATTAAAAATGTACTTTTTGTTATGGTCCACACAACACTGCATGGACCAATAATTTGCCAGCTAAATCAACCTAGTTTACACATAACTAATCTACTCCCTAACTGACAGAGGACCAAAAGAGATAAACCAGCGTATATTATTCATGGTTGACCCACTTAAACCGAAAAAGTCAATAGGTCCGGTCCCTCTCACTGAAAATTAAACTTAATTATAATATTATGATTACCAAGGCAACAACTTGACTAACCTAACTTAGTTGGGCTGCGTTAAATATGCCTAAATGGATGATTTCTTAGCATATTTTTCTTTCATTTTCTGAAGAATTTGGCATGATGAGATATGAATGGACAGTGGACTTACACCAGTGTAGAGCTGAAAATCAAGTGATGATCCTTGTATTCCAACACTAACAGGTTGTTTTGCCACTGCACACAGTAAGGCAGTTTCTTGTTCTGCAACATCCTCGTACCCATCAATCGTGACAGCAATCTCGTCTTTAACCTACTTGGTACACAAATCCAGAACAATTAAAACTTTCATTAGATCGAAACTCAAAGATTCGGAAAAATTCTTCTTTTTTTTTTTTTCTGGAGAAAATTAATTAAATTACATGCCTTTTTGAGATTGCATTTCCCATCTCTGCCAGTGTATGGGTAATCAGATGAGGAATCAATGCCACCATTATGCATAACCCATTCAAAAGCATTGTCCATATATCCACCCTCACACCCATAGTTAGATGGATCACAGCTGATGAGTTCTTGCTCCGACAGACTGATCAGGTCTCCGGTCACCAATGCATTTACTCCCTCCATTGCTCCGGTTGCAGAGAATGCCCAACAGCTCCCTGAACACACAAACAACCATAGTATTTTTGATAGGATAATATGATCCTCCTAGGACTCATCAAATTAATGTCTTGTTGAAAATGTAAGAATTTTCCATATAGTATCATATGTTATATATTATATTGGAATAAGGGTCAAATATGCCACCAAACTGTAGATAATTCAATTATAGTTTTTTTTTTTAATTAATGGCCCATATACAATTCGGTGTCCTATTTTACCCTTATTCCTATATTATTTAAGTGGTTGTGAATTGTGATGCAAGTATATGTCTAAGTCAATAAGTGATTTAGTTGGTGATTAGATATTCATTTTGGTTTTAACTAATTATCTACCTATCTCAGGCTTTTAAGCACATCAATCGTACCACAACTCTTGTAATCAGAATAGACTACACTACACCATCTAGTATTCAGACAAGAAGTGATAGATAAAACGACTAACTTTTTTTGCAGATTAACCATTCCAAAGGCACACCGTATCAATAATGATATCAACTATGGCTAGAGATATTATGATCATTCGTTCTAACAGAAAACACAGCTTACCACAATCTCCTTGATCCTTAACATGAGTGACAGCTCCACGCTTTCTCCAATCTAGAGAAGAAGGCGGCGCTTCACAATGCCCCCTCTTCTTCTGCAGCCCCTTCATCTCATCAATGGCTTTCCTCTTGTTGAAGGGTATCTTAATCTTTGAGGAGTAAACATTCTTAAACTCCTCATTGCTCATATCAGCAAACCTGTTCAGCCCAACCGTCGTACCCTCCGAATTCCCCAGGATGTTTTTCTCCATCATCACATACTTGAAGTTGTTCTTGAAGTTCTCCAACCTCCTCTCTGATTCTTCATCGCTCCTGTACACCTTCCCGTTCTTCTTCTTCCATTCTTGGAAGATCTCAACCACTTCTTCCTCCGCGCCGCGCTTGAGTATTGAGAAATCTGAATGATAATAACAAGAAATCTGGCATGAAAATGTGGCTATGATCAACAAAAGAATAAGACACAACTGGGAATACTTAGTTCCCATTTTTGTACAGTATAGTGTTCAACACTCCACAGTCACTTACTTCAATATATATTTATATTTCTAATTCCCTTATATATACTACACGGAGTGTTAAAGAAATATGGAGGGCTAGCTTAGCTATGTTACGTTGACTGCCTGACTGGTAGGTTTTATTTTGCATGAAGAAACTTCAGTATGGGTTGGTAGGTTACATATTTTTCTTAATCTTTTGGTAAGTTTCAGAATACATTTATGTCTGAGTGGATTAAAATCACATTACTATCTTGTGACAAAATGTGGAATCACCTACCCCTGGCGCCCCACACCCCGACAACTGACCAACAACGATTAGACTTTTGTTCAATGCGCACAAGGAGTCCCATTCATGATCATTAGTCTCTTGTGACAATTTTCACCTCTTGCAACTAGTTGAGCTGCCCATGCGAGCTATTACATTAGTCATTACTCATTATGTACTATCTTATAAGGCTAGGGTGTAGATCTAAAGGTAAGGGAATTTCGGGTGTGTTTGGTAAAAATAATTTTTAGAAATCATTTTCCGAGCTTTTGGTGTTTGACAATGATGCCTTTGATTTGTAACACATTTTTCACCCCATTCTTTAACCTTTTTGATAACAAAATGCTTGTAGTTGAGTTGGAACCTATGACTTGTTTGTGTGAATTGATGTTCTTTAGATAAAATGGTTGCAATGAGTCATTTGGAAGTCTTTTGGAGCATAAAGGAACGATGTTAGAGGTCGGGAGGAGTGCACGCAAGAAGATCCGAAGAAGAAGACGAAGAATGGGCTGAAAAGCCATCCATACGGCCTCCCATACGGCCGTATGGATGGCCGTATGGCCTCGATCAGCATGGCAATAAAACGCCCTACCATACAACCTCTCATACGGCCGTATGGTGGGCTGTTTGCCCGATACTCTGCACAGTATAAAGTCTGTTTTTCTGCATTTTGTGCCCAAGTCCGAACCCTAGAGAGTTTAGAGTTATTTTCCTTCATTTCCTTAGCAATTGTTAGCTTAGTTTAGCTTAGATTTACATTTGGGGAACACACTTGGAGCTTGTATTGAAGATTTGGAAGGGATTCCATCAACTTTTTCTTCCTTATTGATAGTAAAATTCTCTTTTCCTCTTCTCCAACTTGTCTTTACATTTATAGCTTATTTATGTTTTCCTTGTTGAATCTTGCTATGTTTACCATTAATATGAGTGAGTAGTCTTATATATGGGTTAGATTAGGTGTTTATTACTTCTATTGATGCTTGTTATGTGATTATTGCATAAAAGGGGATGAACACCCATTTAGGGTTCTTATGTTTGAGTTGGGTTTATTTATATCTTTCAATAGTTTATGGCCTATGATTATTGTTTGTCCTTGGAAAGTCTTTCATTTCAATGGAAGTTGAATGGAAGATTTAAGCCAACCCAACCTCAAACCCATTTTCTCTTCTATGGAAATAGGGGTAGGTTTGGGGCTAAATAGCTTTTGTTCTTCAAGAACTTAGGTTGGTTCACCATGGAAATGGGACAACCTTTGTTCTAATCCTTGGGAACTTGGATTTCTTCGTGCTAGCCTTAAGAACCTAGGGCAATTGTTCATCCCCCAATCCTAGTGTTAAAGCATCAATAGAGTAATTCACCTAATTTAACCCATCTTTCTCAAATAGTATTTTGCACCTAAGTCAATCTTGTTTTTCCCTTATATCCAAAACTCCAAAAATACTTTAGTTAAATCCAAAACCAATTATGTTTTGCTTGGATCCTTACAGGTTTCAAGACCTTGGTAACTAGAGTCTAGGTGATTGCTCCTTACGTGCCATAAAATCCAATCCCCGTGGTTCGACTTTACACCCATTTTCACACTCCCGCTCACACCGCATCAGGCAACATCCGGAAAATGTGGTCAACGGAAAACATTTTCCGTTGACCACGGAAAATGAGTTCATTTTTTCGGAGAATGACTTCCGAAAGAAACAGAAAATGGCTTCATGTGACTTTTTAAAAAAAATTATTTCTAATTTCTAATAAATATTATTAGTTTATATATTTTTATATTCTAAATAAAATAATAAAAATATATAATTATACATTTCTACTCATTTTTCACTCATTTTCCGGAAAATGAATCAAACACACACAGACTGTTTTTCAAAGTACATCCAAACACCGAAAATGAACTCATTTTCCGAAAATGAACTCATTTTCCGAAAAATGACTCATTTTCCAGAAGTCATTTTCCTGCTTTCCAAACACACCCTTAGTCTTTTCTAGACAGATTTAAATCACATCATGTATTAAACAAAATTTAGCTCGAATTTTTTGGGTGACAAGAATTAAACACACCGTCACGGGGTAAACTCACTTAGCCACCCACAAATTATTTTTAGATGTAAATCATTCTCCACTAACTTATAATCACTTCGATCTTTCCCTGCAAAAATCAAGAATATATATATTTTTAGAACCAAAAATCAAGAATATTAAGTTAGGTGCCGTGGTCATATTCCTATGACACTTCAAGGGAATCAACCTATAAGTTGCCAACGACATTGTGGTCTAGTGACACCCGGTGTCCCAGTTAACACTCCCACATGGATGATGGAAGTGGGCTCGAGCCTTAGTGGAGACAACTGTTGACTCGTTGTGCTTCAGTAGGTTGAGAAAGTAGCTATGAACAGATACTACATTATAACAGAGTCAGTAGTACTAAAAAAAAAAACCTATAAGTTGAATGCATTCTAATGCACTTTTCATGAATCTTTATGTTTGGTATTTAGACATGACAATTCATGTAAATGAATTTCACAATTATATTAACATGGACACAACTTAATAGGGTTAGCATATTATAGTTCTAAGCACGAACACAACCATAATTTTTAATGGGTTGATACAATAAACATATTTAGTTAACAAATTTTTGGATCCACACAATACAATATGATACTATAATCTTTTTAAATTCATTATACATATTAATATGATTTTAAAAAAATATTGGAATTTTTTTATTTTAAAAAAATTACAATTAAATCCAACAAAATAGTAAAGATATTCCATGTATATTATTTATAAAATGGTAAAATAACTCATGCTAAACTTAACTGCTTAAGCAAGTTGACTTATTAAGACACAAATTTTAATAATTTCTTAACATATTATCCATTAATAACTCGAGACATATTAGGGTTAAAAATAAATCGTTATTTTCATATATAATTTCTTGCTGTACTAATCATTGGTGTCAAAAGTTGCCAAGTCTAGCTAATTTGGACGACACAAGTAAATGAGATTTGTCATTTGGGTAGCCAGACAAGATTTGTCTACTTTTTTTGTTAGAATGGTACTACTCCGTATAATATTCGATGTAAATATTACATGCACTTTCTTTTTCTTTTCTTTTTTTTTTTTTTGAAAACATTACATGCACTTTAATTTCTTGTTATCAGATATTGAGACCAATTAAAATCAATACTGCACTTACAGGCCGTTTGGTTGGGAGGAGGGAATTAAGGGGGAAAAGAATTGTAATTCGGTGGAATTGTAATTCAATGAATAAGGTAGGAATTGAAATTACAGTGTTTGGTATGCAGGAATAGGAGTACAGGGAATTGAAAGGTAAGAAGCGACAGAATGACTAAAATGCCCTTATGTTGTAGTAGGAGTAGTAGTAGTAGTAATAATAATAATAATAATAATAATAATTCTTTCAATAATAATAATAATAATAATACGAATAAGAATAATAATTCTTTCAATAATAATAATAATAATAATAATAATAAGTATAATAACAATACTTCTTTTAATAATAATAATAATAATAATAATAATTTCAAAAATTTAAAAAAAGAAAAAAAGAAAAAGACAAAGGATTGAGAGGAGGGGCAAAATGGTCTTTACACCAATATAAATGCCCCTCCTCTCCACCGAATTACAATTCAGGGGGTACCCCCATGAATTGTAATTCACCAATTGGAGGGAATTGCAATTCCGCGGAATTGCAATTCCCTCCAACCAAACACCGTAGTTGTCAAATTCATTGAATTGTAATTCAATGAATTACAACTCCCCCCAAATTACACCCAACCAAACACCCCCTTAATTGCTGTGATTTGTTGTGTTTATTTTTTTACTTTTTTTTTTTTAACTTCTAGATATTGAAACTTTAGCATATCATATCAGACAAACTATGAAAATATTCCACAAAAAACATGAGGTGATCTGACAACACTACTAGAGGTAGGTCCAAAACCGGCCAGTAACTTTTTTTCAAATATTCAATTCCTTTCAACAATTTTTTTTTAAAGAAAGGGACTTACTTTTTCTTTCATCTTGTATTCCTTTATTTGGGGATTCATAATGACGACCTTGACTAATTTTAAGAGCAAGGTCACCAATAAAATTGCTTTTGAATTTTTGTCAATGTCAACAAGGATATATGGAAAGAGAATAAAAAGAAAAGGAAAAGAATTGTAACTCATAGGTAAGTGGGTGCATGAAATGCATGCATGCATCTATTGGGCGTGCTTTATACATTAGACGTGTTTGTAGAGATAATTAAGTTCTTGAATTTATAATGATAACTAAGATTTTTCTCTTTCCTCCACATACATATGCATATTTACCTCAAAAATTGAGAAAAAATTAGGGCTGAGCAGATCAATTCGATAAAACCAATCAGTTTGGTTCCATTTAGTATTATAACAAATGGTATTACTTTTAAGTAAATTGAACGGTTTGGTTAGTTCGGTAAACTGAACCAAATCGTGCACTCTTATATATATATATATATATATATATATATATATATATATATATATATATATATATATATATATATATAAACAAAATCCTAAATCACTCCTGTCTCTGGTGTCCCTAAGTTGTTGCACACCTCGCCGAACCAAATCGTTTTTGTGCTGCCTACTCTGCCGCCTCTATTTCTCCACGAGCAGACGAAGCCATGAAGGTACTCCCCATCCTCCTCCTTCGAATGCCTTTATATAATTTATTGTTGAATTGAGAGTTTTCATGTCTGATTTTTAGTATTTCAAAGCCATGAGTTGAGCTTATTGCTCAAATATATATATAATAGTGGAAATTGGTTGATGTCTGACCTAGTTGTCCTCTTATATTTCCAGTGATTTCCTGTTATTGGAAATATTTTTCCGGTGCTTGGGGTCTGAAAATTCTTTTCCAAAAATTAACTATACAGTTGAATTTTTCTAGTCCTCGACACTTTTTCTCCAAATATTAATTATATAGATGGATGATTCATCTTGTCAACAAACACTTCAAGTGAGCCAACTGAAGTGTCGGTTGGGTAAAAAAAGGAAACGCTCAAGCAGTATATATACTCCTAGCTACCAAAACCAATTATTCTAAAGTCTATGGTGGTATGTACTCACTTTACAAGATTAGAGGACAACAAGGATAAGTGTACATGTAATTATTGTGGTAAAGAATTAAAGTGTGGAACAACTAGTGGCACTAGTTGTTTGAAAGTTTTTTTTTTTTTTTTTTTTTTTTGACCTCTGGTTTGAAAGTTCATAACCAAAGATATATTGCATTTACAAACAAACTTGAAAGTGCAACTGAAAAAAAATCTAACCCAAGTTGAAAGTCCAAGTGTTCTAAAACCAATATCAAAGTTCTTTGACACCGTATATGGTAGAGACATTGATTTTGACACAAGATTGATTACAGTTCACTCCAGTCATAGTATATATTTTGTTAGTTTGTGCTTCAATATTTTTTACAGGGCAACGTCATGATATTGATTCGTGAATCCGTAATGATGGATGAACAAGATATGGCTTTGGAATTTGGATTGCTATGTTGATATTGTGTTTGAATTTTTATGTTGTTGTTTAATATTTAAATTTTAAACTTTAGATTTGGACTATGTGATGTACTTTCATGTTTGTAGTCTTTGAACTTTGGATTTGGGCTATGTGACGTTTGGTAATTAGTAGTGTGTTTGAACTTTGGATTGCTATTTTGTTATACAATCGTTATATCGTGGACCATGGTCCACAGTGTGCACTGTGGACCCTAGTATGAAACGGTATTGTTTCGAATGTTAGTGGACGGTGGACGCGAATGACTTCAAGGAATACACAGAATCCTTGTCTAGAATACATAAAATGACTTGATGAAATACACAGAATATTGACACAAATACATAGAAATCATATTGACACAAATACATAGAAATCATCCTCCTAACATTCGAATATACAAAACACGTCACAACCTATGTTTAAGTTGGGTTTTGATTCTAGCTTTCAATTATTAATGTGCAGTGATTGTTGTTAGTCTTTGGAAAGTCTTCCATCGCAATGGGAATTGGATGAAAGACTTAAGCCAACCCAATCTCAAACCCAATTTCCCTTTTATGAAAATAGGGGTAGATTGAGGCTTACAAAACTTTTGTTTTTAATGAATTTAGGTTGGTACACCATGGAAATGGGGCAACCTTTGTTCTAATCCTCGTGGGAACTTGGATTCTTTAGTGCTTGCCTCAAGAACCTAAGGTTAATGTTCTTCCCCCAATCTAAGTGTTAGAAGTATGAATAGAGTAATACACCTAGTCTAACCCATCTTTTCCAATTAAATTTAATCCTATAATTAATCTTGTTTTCCCTTTAATCCGAAACACAAAAAATACTCTAGTTTTAACCCAAAACCAAATATGATTTACTTGGATCCTTATGGATTCCAAGACCTTAGTGCCTAGAGTTTAGGTAACGACTTTCTACGTCCTATAAACCCCAACCCTCGTGGTTCGACATTTACACCCGTTTCACCATCACCACTAAACTTACATTAGTAGTCTTATTACAACACCACTAAATTATAATTATAATTCAACTATGGTTTCATTGGACAATATATACTCAAATATCTGAAACTGTTATTCATTTTCATTTTACATACACTGTAGTTTCATTACAACACAACTAAAGTATCATTTTGAACATATATTACATTATAACGGAATCAATAGTACTAAAAAAAAGTATCATTTTGATATAACTACAGTTTCATTTGACAATATATACTTAATATGTGAGACATGTTATTCACTTTCTTTTTATTGTAGTTTCATTTCAGCAAAACTAATGTATCATTTCAATTCAACTACAATTTTATTTGACAATATATACATTCAATATGTGAGACATGTTATTCAATTTTATTTTATACATACTGCAGTTTCATTTCAATACAACTAAAATATCATTTTAATTCATTTGCAGTTTCATTTGATAATATAAACACAATATGTGATATAAGTTATTCAGTTTCATTTTAGACGCAAAGTTTCATTTTGTTATGAACACACCAAAAATATGAAATTTGTTAAAATTTAACGGCTGTTGTTTCTTTACTTAAAAAAACATTGTCGTTTTTGGACTATGGTCTACACAGATGTGTGGACCATGATCTACCGTATAACAACCACCAATTGGTTTCCCTTTGTATTGTATTGTTTTTTTATTCAACATTAACAATAACAAAAATAAC
Source organism: Ipomoea triloba (assembly GCF_003576645.1). Classification (NCBI taxonomy): domain Eukaryota; kingdom Viridiplantae; phylum Streptophyta; class Magnoliopsida; order Solanales; family Convolvulaceae; genus Ipomoea; species Ipomoea triloba. The sequence continues at coordinate 4,437,244 of NC_044916.1, forward strand.
AATAATAATAATAATAGTAATATATTATTTTTATTCTTATTAATATTAATATTGTTGTTGTTCTTGCTGTAGCAATGCCCTAATAAGTCTTTTTACACCTCAACTGCTAATAGTAAACAACTAATTTTATCAAACATCTCTTTACAAGCTACTAATACAATCTGCCTGTCAAACCCACTGACACAATCCGCTATCCGCTACCTCTAACTGTTGATTGCCAAACAAGGTCGATAGGTGAAGGGAAGTAAAAAATCAGATATGTTTTTTATGAGAATAACCTCCTAGGTGCGAAGTATAGACAAATTTAATGTGTCCATTTAGGATGATCAAAAGTTAAAAATTAATGAAAAATGAGAAAAAATATGATGACATTTTTGTAATTTTCTATAATTACAATTGTGCATTTAGAAATGTTTGATAGTACATTTAGAAATGCTTTGAGTGCACAAGATGCACTATATGATTCTCATCACATTCCTCCTCCTTGTTATCAAAAGAGTTTCAAAATACACTTTTAGTTATTTGCGCATGAAATCTAAATGCACAATCATAATTACAGAAAATAACAGAAATGCCACCATATTTTTTTATTAAATTTCGAGCGTTGATCATTCTAGATAGACAAATAAAATTTGTTCACACTTTGCACTTAGGAGTTGTTCTCATTTGATTCTAATTATATAGCTTCTATTATATTTATTAATTTATTAAATTAATTTATGTATTTATTTTTATCCAAACTTCAAATAGGGGAGCAGAGTAATATAATATAGTACTTGGTTTCTTCCTAAATATACACCAAACATTTTCCCAATCTCTTTTGCCATATCACTTTGCTTACCCAATATTGCATGGGACCCGACTTTGGCGTTTTCGATCGCGTAAGAATCCTCTGCTTTCTCTTCTCTTATCACACCCCACGAGGAAATTGCTTTTACATATAAATGCAACTGCAGATTTAAAGCTGCAGATAATGCATGAAAAAGGAAGAAAAGTCAGCGTACTCAGATTCAGATTCACGTGTTGTGATTCGAAGAGCCCATTCAAGGATTCGCGTTTTCCGGTACTCTCTCCCCCTCTCTCTCTCTTTCAAATCATCCCAGTACTTTGCATTTGCAGTTTTCGCTCGCGATATGATTTACACACATGGCTGTGTTTTCGCTGCGGAACCGTACAATCAGAGAGCCATGTAATGGTGTTTGATTTCTTATTTCTTGAATGCCTAGTTTAGAATGATTGAATCTGAGCTTCTCGCCATTTGGTGTATAAATGTGTGGTTCAGTTTCCTTCATTTTTTATTTCCAATCTTCACTGACATTATACATTTGGGAATACATTTGAATTTGATAGTTTTGTTCAGACTTGAACGCCTCATAGGTGCTTAGCGCATTTCTAAGCTTGATTGGAGGTCTGTATTGGATGATTTGCTTCAGGATTAGCAATAACCTCTGGGTTCTAACACGGTTTAATCAATATTAGGAACTAGGTATCAGGATTTAGGATACTGAAAAGCTCTGTTTTAGTAATAGTAGGAGTATTTGTGCTGCTGAAAATAATGGGGTTAGTTCATAGTTGGCTTTTATGGGACTTCAATTTTCAAGGAATAGGTTTTGAGTTTTCAATTGTTTTACTTTTTTAACCTTTAGGTTCAATTGTGTTTAACAGGGTGTGGTATGCAGTAGTACATAACTTTACATAAGGGTTCAATGTTTCATAGTTATACCTGTAAGATACTAAGATCAGTAAGCATGTTATTTGGTTTTATTGAATGAGTTACTATGGTTGTGGATGTGACTATCAAATTATTCACTCTGTGTAGCATCAACATGGCATATTAAACTTGGAGGACAAATGTAAAAAAAAAAAAAATGAAAGTGCAGTTTCAAGGAAATAAAAAGCAGTTATTTTAATCACATGAAGTAACAGGTGGAACTTGTAATGCTGGATGTCTCTAGAAATATATATGGTTTAATGGAAATAATGCATTATCCTGTGACAAGCATAAAGTGAAGCTCTTTTAACTGCCTCTTTTTTTTCCCCTGTGCTTCCATTTTGCAATGATGCTGGTGGTGGTCTTAGTTCATGATCCAGTAAAGTCACTACTGAATAGTATTATTTGCATTTTTTGGGTTTTACGTATCAGTTGAAAAATCTTATTTCCCCCATTTCAAATTATAAAGCTCATTCCACTGTCATGGGCAAGAATGGCTGGGTTGCTAATTAATACATTGAATTCTGCTGCTAGCAGCTTCCATATTGAAACCAAATTATACAATCTGGTTTTTACATCTCTTAAATGGTTCAATATCTTGGATTGCACTCTCTTGTGGTATATTTGAGGACTGTACACTACTTCTGGGCATTTTTGGTCATTCATATCATCTTATTTCTTATATATTTTCCATTGTGCATTTCATCATAAAGGCTTTTAGCCATCCCGGGGACCACATATGTTCAAGTGCTGTGAAAATTATGTGCATGGTTTAATTTCTGGCATGCAATTTTGTAGGTCATGAAGTTCTCAATCAAGGTGAACTACAAGCAAATTTTTGTTTGAACCTGTGGAGATTTTCAACTTTGTTCAATCATTTTCTTGAGATTAGAAATGGTGCAATATGATATTTTCTCTTGAATCTTCGTTGAGATGGAGGAACCAAGAGATGATACTGGGCCAACGGAGGCATCAAATTCTGATGCCCCATGGTGGCCAGCTGATTTTATGGAAAAATTACAGTCAGTTTCTGTTGTTTCTTCTGCTGAAACCTCAACTTCAAAAGGTAATACAAACAAACATGAGCTAGAGAGTTCAGCACCAGAGAGAGCCTTAAGGATTCTGTGGGAAACTGGAGAACTTGCTGAACCAATTCCTGATGGTTTTTATTTTGTCATTCCGGTCAGTAGCATGACAATTATTCATACCTTCAATTTTATATCTCTGGAATGAGGCTTTGTTAATTTGAACTAGCATGACAAGGATGGGAAAAAAGTAATAAGGGTGTGTTTGGTTGACAGGTTTAACTATCAAGAATAGGTATCAAAGTAATATACTAATAGTTATTGTTTGGTTGACTGGTTTTTAGAACACTACTATGGGTTTTGATTACCCTCGCAATTGAAAAACTCATTCCCTAATAAAATAAGGGTTTCATTCCATTATTCCTCCTCAGTCGCTTCCCATAACTATTTAGATTTTTGTTTTTATTTTTTTTGTTCATATTGGTTCTTTGGATGTCTTTATATTAGAACTAATTGTCTAGATTTTTTGTTCTTGTATTTTTAAAATTTTTATTCCCATTATAGGATCATACATAACCAAACAGCAATATTGATAATCATTCCCATTCCACCCTACTACCAAACATGCAAAATAATTTCACAAAAACCCATTACCATTACCAAGTATTTAATACCCATTCCGATTCCGATTCCCATGTGCGAACCAAACACACCCTAAGTTCAATAACTAGATGCACCATTCAAAATTTCATGCTTAGTTTTTGGCACCAGATTTTTATCAAGTACTGTTTTATCATTTATGATTAATTTCATGATGCCAATTTGTGTTCCTGCATCTGTCTTGGTTTGGTAATAAATTATTCTTGTTGATCCAGAATTGCTTCAATGTTACTCAACTTTTGTAGGAAAGAAGATTCAAGGAGCTTTTTGACACTATCCCATCTTTAGAAGATCTTTTTGCTTTGGATGCAGAGGGTCTCAGACCTAATGTTATTCTTGTTGATACACTCAAAGATAAGAAACTTTCAATGCTTAAGCAACTAACTCTTACTTTAGTAAAAGGATTGAGTTCGAGTCCTGCTGCAGTGATAAAAAAGATAGCTGAATTGGTATGTTCTCTGGTTACTGTTATCTTACCTTCTATTTCCCCCCAATGCAAAGTTTGACCTTTTGTGCTAGTTGTTATGTGACACACTTATAATGGTCTGTTAAAATTCGTTCTCTGGTGACTTGAACTCAACATAGATGATAGCATCCCTGTAAACATTAGTAAGTTGCATTGACCCTAATTGTTGTCCATGCTTTACACAATTACACTTGACAGAAGTCACAAAACAAATGAGCTGTTGATCTTTTGAAGATTTTATCAAACTAATTTCAAAACAATCAAAGTTTGTAAAGAAAAATGACTAAACATGTATATTACTCCGTAACTGTCAATGTGACTGACTCAGAAAATTGTTTATATACAGCTAGTTTTAAGAAAAATTCTATTCCTGAGAGTTCTATTACAAGTGTGAACGATAGAAAGTGTTCTGGATCTCTAAGATTTGCTAATATTATGTTTTCAAATTTCATAAACAAGAACAATAAACACATCATTTATGTTTTTTTTCCCCCCCCCCCCCCCACCCCCCCACCCAAAGAAAGAAAAAAGTTTTCAAAACAAGAGGTGTTTTATGGAAAAAGAAAACTTGTTTCTCAGTGTTTTCAAATGAGAAGTAAAACGCAGTGGTCTATAGTACCTTTAAATGAGGTACACATATCAACGATTTGAATGGAATTGACCTGAACTTTATTCTTCCATGGGACATGGGTTAAAGGGAATTAATCCATTCCTCCAATGTACACGAAGATTTGAAATTATTAAATTCTGGATTTTAGGATTTGTTTTTGGTTTTCATTTTCACTTTTGCACCCTAGGCTTTCCTTTATGGAATTATGGATTGAAGGGAATTCCAGACCTTAGATTTGAGTCCATTTGAAATTGCTGAGTTCTCCATGTACCCCATGCAGCTGCTGAAGTGCTGAGAGAGGATGAAGAACACAAGAAATATCAACTTTCAACCTTGCTTATCCAACATTAAACAAAAACAAGAAATGACTAAACATGTTCTGTTTTGATTTTAAAAACAATAATACAATCAAACAAGTTTATATTTTTTGAAAAAAAAAACAGTAATATGTTGTCATTTTAATTTTAAAAACAAAAACAAAACAAAATTATTATAAAAATCCCCTAAATACCTGCCACATGTTGTGTCAAGTGGTGTCATGCAAGTTCTGTTCTCTTCTTTCTATCTTTCTATCTTTCTATTGTGGATTCCTGGTGATTCGTGTTGCTAGATCCCAGAGGCAGAAAGTTCTTTAGTTGCTTCCTTTAGCTTTTTCTCTGACCTACAGAGAAGCATGTTGACAGATGAGGTTTTGATGCATTTTTTAAATGTCCCCACTGTATTATTCCTTTTCTTGAACTAGGGAATTTTTACTTCACAGTTTTGTTTTATGCCTCTGATAGTCTGATGTATATGTAAGTGTGTGTATGTCTAATTGACTGAATGCGTTATGGGTGTAGTGAAATTTAGCTGTGTGGGTATTGCTTTCCTTTCCCTCTAATATTTAGTCAAGGAAAAGGCTTGACTTTTAAAAGACATTAAGTCTACTCCATGCAGGAAAGTTAATGCATTTGTGAAATACCATATTGTCTGTTTTTGACTGGACATCATCATCTATAGGTTTGTGATTTTTATAAACGTCCAAAGTACAGAACAAATGCACTTGAGGAGGTCTCTAATGCCCTGGGCAATCAAGGTATCCATATGCTCTGCCAAATGAAGAGTAAGCCCTGCCATTACCAGGCAATTTTATTCAAAGTCCTTGCAGATACTGTAGGCCTTGAGTGTAAGCTAATTGTGGTAAGTCTTTTCTTTGTTAGTGTCAGCCTGCTGTTCTTTCCTTAATTCATCAATGCTACCTTTTTTACATGGATTGTCCAGCTCCTCTAAAGTTCTCTTGTTCTTAGGGTCTGCCTAGGGAAGGAGTAATCAAGCGGGATGACTCGTATGAGCACATATGTGTGACAGTGGTTCTGAATTCAGTGGAATTTCTGGTTGATCTTGTACGTTCTCCAGGAAAACTGATACCTTATGCATCACAGGCACTTATTCTCCCTCACATACGTGCCAGTCGTGATATCTATTCTGGAGAAAGTGATTCATATAGTTCTCCTATTGAGCCCAACAGTCCGATCTGTCTTGTCTCAGACCAACTAGGCATTGAAGGGTAAGACATAAATGTTATGCTTGTCTTTTTTCATGAGATGATTTATTTGATGTTTGTTTCAAATCCATTATTCTTTTAGTAGTGTTAATTATGTGATGGAAATTGTAAATTTGTTCTGAATTAAATTCTTCTCTCCATTTCATTACAGAATTTCCTCTGAAGAGAGCATTCGACCATCATATCAGCATAAACTAGAAGCATCAACTAATGTGTCCATCCCATCTCTAAGGAACATAAAGTTACGATTGAAGTCTATGATTGATGAGTATTGTTACTCTTTCTATATGAACGATACATTGAAAGTGGAATCAATCAGTTCAATTTTTTCTCTAAATATGATATGGAATACTGTTTTTTCTGTATAACTGAGATCTTTCTTATGCTTATTCCTTCTTGTTTCTCAATTATTCAGCTCATCACAGACTGAACCATATGTTGCCGATTCATTTTGGTGGCACAATAGGAAGAAAATCATATCTGAACAACCAAGGTGTAATTAGTAGGCCTTCTATATTTTATGCAAGGTTCATGAATTTTTTTGTTACTTTGAAATGTTGAATCACAGCTTATCAGCTTATAGTTTTTATATGCTGGACTATAGATTAAGGTTTACAGTAAGCAATATGTAGCTTATAAACTTAAATCAGCTGGTAAAGTTGTAAGCTAGTATAAATCATTTACATCTTATATCTTAGTAACTAAATGATAAGTGGATTCTTTATGTTCCAATTAATGATTGTGTAGCTTACTTAAACTATAGGAAAATAAGCTATTAAAATAAGGTCTGCCAAACAGACACTGCACATCACTTCAATATGAGTTGTGGTCACCTTACAAGGTTGACTATCATTGCTGTACTTTTTGGATGAAAGTGTACCTTGTTCCCAGAATATTCATTTGATCAGTTAAATTATTAAATGTTTTTCTAGTCCAGAGCACCCTCTGTTTCGAGCACACAGAAGATCTGTTCTTGGGGATCAAAGATATTCTGCAAAAGGATATAGTGATGACACAAGTGCATCAAGGTTCGTTTGTTATCTTTTGTAATAGAGTTTTATCTTCTAATTTGAATTATTCTTTAATTGCCTGTTGGGGAGGAAGAAACGTTGTTGAGTAAAGATATGTTTATAGAGTTAGCATTCAATGAATATATCTTACTCCATGAGTGAATGGGAGGTTTCTCTAAATCTCATAAATAGAGGTGAATGCCATTGTCGGTTATTATATTGAGCTACAGTATGCTTTTCGATTTTATTTCTTAAAACTAATTTGCATTCCGTTTGTAATTTATTCTCCTTTGTGCACTTTTTTGAACAATGACCATAAGTCAGAGAATAAATTACGTCAAAGCAACATATTCTCAAAAAGGAAAATCTAGTAGAATGCAGCCAACTGAAGGGGGATTGTTCTTTTTTTTTTTTTTTTTTTTTTTTTTTTTTTTTTGATGCATCTGCGATAACAATAACCTTCTTACATATATGGAATTATGGTTGCAGATCTGCTGGTGCATCACCAATAGAAACTCGTAGAAGAAGACGACGGTGTGTTAGCATGATTCCAGAGATCAGTGATAATATTGTAAGGTTGATCAGGGCTCTTTTTTTTTGTTCCAAAAGTAAAACACTTATGGTTCTTTAGCGCATAATTTTCCTTTATGTAGTTAGCATAACATGTGTGCAGCCCTTGCATTGCGTGAGGGATACAAAAATTAATCTTTGTATTGAAAATCTGATGAAAAATTATAATGTTTTGGTTAATACTACTTTATAAAGGAAGGTGTTAATTAATAGCTTTAATGATGTGTTTTGAAAGTCATTTTGCTTAAATCAAGTGTTTGTATTTCTTACCTGTGTCATTACGTGACCTGCGTGAGTGACAACGTAGTTCTGCTTTGACAACTCAAAAGATTACTCGCTTTGAACTCGTGACAGAAGAATCCGCATTGAGATTCATTATAGAAAGCATTCAAGAGAAAAAAACAGTTCAACATTATCATAATTAGCTATTTACTAGAATTAGAAAGTCCGTAAAATTAGTACAATAAAACAAAATAAGAAGTAACAGCCCTCCCTCCCCCCGTCCCCCAAAAAGATAAGGAAATTGGCAAACGCTACTAGGCTAGTGAATAATTGTAACTTTTTTTTCTGTGTACAACAGATTTATAGGCTATTATATTCTCTTTTGAAACTATTATTTAATGAAATCTTGCAGGGCTGTGCGAGCAATGAATGAAGCTGCCAAACAAAACCGACTACCAAGGGAACAAGAGGGTTTAACTCTTGATTCAGATGATCGAGCAAGTGTATGTTCTTCTCTTGATGCTTTCTTAATCTGTTGTTATAATAGTAACTACTTTCTTGAGCTTTGCAATGTACCACTTCTCCTTTATCTTTCTTTTTTCCTATCCTTTTCCCCCATTAAAATTGGTTTGAATTTGCTAAAATGGTTCTTATCATAATTCATATCGCTTTAGATTTCAAAGAAATGTTGTTTTTGTTTTTATTTTTGTTTAGCACAGATCAATTTCTCTGATTTGTCCAGTAATAATACTTTTTGAATTTTGATTTCATATTATCCTTATATGCTTAGAAATTGAATACAGTTGGTTGAAATTTTTACTATATGAGGACCTTTTCTTTTGACATTGTGAAATTTGCCTGACTGCAATCTTGATGCCCAGAGGTAATAAAGAGCATCCTATGATTTTGTGTATTTCTCGCTTCTTAGGGCTCTATCAATCTTGCGTATAGTATATGGGTGTTCGTGTAGACTTGTATCCGTTCTTAATCAATTCATTTTCAGTCTGTTCTAGATTAGAGTAATTTATATACTCACTTTTAATGCTTTTCTGATCTGTTTTCATCGTTCTCTGTCTATAACCACATACTACTAATTGCCAGGCTTTGAGGTTCCATCGTGATTTCCATGATGAGGATAGTGGTAGAAGTAGCCAAGCATATGATTTCCAGAGAATGCAAATAAACTCTCATAAAGCAATCTCGTTGCCTTCATCCCCTCAGTATAAAAAAAATCAGATCCCTGGTATGGCCGACGGATCAGGAGTTTTCAAAAATCCTGATATGATCTCAAGATTTGATAAAGTGCTGGAATCATCAAAACTTGTGAACAGGCCATTATTACCATTCGAGGAGTGGAATATTGATTTCTCGGAAATAAATATTGGAATTCGCGTTGGAATTGGTATGCTTTACAAACAAAGTCCGATATATCATGCGTTAATTTAGGGTATATAGAGGTGCACGTGATTTTCATTCTTTTCTAAATTCAACTAATGGAACTATTGCCCTTCTATAGGGTTTTTTGGAGAAGTTTTTCGTGGGATTTGGAATGGAATAGAGGTTGCAGTAAAAGTTTACCTGGAACAAGACTTGAGCACAGAAAATATTGAAGATTTTGCCAATGAAATATCTTTATTGAGGTAGTTTAGTTAAATAACTGTTGCTCGATGTTTTCCTCTCTTTCTTCCTTTCATACTTGGAAAGATCAAAAGAAAAATTCCTTTTATCTGACTTTCTTTCCTTTTTGTCCATCTGACAGCCGTATTCGCCATCCAAACGGTAATTCACTCTGCTCATTGATTTTATTCATTCTGTGTAAGATATAAAGACAACTGATCCCAGGTCTTCCCCCCGAGAATTTTTCTCTTTTGAACTACAGAAACCATGATTAGCTAAATGTGTATTCTCGTGTAGTTATTCTATTTCTTGGTGCTTGCACAAGACCTCCTCGGTTATCCATGGTAACTGAATTCATGGAGATGGGATCACTGTATCATCTGATCCATGCGAGTGGGCACAAAAATAAACTCAGCTGGCGAAGGAGGCTGAAAATGCTTTGCGATATATGCAGGTGCATCTACAAAACTTGACACTACTAAACAACGACTAATAAATTCTCATGTTAAACGAGTATTATTCTATGCTCAAGTTCTTTGGCTTATGCTTGTGAGCTCGTCCTATTTTATTGTATCTATGTTGTCTTGTCGCAGTTCTGCTGCTTAATGTTTTCTTACTGATAAGCTAGGGGCTTGATATGCATACACCGAATGAAAATTGCCCACCGGGATCTAAAGAGCGCAAACTGCCTTGTAAATAAACACTGGAAAGTCAAGATTTGTGATTTCGGCCTCTCCAGGTTACTGACTGCAACACCCATGAGAGATTCTTCAGCAGCCGGTACTCCAGAATGGATGGCCCCAGAGCTCATCCGCAATGAACCCTTCACAGAAAAATGCGACATTTTCAGCCTTGGCGTTATAATATGGGAGCTCTTCACACTCAACAGGCCATGGGACGGTGTACCATCTGTCCAGGTAATCACCATTCACCCATTGTACCGCCTTTTTTTTTTTTTTTTTGGCATATAGCATTTAGTATTCCTACCCAATGTTGTAAAAATCCCGCCTAGGCTCCGATTAATCCCCGCCTAGGCGCTAGGCGCCGGTCGACCGCCTAGTGTATCACCTTAAATGGTGGTCTAGGCGGCTGGCCGGCTAGGCGACCGCCTAAGCTCCACCTAAGCACCGCCTAGGCCGCTTAGGCACTGACCGCCTATGCGCCGACTAGACCTTCTAGGCACTGACTAGGCCGCCCAGTGGGCAGATTAAGTACTGTTTTTTTTTTTTTAATGGGTTATTTCACCCAAAACAATATCATTTTGAGCGAAATAACCTTAAATTTTACAAATTCTAGATATTTTTTAGGTTAATATTTAATTATTTAGTATTAACAATTAAAGTATTATATAGTTTATAATTATTAGTCTTTAAAAAATAAAAAATAAAATAAAAAAATACACGGGCGCTTAGGCGCCGATTAATCTCCGCTTAGGCGTCCTAGGCGCTAGGCCCTCCTCGGGCCTAGCGATTTTTTCAACCATGTTCCTACCACTGCAAGATTATTCTAGATTTTGCCAAAGTCACCCCCACTCGGGAGAAGACCTGACCCAGAGCTTTTTTAACATGGTGCACATATACAAGAGTCGATCCTACCCTACGACCATTTACTCCAAGGCTATCCATCCTCTCATAATTGGTGCCTAAGTAAACTAGTTTATCGTGTTCTTAAACCAGGTAGTATATGCTGTTGCTAATGATGGAAAACGGCTAGATATCCCCGAAGGTCCTGTGGGAAAGCTTATAGCAGGTTATTGAACTTGTGTTCTTTCTTTTATAGCTCTTGTTTTGGCAATGTTGAGTCTTACATTGTAGAGATTTTGTGTTCCCAGATTGCTGGGCAGAACCAGATGAAAGGCCTAGCTGTCAGCAAGTTTTGTCGCGCCTGCTTGAACTTGAATACGCTGTTTACTAATGGATTCTTCCCATATGTGATGGAACACACAATGAATTGTCTGAGGAATCTGTAAATATTGCGTTCATATTAAAGATTTTGGCTTCTCAACAGATTTCTTGTAAACACTGTCATTCAAAAGTTGAATTGTATATCTGCTACTCAAATTATAAGCTTCAAACATTTCCTTTAATAGCTGCATACATGAAATGGCAAACAATTCAGAGTCCATTCAAGCACTTCTACATTCACCAAAATGTAAGAAATGTCCTAAAGGCGTTTGGTTCAGGTAATCTTAGATTACTTAGGTAATGTGAGTCTAGTAATGTTATATTATCGTGTTTGGTTTACTGATGTGACAGTAATGTTTTAAGGTAATGTAATACAACACTACCATCAAAACTGATGTGACGGTAATGTTTTAAGGTAATCAGGTAACGTGATATTAACAATATCAAACAACAGTTATTTAAAAAGGAATTCCAAGTATGAAAGGAAGCAAGATTGAAAAGTGAAAAATCTGCTTTTTAGTGGATTGAACAGGTTATTATTATTATTATTATTATTATTATTAAAAGAAAATTCTACACTATGGAAAAAAAGAGACTTACAAATTTTCCAAAATATTTAAGAAGTGAACCATTTTTACACCAGGACATTTATATATTTGATATAATATAGCTTCCAACCAAACAAGTTAATATTACATTCTTATTTTATTGTCTGGGATAATTCAAGATTCCGTAAATCAAATGACCCTTAAAGATAATGCCGATCGGAGACCTTAAAAGTCAAGTTCCAGCATTTTGTCACCACCCCCTAATGTGGTACTAGGTGACAATTACACAAGGAAATATAGTAAAAAACTTTTATATTATAACAAGACCGATATAAAAGGTCATGACTCATGTTCAGCATTGTCACCTCCGCCCAATGGGGTACTGACAGCCGTTAAACAAGTATAGGGAAATATAGTAAAAAACTCTTATTACAAGACCGGTCTGATGGCTGTTAAATAAGTATAATGAAATATAGTAAAAAGCACTTATAACAAGACCATTTGGTAATGTGCTTAGCTGAAGACTGAAGTCATGTGATCTGTCAAAACACAAGAATATAAGATGCAGTCTAAATCTAGCAGAAGTAATAGGTATATGCAACACCTATATCTAAAATGAAGGTTTTGCATACCAAAATGCATTCCATTTCCACTTCTTCCTCCCTCATTACCAGATCTTTAATGAATATTGTCAAGTAATTAACATGACAAACTGATTATTACAATATTTTCAGCAAGACCTATAGTACTCGGTCTACAGGTATCGCTCATATCAAGAAGAAATACGAAAATTGTAGCTGTTTCACAACACGATAACATGAAGAGGATTAGAAGCTGAAAAGAAGTATATATAAGTAACTCGTTTGTAACTCAATGACAAATATAGCACGAAAAAAAAAAAAAAATGGCTTCCCTTGTCAAGGCGCTCTTGGGTCCATTCCATTCTGCCAAACATAAACGAGTTCATCCCATCCCGTGCTCGCCAAAAGCCCTTCCACAAGAACGCTCATATCCACCCCGACTGCAAACTCAGTATGATGGTCGTACCTTCCAATAAGAGCATCTTCCACCATATAATCCCACATGCAAACTGCCATGTCATAGGAACACGACAAAAGCACACTTCCTTTATGCGGTGAGAATCGCACTTTCCTAACTGCATACCCATGCCCATTAAGCACAGCTATTGGCACCCTGTAATTCCTCACATCCCAAACTTTAATCGACTTGTCAACCGAGGCAGTTGCAATGATACAATCGTCATACTTGTTCCAGTCACACGAGAGGATTTCATGCTCATGCGCAGGCAGAATCATGGTAGAACCTGTCAAATCCATGTCGAATAATTTGAATGGTAGACAGTAGTTTTACTACTCCATAATTGAATTTTAGAAAGCAAGATATTCAGCAATCAAAGACATTAACTTTCTAACATATAACTAAAGAACTTTCCACATCTCGATGTGTTCTCTTCAGCTAAAAGATGCAGTCTGACCAATCCATCTAGCTCATTTAACCTCACAACTATTGAACATTTAACAAAGAAACTTCTCATGACTTGGCAGGTTCTCTCTTTCAATAAATTTAGCATATATTTAACTAACTAAAAACACTATGCATTGTTATCCTAGTAAAACTAGAAACATCTCCCAACTAGATAATTAAGATTACTAAGGAATGGGGCCAATCCCAGCCAAATTGTTCAGGCTGTGGACTTATAACCCCACAAGGTTCCAAGTTCGACTCCATCGACAACTTATTGACCTTTTTAGTTTGAACCGGTCAGCTATGGACAACCTAGAAACATCTCCCAACTAGATAATTAAGATTACTAAGGAATGGGGGCAATCCCAGCCAAATTGTTCAGGTTGTTGACTTGATAACCCAAAAAGGTTCTAAGTTCAACTCCCATCGACAGCTTATTGACCTTTTTAGTTTGTACTGGTCAGCTATGGCCAACCTAGAAACATCTCCCAACTACATAATTAAGATTACTAAGGAATGGGGGCAATCCCAACCAAATTGTTCAGGCTGTTGGCTTGATAACCCCACAAGGTTCCAAATTCGACTCGTATTGACGGCTTATTGACCTTTTTACTTTAAATCGGGTAGTGGCTGCGGGTTTCCTAGTCACCCCAAAAAAACAAAGATTACTAAGCAATCATAGAATCCCCTTTGTAACTTCCTGTGAAATAGTGGATTTATAAACATTCCCAGCTCCAAGAACAACATTGGCAAACAATTAAGTTGATGAAAATCTTGGTTCTAAGGTAGAATTTATGTTTCAACTAGTAAAATTTAGAATTGAAAACTAGATTACTGAGTATCAGAATTTAAGTGAATGTGATCTCTAAGAATCAAAACCCATAAAAAAGAAGAGTAAAAAGCAAACCTGGTTCTCGAACATCCCAAATACGGGCAGTGGAATCGCCGGAAGCCGAAGCGAACACATCGGCGTGTCTGGGATTCCACACGGCGGAGTAGACGCAGTAAGCGTGCTCCTTGAAAGTCCTGACGCTGGCATTCCTATCCACGGTCCAGAGCTTCACCGTATCGTCCCAGGAAGCCGACAAGAAGGAATCTTTCCGGACGGTGTTGTAGTCAACGCCGTGGACTTCTCGGGTGTGCTCCTGGAAGGAGCGGACGGGGTTGTTGGTGGGCGGGAGAGAGAGGTCGTAGAGCTTGATGGAGCCGTCGCCGCTGGCGGCGATGATTAGGGAGTCGTGGGCCTCGGACCAGCAGACGTCGTAGACGCCGTCGGCGGTGTCGAAAGCGGCGAGCTGGGAGATTGGGCCGTTGGGGTTGAGCTGGAGGACGTGGACACGGCCGTTCCCTAAGATGCCGAAATTCTGGGCGGTCGCGACGGCCAGTTGGTTCTCGTAAAATGGGCTGAATTTCACGGAGTAGCCATTGAAGGGGGTCTTGAAAACCGGCATTTTCACGGTGGTTCGCGGTGGTGGGTTTGGGGCCTGTTTCCGGTGGAGTGGTGTTCCCCTACCGAATCTCTCTTAATTTTCGGTTTTTATTTATTCTCAATATATCATTTTCATTTTTTCGTGTTTAGGTTGACATGAGTTAAAAATAAAAATAAAAATTACAAACTAAATTAATTAATTACTTGATGAATTGTGACTTTTGAGATTATACTTTTTAGTATTGTAATTATATTAGAACTATGTATATCTACTATATTTTCAAAATAAAAAATGTATATCTGGTATAAATTATACTGAAGGATAATTAATAAAAGATAGATGATTATCTTTAACTCTATTATCTTCTTCTTTTTTACTTTACTATATATTGCCATATCTATTCATCCAAGATACACTCAGTTTCACAATAATTACAATTTGAAGTTAGTTAGAGATTGCCAAGTACCTTGTGCTCAAATGGCAGAGTAGTGGTTCTCTCATATGGGAGGTCATGAGTTTGAGCATTAGTGGAATTAAGGTAGTAGTGGTTCTCCCATATGGGAGGTCATGAGTTTGAGCATTAGTGGAATTAAAGTATGTTGTTTTCCTTCTTAAGGTGCGCCAATTTTTCTTTTTTGCGTATATTAGAAGCTTAAGGTGCGTGTGTGTATATATACATATATATATATATATATGATCGCGTTCTGGTGCGTACAAGCCGTCCAGGAGAGAACTACGGGCGAATCACAGCGCACCACGTGTCCGGAATGTAGTTGCACATAACGTTATAACTAGGTGCACCTAATGTTATAACTAGGTGCACATAAGTGCACACAGGTGCATAAATGCTAACAAGGTAAATTACTTGCACCTGTAAGTGAAAATAGGTGCACACGTGCAAGTAAAATGTATTACAAGTGCAAGTAAATTGTACAATGAGCATCAATACTAAGTGCACCTAATGTTATAACTAGGTGCACCTAATTATACCTAATGTTATAATTAGGTGCACCTAGGTTGCACCAGGTGCATGAATATTAACAAGGTAAATTACTTGCATTTGTAAGCGAAAATATTTGCGGAAATAGGTGCATGAATATTAACAAGGTAAATTACTCGCACTTGTAAGTGAAACTAGGTGCACTTTTAAGTGAAACTAGGTGCACCAAAGTTTCATTTATTTACGAAAATGTCACCGCGTCATTTTTTTTAAAAATTGCATCTGATTCGTTGATCTGGGCACGTGGACGGCTGTGATTTGTTCGCAGTTCTCTCCTGAGCGAGAGTACGCACGAGAATGCAACCCTCTATATATATATATATATGATAGATTAAATTAACCCGGATAACCCGAATCAAATAACCGATAATTAAAGAAGTATTATAAACACAAAGTGTGAAGCTTGAAGAGACAAATTAAATGAATCTCGTATTATGATTACAGCGTAGGAAAATGATGCATTAACAAGACAATATGACAAAGGTAATTGTGTATGATTAGGAGATAAATGTGTAAATGATATTAAATATATTTGTAATGCCAAGACAATGCATATTTATACAAAGAAATGAGTCCCAACAAATCCTTAGAAATGTGGTAGATCATGAGACTAAATCAATGTCCATATTTTCAAATAAAAAATAAAAAATCAATGTCCGTGTGAGACTAAGTTAAGGCCCACCATTATGAGTTCAGAGGCGGGTTCCGCGTCTTGGACCTTTTTTGGGCTGCTTGGGTTATCTTCTTAGGCCCCGGGATATGCGTTCCTAGATCCTTGGTCCCTATTCTTGGGTTGTTTGCAACACACACATGTATGTATATATTTGGTTATATAAACATAAATTTATTTTATATATGTTATTATTATTATTATTATTATTATATAAAGATTAGTTAATAAAGGCAAACTTGAAATATTTCAGGTAATCTTAGATTATCTAAGAAAATAGAATTAATCAGATTACTTAAGAAAATGGAGGTAATGAGATTACCTTGAAATATTACATTATCATGTAATCTCATAACTTGAAACAAGGTTATATAATATTACTATACACACATTACCTAGGTAATCTAAGATTACTTGAACCAAATGCCACTTAAGATGAAAAATTGCGATTTCCAAAGAGTTATACTATATGCACTCCTAAATTCTACTCCTCTACTTTTACTTCATGATGTGTCAAATAAGAATAGACAATTTTCATCATATGAGTCCCAAAAAAGTGTCTACATTAAGGCACTAGCAGAGCAACCTTAGGAAGAGTGGTGTAAATAAGAGCATCCTTATCAATGGAGTTTTTTGCGGTTTTTTAGAAGTTTTTGTAAGTGTGATTAGGAAAGAGAAAATGAGAGGGAAGAAAAAAAAAGAAAAGAAATCAGATTTAAAAAAAAAAATAATAATAAATACCTGTCAGGCGCGCCTGACCCGCGCCCAGCGGGCGTGCTGTGCGTGAAACGCGCACAACAGTTATTACTCATTTAATTTTTTTTCTTCTTGGAACTACAAATATCTCTTCATGTGCAAATGATTTTCACATTTCTCTCTCTTATTTTCTCTATGCTTCATGTGGCATTTAATCTGACATTATCCCCAAAATATCTTATAGAGAGATGCTCTAATTGCACCACTCAAAAGTTTTTACTTATTACCTATGTGGTGATATATGTTTTTTTTTTTTTTTTTTTGAGAAGGTTAAAATTGACACCACTAAAATATATATAATAAATGTCACATATAAATAAAAAAAATTATAATACTCCAAACATAACTATATATATATATATATATATATAGAAATTAAAGTAGAAATTATGAATTATATATATTTATATAAAATAATTATATAAACTAAATAATTAAGGATTAGAGTTTTCAATCTTATGAACATTTAATAGTTATATATTTAATTAATTAAATTAGTTATCTATGTTGTAGATGGAGATGTATTTTAAACTAAAAGTAACATTTGATTAGTTAAATAATGCGTAATAAATACGCTTATTAATAAATGTAATTTATATTTGTATTTCTATGTCATTACAAATAATACTGTATTAAATTAGTGTATTGACACCTCTAAATTACAATATTGGCTCTGCCCCTACATTTATTAGAAATTTGAAATAATGTTTCAATGTTTAACACGCTCAAAAACTCAACGAAACATGCAACAAAAATATGTTTCCATACTTTGATTTACGAGAAAGCTCATAATCACTAATCGAAAGTGCGATTGGATGAAACCTACCTTGTGACTCTAGCCGGCAAAAGATGATAAGGAGATAAACTCAATTGATGGAAAAATATCACACCATATACTTTTGACCTGATACGTCCTGTCCCGACTCAACACGTGCCTGCGAATGAGTGAGAAGGGTTGCCATCATTTAGGCTGGATTCAGACCTCCCAACCTGTGTTTTGTTATGCTGACCTAACCCCCTTTAGATATGACTATTTGCCATTAATATACACCACCCCGTCAAGAATCTTCGAACACATGACAACATCGACCAACTCTATGAATCTTTTTACACTTGCCACTACCGATCTGACTGGCCAACTCCGTAAACCCACGTGTTAGACATGACGAAGAAGTGGCGTGTTGCTACTTCTCAAGTATTATAGGGAAAAGAGAGAATTTTGGAGACTTGTATGAGTACGGAACACTTTTCCCGACCTCAACACTTAATCAATAAAGATATGATCATTTCTATTTTCATTATCACCAACTCAAGTTGTCCATAAGTTGTCGGTTCAAACTTGGGAGAAAAATATATAATTCTCATGTGAAGTTGAACTTAGAATCTTATAATTATCAAGTAATTGTCTACTTGGTTGAGGTTGCCCAACTAAATACATGACAACATTAACCCAAAACCTTTTTATCTATGTGTAATACCAATATAAACGCAAAACCTTTTTATCTATGTGACTATGTGTAGTAACAACTAACAATCTATTAATTATGCTCATATTGCAAGGATACAATTACCAGAATCTTATATGGAGATTAATTCTTTCCAATTTTTAATCATAACATATTAACAATAATTAAGAGATATACATTTTTTTTTTCCCATAGCTTGTACAAGGTTAATTTAATTGTAATTTAAAAATAAAAAATTTCATTTTGACCCCTCAATTATTTTGAATTATAAATATAATCATTATCTTTCAATTGTTATAAATTTAGTCTTTCAATTGTTGACATAGTTGTAAATTTAGTCTATATCTTTCAATTATTGTAAATTTATATAGATGTGAATATCAATGAAGTATGTAAAAAAAAAATACAACTATTGAATATGTTTATTATATTTATACTAAGTAAAAAAATCTAAATGATTTCTATATTAATATGCAAAATTTAACAATGAGCTAATAGAGTCAGTAAAACATATACTTTAGGGCCATCAAGACTAGGGGTGTAAACGAGCCGAGTCGAGCTCGAGCCTAGGATGGCTCGAGCTCGAGCTCGTTAAGAAAGACTTGGCTCGAGTTCGAGCTCGAGAATTGATGCTCGAACTCGAGCTCGTCAATTTTCGAGTTGCTCGAGTTCGGCTCGAGCTCGAGATCAGGGTTGAACTCGATTTTAAGTTCGATTTTGAGCTTAAATTTAACCTGTGTGATTAAAATTCATGTTTCAATTAAAAATAAACTATAATTTTATATGTATATATATATATATATATATATACACACACACACACACATAAAATATTTTATATATATATGGCTTGCGAGCGGCTCGACGAGCCACGAGCCTAAAATATTAGAGCTCGAGCTCGAGCCGAGCTTTGACCGAGTGGCTCGTGAGCAGCTCGCGAACTGCTCGGCTCATTTACGCCCCTAATCAAGACTAGCGTGACACTTGGCTGGAAATGTTTATACCCTATTATCAAATTTTATACCTATTATCATTTTTGTTTATCTTTCGATACTTTGGTATGACAAAAGTTATTACTATTTTCTTCTTCTACTTTTGAACATTAGTTATAATTATAGTTATTATTATTAAATGTCTTGAAGGTATTAATATAAAATGATTAGCTTGCAATCCTTGCATAGAAATAACCTTCAACAAAGCATCTTAATATTAGGGCATCTCTATTAGTGAGTGTGATTTTTGGGGATGAATGATTTATGTGGAGGAGAGAGAATAAAATGGGGTGTTAGTAGGATTTTTTTGTAGGACTTAGGAGGAGAGATAAAAAGGAAACATTTGTGCATTTATTTCCCGTTGAGCGTACTAGGCGCGCCCAAAAGATGAGTAAATCCCTTCACATATTCTATTTTCTAGTTACACTTGCAAAAACTACAACTATTGGTGATACTCTTACATACTTTCAATATTAACAAAATACAGTTTGAACAGTTTTCTTGAAATCTTACATTTTCTAAATTAATATGATATTTCATGAACCAAACACCCATAAATGTGATTTTTTTTTCTTTTGGCTTTGGAGACTAAATCGAAGAAATAGAAAGTATAGAGGGCCACCGGTGAAAATTATTAATTCTAAAAAAATTGCTAGAAAGGGCCGGACCGGACACGGCATTTCCTTTTTCGTCCCCAACGTGCAACGGCTCACCGGCCCATACTTCCCGTTCCGTCTTCTTCTACTTTACACTTCCCAGAAAAAAAGAAAAAAAAAAATAATTTTAAAAAATTTCAGCAAAAAGAATTTGAAAAAAAATCGTAATCGGCGATTACACCAACGTAAACGCAAGCTAAAATAGCTCGAAACCTAAAACGGTCAGCCGTCCCACGCACGCCAACGTGGGCGTTACGTCCACGCGCCCCAGCAACCTCTCCGATTAATCTCCCCAAACGACAATGTCGTCATCACCGTACCGCTTTGCCTCCTACACATGCGGCTCACGCGCTTCGACCCCTCATCAGTCATCGCCAACCGGCGATACCTTCTATCACATACCCGATGCCTTTTCTATTCTTCATCGCCGTCTTTTACCTCTTCTCTTCTCTCATCGCCATTCCATTCCGATCTGATTTCGCGTTTTCCGGTTCCGATCCATGGGAGAGATGATGGAATCGTTTTCCGGGCCCCAATCGGCGGCTCCGGCGTCGCGGCCGTTGCCGTTCCGGGAGGATTGCTGGAGCGAGGAGGCGACGTCGACGCTGGTGGACGCTTGGGGGCGGAGGTATCTGGAGCTCAACAGGGGGAATCTCCGTCACAAGGATTGGCAGGAGGTGGCCGACGCCGTTAATTCGCTTCACGGCCACACGAAGAAGGGGCACAGAACGGATGTTCAGTGTAAGAATCGGATCGATACTCTGAAGAAGAAGTACAAAACGGAGAAAGCGAAGATCGCGGAGTCTAACGGAGCCCTAGCGTCGACGTGGCCGTTCTTCACACGCCTCGACGCGCTGATTGGAAACTCCGGCAAAAATCAGTTCCCGAAATCTTCGGCGGCGGTTGTAACTCCTTCGCCTTCGCTTTCGCCTTCACCGCTGCCGCTCCCGTCGTATTCGCCTCTCTCGTTGCCGTCTCCGCCGATGGGAGTCCCTCTGCCCTTCCGGAGGCCGCCGGCGGCGGCCCAGCCGGTGATTCTCCCTCAAAAGCGTCCGCCTCCGCCCATGGACGACTCGTATTTCAAGAAGAATTACTCCGCCATGGCTGCCGCAGCGGCCGCTACTGATGACGACGCCGACGAAGAGGAGGAAGAGGACGGAATCAGAGGGGAATCCGAGGAGGAGATGGAAACGAGTGATGAGATTACTGAGGAAGAAGGAATCAGGAGACTCGCCAAGGCGATCAAGCGGTTCGGAGAGATTTACGAGCGAGTTGAAGGAATGAAACAGAGACAAATGATCGAGTTGGAGAAGCAAAGGATGCAATTCGCCAAGGATTTGGAGGTTCAGAGGATGCAATTATATATGGATACTCAGGTCCAGCTCGAGAAGATTAAGCAATCCAAGCGTTCTGGATCAGATGGTATATTTCTTCTCTTGAATCTATCAATTCATTCTTTAGTAAAGTTTTCAACTTTTCCTTCTTTTTTATTTTATTTTATTTTTTATTCTGTGTTCTAATCATATCCTTCGATTTCATAATGTGTTGCAAATGCTGGCTTATCGATACTATTTTCAACTGATGTGTTTGGTTGTGATTACTTCTCATTGATGTGATAAAAGTTTGCAGTTATTCTTGGTGCATATTGTATTATCTGTCTTTACTTGGTGAAGTTTTCGAGTCTCCCATTGCATTAAGTAGATTGTACAATAGTTGAAGAGTTTTGTATTGGATCTCTGATGTCATAATGCAGTTAACCATGTAGGTTAAGTGATCTGCTTGAATCTCAGCATCGTTTTTCTTTACAACACTCTTCAACTTGGTGAACTGAGCATTCTGTGAACATTTCCTTGGTAATATGCATGCTAATGTATTACTCCGTATTTATCTTGAACTTGAGTAGGACATGGTGACTGATAAAATATGTTGGCCAGTCATTTTCTACACTTGATCAAATGTTAAGTTGGATCGGTATAGTGTAGTAGTGATAGGTATATATAATTGGCCTGGTGCGAACAATCCGAGTATGGTATGGGCTTAAAGGTGTCTCCTACTGTTAGGGCCTGCTCAGGACACTTCGGGGTCGACAAAAAAAAAAACTATATTAATTATTAATATGTGTGTATCATCTTGCATTGTAAGTTCCTAACTTACACCAGGTTCATTTATTTTCTTGACCCTGTTATGTGGAGTAATCTTTTTCTACACGTTTATTGTGCTATTATTATGATATTTCATTGAGTTTGCTTGTTGCCTTGTAGAAATGCGGGTACTTGAGTTCCAGGGTTTAAGCTCTAAACTTATGCCTTCTTGTTATAGTCCTGAGATTATAGGTTTGTTCAAACAGCATCGTGATGATCTTCTATCCTAGTTGTAATTATATAGTACATGTGTTTGGCTGTTGCACGGAGTTGAATGCGGGATAATGCTTGTTGAGTGATATATATTCATTTGGATAGTTTCATTAATCTGCAGTTGCAGGATTCATGTGGTTTAATGATGTTTTTATGTTTGTTTTTTGATGCAGATATGTATAGCTAGCCTGCTGGGGAAAGTGTGGGGACACACTTGGAGCCGAAATAGGGCATAGTTTCATTGTAGTTCTTGAAGTATCAGTGCTGTCATTTTCCCCCCTTGTATGTAGGCCATTTTTTTCTCTCTTTTTTTGTATTATTAAATTTACTTATTCATGTGTCCTTGTCAGCAAAAATGTTGCCATTTTAAATTATTGCTACATGTCTTTTTGGAACATATAAGGGGAATGAAGATGGATCATTGGACTCTTTTCACCATGATCTTACTTTGTTTTTATTTATCAATGCAACTTTCTATTTGTCACAATATACTTTTTTTTGTTCTAAAAAAACAATATTAAGTGGCTAGATTTTGTTTCATTATTTATTGATGAAAAGGGTAGACAAACCCCTTCCTATCTTCTAACAATGTGAGTATAACTACATAGCAAAGCTATAGCTTTGAGTAAAAATGAAAGAATAAAAATAGAAAATTGTCGTCAGTAAGTTTTGTAAAAATTGGTTTAGGCGGATGGGATTTCTTTGGTAGATGGGTATTATGTGACCAACAGATTAGGCAGTTAAATCGGTTGATATACTTTTATTTTAAACAGTTTTTTTTTTTTTTTTTTTTTTATAATAATCTCTCGAGACTAATTCATTGAATCATAAGCGGAAACGTTTACAAGAAAGATTAAAGGAATGGACAAACATTCCTTACAGTAAGACATAGAAACAAATTACCTAACAATGTTATCGAAAACTTGAATCGCATACTGTTTCACAAATTTGAATCTGAAGTCGACAGGAGCACTCCAAGCTTCTTTACTGTCAATAGTAATTTGGTCAAACATAACGAATGCATACTCTAGTTCAAAAATCGTTGACACCACCCGAGTATCAATCTTCATTCTTTTGTGGTTCACATACGCCATGACTAATTATCGTTCTACGCTTATAACAAGAACTCGCCAAAAAAACGAGAGGGAATAAACTCGCAAAAGAAGCGAGAGGGAATAAACTTGCTAAAGATGCGAGAAGCAACAAATTCGATAAATAAATGAAAGGTATAATAGCAACAAAACTTATTAATAAAAAACAACACTGCTTTGAATCAAGAAAAAACCACTCCTTCCTACTTCATCTTTTGCAAAACCCAAAGCCTTCTTTTCCTTATTCAGTGGTGATGTAATTCTTGACAGATCCGCTGGGGAAGAGGAAGAACGCCGGAAGGGAAGGAAAATGGGCGGTGATAGCTGAAGAACACGGCGGCGACAGTGCGAGATCGTAGGTGTGGTGGACAATATTTTTAAAACAATATTTTTTTAAAAAATATTTTTTTTTGAGAAGATAGTTTATTTTGCTCAAAACGACATAGTTTTGAGTGAAACAAATTATTTTTTTTTTTAAAACCCTAAATTCGAAAGCATTAACAAATGAGAAAGGAAAGAAAGTTAATCACTTAGCCCAAATTTGCAAAATTGAACCTCAATCCCTCAGCCCATAGTTCTCGTAGCACTAGAGCCAACCATTCAATCATCAAATTTGCTAGCAAAAGAGCAAAGAAGCTTCGAAGTTCAAGCTTTGTTTGGAGCTTCCGCAGAGGAACAGATTCGCTAGTAGACAATAGCGAAGCTTGTCGCCGCCACTTCTGTAGCTTGTTGTTGCCGTCACTAGTTCCAATGCTCCGCAACATGCATCTCGTCCCCTGTAGTCTCCATAGCTCCACTTTCGATGTGCGCACCTCACCATGACCCAGATAGAGAGACTCTCCATAGACATAGTTGTTATTTTTTTGTCAGGCCAACTAGGAGGGTTGAGAGAGAAAATGTGAGAAAAAGAAAAAAAAAAACAATTTTGACAAAAAAAAAAAGAGAAAAAAGGATATTTTTACGCGCCTAGCTAGCGTGTGCAATACACGTGTCACGTTGGGCGCAGTAGTGCACGAACCACGCATCTAGCACTTTATTTGCCCATTGATTGGGGCTCACAAAAAATTTTGATTTGCAGGACAAAAAACTCCATAAATCCCAGTGACAGTATAATTGGGCATCAGTACCCGACTCGGAACCAATGGCAGGACCCGGAACCACTAGCAGGACCTGGAACCACTGGCAGGACCCAAAAGCAAGATAGTTGTCGTTCAAATTACCCAAGACATCTCATTACTCAGCATCAATGCTCAACTGTTCAACTCCTCAGCATTGATGCCCAACGTTCAACTACTCAGCATTGATGCCCTACGTTCAACTCCCCAGCATTAATGCTCAACGGCTCCTCAGCCCCCTGGGCATTAACGCTCCATTACTGAGCTGAAGGAAATAAAAGGACACACAAGGACTCAACAGTAACCACGTGGGAGATCGCCGCAAGGGTGATCTCCGTAGCCAACTCAACAACAACCACGGGCGCTTCCTCCTCAAGTGCGTCCGCCTCCTTCACTTGTGCGTTCACCTCTTGTAAGTAGTGGCGCTACCTAGTAAACGCTGCTCCCATCCAAGCAGTGGACTTACAAGCAGTGGCGTTATCAAGTGAACACTACTCCCATCCAAGCCGTGGACTTCCAAGCAGTGGCACTTCCTCCTCGAGCAGTGTCACCACCTCAAGTAGCGCTGCTACTCAAGCTGCGTCACCTCATCAAGCGTGTATCACCTCATCAAGTGGCGCTGCTCCTCAAGCAGCGTCACCTCATCAAGTGGCGCTGCTCCTCAAGCAGCGTCACCTCATCAAGCGGGCGTCACCTCATCTAGTGCATCCGCCCTTTTCAAGTGGTGCTGCTCCTCAAGCAGCGTCACCTAATCAAATGGCGTTGTTCCTCAAGTAGCGTCACCTTGGCCGAAGTCAACAACAACCACGGACGCTTCCTCCTCAAGTGCGTCCGCCTCCTTCACTTGTGCGTTCACCTCTTGTAAGCAGTGGCGCTACCTAGTGAACGCTGCTCCCATCCAAGCAGTGGACTTACAAGCAGTGGCGTTATCAAGTGAACACTACTCCCATCCAAGTCGTGGACTTCCAAGCAGTGTCGCTTCCTCCTCGAGCATCGTTACCTCCTCAAGTGGCGCTACTCCTCAAGCTGCGTCACCTCATCAAGCAGCGTCAGCTTCTCAAGTGGCGTCACCTCCTCGAGCAGCATCACCACCTCGAACAGCACCACCACCTCGAGCAGTGTCACCTCCTCGAGCAACATCACCTCATCGAGCGGTGAGTGGCGTCACCTCCTCGAGCAGCGTCACCTCCTCAAGTGGCGATGCTACTCAAGCAGCGTCACATCCTCAAGTGGCGTCATCTCCTCGGGCAGCGTCACCTCTTCAACCAGCGTCGCATCCTCAAGTGGTGCCACCTCCCTGAGCAGCGTCACCAATAAATATGCCGAGGTCACCACCTCGGTCAATCTTCGGCCGAGGTCATCACCTCGGCCAATTTGGGCCGAGGTCGTCACGTCAGCCAATTTTTGGCAGAGGTCGTCACCTCGGCTAATTTGGCCGAGGTCATCACCTCGGCCAATTTGGGCCGAGGTCATCACGTCGGCCAATTTTGGTCGAGGTCATCACCTCGGCCATGGTCGAGGTCATCACCTCGGCCATGGTCGAGGTCCCGTGCCTCGGCCACTGTGACCAAGGTCCCGCACCTCGGCCAAAATGATAACAAATAAAATAACTCTATTCCCTTATGGCCGGCACGAGATCCGATCTCGCTAGCTACTTGACGGGAGAGTATTTTCCTGGGTCAAGCCGGATGCTTGATTTCAAAAACACCACAGTCAAGTCCCTTAGGGCTGGCACGAGATCCGATCTCGCTAGCTACCTGACGGGAGAGCTGACCTTTAACCGAGCCTACGGCTGGTCGAAGTGAACTCACGCACAGAGCCGCACGAAAAAAAAAAAATACCGTGACCTCGTGACATCGGCCCAGCGTCGGCGTGACCTCGGCCACCGAGGTCAACCGTGACCTCGGCACTGGCCGAGGTCACGCCCGTGACCTTGGCCACCGAGGTCAACCGTGACCTCGGCCCAGCGCCGAGGTCAGGCCTCGGCCAATTTTTGGCCGATTGGCTGAGGCTTGACCTCGGCCGTAGTTCTGTTGCCGTTTCGAAAAAAAAAAAACACACACACACACACTCACAAAATTTTTACAAACGTCATTACTCCCAAACCACCTCAATCACTCTCGTTGGCTAGGGAGTGGGGGGACTTGTGACAGTATAATTGGGCATCAGTACCCGACCCAGAACCAATGACAGGACCCGGAACCACTAGCAGGACCCGGAACCACTGGCAGGACCCAAAAGCAAGATAGTTGTCGTTCAAATTACCCAAGACACCTCATTCCTCAGCATCAATGCTCAACTGTTCAACTCCTCAGCATTGATGCCCAACGTTCAACTCTCCAGCATTAATGCTCAACGGCTCCTCAGCCCCCTGGGCATTAACGCTCCATTACTGAGCTGAAGGAAATAAAAGGACACACAAGACATTACTAAGGGGGGGCACTTCTTACTAGACAAAACAACACTCAACTCATTTTGTACACTGAGTACTGCACTCAATATTGTACTCAAATACTCAAATACATACCAATAACACATTATTACCGTCACCCAGCATCACCAGTTCAAAAATCTTTTTTTTTTTGTTTTTGTTTTTTGAAAATAGTTCAAAAACCCTACTTAATCCACAAAAAATCACTAAGTGCTTAATGCTTTAAGCTTTTAATGCCTTTAAATAATTAAACCATTAATTAATATTATATATGTTGCAAATGTTGGTCGTGTTGATGGGCTACATATGGCAATTTCAACTATCCCCAAGTGTCTATTTTTTTTAAAAAATAATAATATCTTAGGAATCGTCTAGGCGCTTTGGACGCCCAATGAATGCTTAGGCAGCTTAGCGCCTTCTACAACCTTTACTTCCATTAAATAGCTAATTATCAATGAATTTGATTTATTAGGGTTGGTCAACTTATAAAGTAAGTGATCAATTATTAACATATTTGACATGTGTGGTATGCATTTTTACCCATTACCAACAAGGTTAGAAGGCTATATGCTATGGCGCTGCTAACCACTTACACCTACATTGAACTTTCAGGCAAACTTGTATCCATATCGAGTTTGTAACTTCGAGCAAGTTGCCAACTCTAACCGCTTTTGATGTGCACAAAGCATACCTTTATTGTTAATTTAGGTAGTAGTACCTTTTTTTTTTTTTTTTTTGATCAAAGGTAGTAGTACAATCATTATGATTTTTATATGCTAACTACCACAGGTAGGTAAAGTGGCTGAGCGAATTGGTTGGTTTTAACTTCTAACTCTATTACATATAACTAAGTTGTAGTTGTATTGAGTGGAACAACTATCTTGAAGATTTAAGATTGTTTCATACCTAAAATCAATGATTGAATTCTTGATCTTTGATAAAGAAGGGTTTTCTCCATTTCACTCAACCACAGCTCCCAGGTTTATGAATGCAATAATGTTTTATCAATATATGCAGACTAGTTTTTCAAGGAAAATTTTACTGTGGACCATGCATCTAAACATATTCAGAGAAATAATATACTTTATGCATACAAATAATGAATCATATATATGCTATAATAAATAATGAACATTGATTTACTAAATACTAGATTTCTTAGTAAAGGGGATGAGGTGAGCTGAATAAGTCTAACTACGTTATACAAATAATGAACTTCATCTACAACAAAAATGAGTCTAGAATATGCATGCCTAAATAATCAACATTAGATCAATTTGTGCATTCTCAAATAATATAATGAACCCTTAAATTGTATTTTTTTACACATTCAAATAATGAACATTACATACAAAAATAATATATTTTATGCATAAAAATAATGTACCTTATGTATAAAAAATAATGTACTTTATACATAAAAATAATGTATCATATATGCCGGTATGCATGATCCATTTAATACGCATTGGTTTTTTAATGAACCATGTTGATTGGGCTTCTTGGATAGGGTCATAGGGATTGTTGAGTTGTGCATCCTAGGATCTACCTTGGGCATCTTAAGCTGTACTATAACGAGGTCCAAGCTCATCCTCGATCTCCTTAGGACAACCCAAATGATTGAGCCCTCTAAGTTGGGCAAATTATTGTAGTGGTCTAAAACGATAACGTTTTGCTTTAATTTTCTTATTGCTTTGTGTGTGTCAAAATAATAAACATTTTGGGATAAGCTAATATATTATGAGTTAAAATAATTTACTTTATGTGTTAGAATAATTATTGTCTAAGTTGTGTGTCAATCCTTATACCATGGACCAGGGTTCATAGTGCACTTTGAACCCTGGTGCATGTGTATGTGTTTTATATTGTAAATTTTTATGTCTTGTGTTATAAAATTATATACCTTAAGAGTATAAATTCTATACTTGACACAAATTAGTAATTGTGCCTATGAATTTCTATATCGTGTTATAAAATTTTGTGCCTATAAACACAAATTATATAATTAAATCAGATTTGAAAAATAAATAAATATATAACATGTGTATGTGTCTGTTGTGATTTTTTGTGTCTTGTGTTATGAAATTATATACCTTACAAATATAAATTTTGTACCTCATCATTTGGAATATGGATCTTGGATCATAATATAAATTGCCATTGTGTGCATCAATTACTCTATCAGTATTATTATAAATATAGTCATTACGCATAAAATATATAATTTTAAAAAAATGTAGTTTAAAATGTTAATTGAGACCTAATAAATACTTTTCTTTCCCCCTTTTGTCTCACTACATCAGGTGAGACGAAACAAAAAATTGAGTATCAAGTATAACTTTTTTAAATTGAGTATCAACGTTTTATGCCAACATACATATGTTCTAATTTGGTGATCACAATTTATAACTATTTACTTATAAAATTATAATTTCAAACCTAGTACTTAAATTTCAGACAATATAATTAACCTAAAAATTGTCAAAAATTGGTCATTTTATTACAAATAATTAAAAAAAAAAAAAAGAAGAAGAAGAAGAATGTTTTGACTACTTTATTGAGTATGAATAAACATAATGTTGGGAAAAAAGATATCAAAGGAAATTGAAAAGAATCAGAAATTTGTCCGTTCAAAATTTTACATTTCTACCATCTCAAACAGTACCAACAGATACTTTCAAGTTGATTTTGAATTCTAACATATACTTCACACTCTATAAATATAGTCATCTTGGAGCTTAAAAAGTAGTCGTTGTTGAACAAAATGGTTGAGTATATAAGATATATGATCAAACGCTCAAACTTTCATTTAAGCATTTTAAGTTTAAAAGAATCATCTAAACATATTATGTCTAACCGTCTTTAACATCTCTAGAGCAAGCCATCAAGGATCATAGGCTCTATCTTATGTGAACCTTCCTCTCAATTGAGCCAACTTGCAATTTCAAATTATTAGATCTTTTGAAAAATGTAAACTTGATGTGGAATGTGTCACATAACTCTACGATTATGCCATTTCATAAACTTAAAGCTATAATCCCTCCATCACCATTCACCACTAACCTCAGACCATTGGTCCATTGTTCAAAAATTCCAGATTTATGATTAGTTAAAAACAATTGATTTCATCAAAAAAAGATTTTTAGACAATTTTCATATCCTTCACTATTATATTACTGCTAAAGTCATCAGAATAATTGACAAAGAGCTAGTTAATTCCAGAAATAGTTCCTTTAACTATTGACACTTACTAATTTTTATCCCCTACTCTCAATCTTGATTATCAATTTTCATTCCCAATTTTCAATTTAACCATAAATGGTCCATGACTATTGATTTTGTTTCAAATTTGATCCTCCAGTTAAATATCCATTTAGTAAACACTAAGTTTAAGGGAAATAATGTAAAAATTGGTTTGTTGTTGAGATAGGCAAATTGAATTCGTAAACTTAATACATTGAGTTTATCATTAGTGAGAATGTGAAGAACTAAATTTTTACATTATTACCCTTAAATTTAATGTTTATTAAATAGATATTTAACTGGAGTACCAAATTTAGAACAAAATCAATAGTCAATAGACCATTTATGGTCAAATTGAAGGTCGATGAAAAAATTGAAAAAAATCAATAGTCAAAGTATCATTTATGGCCCAATTGAAAGTCGATAATAAAAATTGATAAATAT
Organism: Ipomoea triloba; assembly: GCF_003576645.1. Lineage (NCBI taxonomy): Eukaryota > Viridiplantae > Streptophyta > Magnoliopsida > Solanales > Convolvulaceae > Ipomoea > Ipomoea triloba. The sequence continues at coordinate 4,468,263 of NC_044916.1, forward strand.
CAATAGTCAAGACTCCATTTCTAATTAAACAACCTTATTGACACAGACAAAGAAGCAGCACAACAAGCATTATAATACCTTGAAATGAATGCATATACTTCAATTCATGCAAACTGCACATCAAATGTGTATAGAAATATACACACACAGACATACATGCATTATAGAAGTTCATATATGTATTTATTATGTCTGTATGTCTAGAGTAGCAACAACTACTTTGGTGCAATTTTATACAATTATACATAAGCTTGGGGCCAAAAAAAACAAAACAAAGATGAAAATTCCAAGTCTCCAACCCCAGACATTCTTTCCTTAAAAGCCTGAGAATCTTTTTTCCTTACCTTAATCTACACAAATAACAGTTCCTAGGCAGCTAGTTTTGAGATGGGGATTCATTTTTCCAGAAGCTGCAGTGTCCTCTATCTTCTCCATCTTTACTTCTCAAGAGATTCAACTCCCTACTTGACCTGCAATCAACATTATATTAGTCCTCGGAGATTTTTCGATTCAGGCATATAATTTAGGAAGCTAAGGTCTAACTGTCTAAGGTTTGAGTCTCATTCCAATGAGAGTTATCATAATTTGTCGAATAGATACTATAAATAAACTAACTTAGAGTATACTAAAAAAAAAGAAACTAAGAAAAATAGTTGCATCTCAATCCCCAGTAAAGGCCGGCCTACTGAAAGACCAATTAAGTCACAAAGAGTCAACATTAGTCGCCTCCACTAAAGCTCAAACTCACTCCCTTTCATGTGAGAGTGTAAAACAGGTACCACTAGACCACAAGGTCTTTGACATTTTAATATATTATAAGTTCATTTTTAGACAATATACTAATAATGGATATGCAGTACACTAAAAAAAAAACATTGAATACATTAAAAATGAATTTGTATGTGACTGATCCATCTTTCAAGATAGACCATAATCCATGGTATAACAATTGCTAATTGACTTGGCATGTAGAGACGAGTGTTATCGAAGTTGGGCTAACTGGGCCTGAGGAAACAAAACATTATCCCAGCTTTGGCAGCTTATAACAAATCCTCATCATAATTATAGCTTATGTTAATTGACATTGTGAATAATAAACACTAGGTTCACTGAGCTTAATTCATTCAAGTAAACGTTTCTCGATATGATGAGCATTAAAAAATGGAATGTAGTCATCACTTGCATTTACATTGAACATATGCTAAATGTCCCAATATTAATAATCATATTACCGAATTTTTTTTGTCCCAAAAAGTTGAGTTCCCAACCCAAGGGCCCCTACACCCCGGTCTGACATAATATTTTTCTGCGACACCTCAGAGGATATCATAAAATGTTAACAATATAGAAAGACAAAATAAGTTACTCAATGAATGTATGCATTTTTGTTTTTCATTGGAAACATTGTTAAATAAGTCACGGAACTTGTTGAAATTGTGTAATTAAGTCATTAAACTAAAAATATGTGTAATTATATCATCAAACAAATAAAAGAAAATGCAACTGGTTTTTTTTTTAGGGAACTTATTATATTTTTCCAATAATTGCTGATTTGGTATGCCATAGTATTTTGATGATATGATTGCACATATTTTACATTCAATAATTTAATTGCACAAACTCAACAAATTCGTGACCTATTTGACATTAAAAAAAAATTAAAAATTAATGAACACCATTGTATATAAGAACTCCTCAATGCTACTTATGCTCACAATTAAGTTCATTAATTAAAATAAGTGCATAAATATAGACTTGTATCATAGCTACTCTAAAGTAAAAAAGTTTATCTAATGTAACAACTTGCGATTAACTATCTATTTAATATAAGGCTGTCTAATTACTTAATACCCACAACAATGTCATGTTAAATTATTTTTTTACAATCAAGAATAACTCTGTCATTATAAAGTTTATGTGCATAAGATTTTTATGGTATAATATATAGTGTTGCACTTTACTTTTAAGCTAAGAATGATTGAAAAATCATTAGGCGCTCCTCGGGCGCCTAGCGCCTAGGCGCCCGTATAATTTTTAATTTTTTTTTTAATTTTTAAGACTAATAATTATAAACTATTTAATACTTTAATAGTTAATCCTAAAATATTGAATATTAACATAAAAATATATATACTTTGAACAATTTAGGATTATTTCAATCAAAACGACATAGTTTTGAGTAAATAATCTATTTAAAAGAAAAGAACAATAGCTAATTAACCCACTAGGTGACCTAGTCGGTGCCTCAGAGGCCTAGGCGATCAGCACCTAAGCGGTGCTTTGACAACCTAGTAAGCGGCCACTTAGACCACTGATTGTGGTGATACGCTAGGTGGGTGGCCGACGCCTAGGCGAGATTTTTGCAACACTGCTTTCAAGCAAATTAAACTATGTTTAGTAGTATTACCAATCACTTGAAAGAAAGAGGGGGAGGGGTGTGGGAGGGAGAAGAAGGAAAATTCATACTTTAGATCACACTAGTGCTATACATATATAGATAATTAACTCAAAAAGAAAGTTCCTATTTTTGTTCAATTCATTTGTTTGTACATACTAGTGCAAAGTGAATAGTGATTATATTTGGGCCTTCTTACAACTTTGACAGTCAATTATGTTATGTTAGACGACTTTTTTTTACCATCAAGAATAACTCTATTATTTTCTAGATCAGATTATCATACTAGTACTATACTGCATTATACAATAATTCTCCAATATATATCTACACATATATAGAAAGTTACTATTTTTGTTCACCTGTACAAACACCATATGAACAGTGATTACATTGTTTTGGGATCGTCGTTAAGCTAAATATTTTTTTAGTAAAAGACAAAAATAAAATTAATCATTTTTTTTTTTGGTTTAAACCAGAAATTTCCATATAATTTACATTAAAAGTATGATAATATATATATAACATAGGGGTCATCAATGGGGCGCACAAAATCGTTTCGAATCTTAGAAGGCCCAGAAGGGACTAGTGATGAGGCATCAAAAGCTATATATATATATATACACACACACTATATCTATATATACACACACACAAATTAAAACCCAAATTATTAATTAATTAAGAATGATTAGTGTTTAATCAATTTGACGTCATCATACAGTAAAAAGATCATATATAAATTAAAGAAAATCTTTCTAAGATCTGGAGATGTACAATGTTGGTGGTTGACTGGTTGGTCTCTTAGCTTTATAGTCCTCCGGACAACACTATGGAATTTAGGGTTTTAGGTTAGTTAGTAGCTAGCTAGGATTAGGGTTTTTCTTAATTGCTGCTAAAAGCTGCTGCTGTGTATATATACATATTTATATATGTATATCAATCACCCATAGACATGAACCTATATACTACTCCATCAAAGCTTAAAAAACCACTTCAATTCTACATATTTTTTGGGTGTAGATAGCCTAGGATTTTCACCGCAGACACAGTGATTAATTCCTTTGTTGAACTGTAGGCACGCTTATTAGGTGACAGAGCTAATCAGGATATTTAATACTGCTTCATACCTAAAGCCAAGTATCGAACCCTTGATGTTAGAGATGTAGCATAGCTAGAACGTTCTAGCTATAAATAGTTTATTTTGATTGACCGACTATATCTATAGTTAATTGTCGGTAGTGTACTGTAGCTATTGATCGACTATTGTAAATTTAACTGGTCGATATAAAGTTAATGGTAGATTGTAACTTGATCTGAGTTAAGCACCTAAATTTTTGACCCCGGAATAACCTAGGAAGCATATATGTAGATATGGTATGCAACCAATTAAACTAATTTTGAACAGAAAAATTAAATTAGGGATGATGAGACAAAGAAGAAAGAGTATGAATTGTGGGAATAATTGAATAGAAGAAGTGGACTTACCATATTTGTTGTGGACTGTTTCAAGGTAGTATTCTGATCGTTAATTCCCCTAACTGGATTTAACTTGCGCTTCTTTTTCTTCTTGTAAGGGATCCCTCGCGCTTTGGCCTGGCATTCCTTGACCTCCCGGAGATAAACCCGAATCGCGCCGTTCCCGAACGGATTATTCTCCGGCGAGCCGCCGTTTTCATCGTAGGCGGCGCGGAGGCGGCCAATCAAGGCGTCGAGGCTGCCCCATGCTTGCCGGAGAGGGCACGTGCAGGGGGACGGGGGATCGGGTTGCCCGAAGAACACGCAACCGTGCAAGTGAACCTTAGTTTTCCCGAACTGATCGAGGTAGCGGAGGAATTCCAGCACGTGGTTGCAGTTACAGTGGGATAAGGAGACCGGTGGCCGTTGGTTCTTTAAGTACTGACCGAACGTGTTCCAGTCGCGGCGTTTCTGGGACTCGTAGCGGCTCAGGGGCGGCTGATCGGCGGAGCCGGAGCGGGAGGAGCCCTCGGCGGTGGCCGGCGGCGGCGTTGCTCCGTCGTGGTTGGGTGGAGAAGAATTCATGGATGGGTATTTTTGGGGAAGAGAATGATTAGTGTGTGTGTTCAGTGGGAGAGAAAAGCTGAAGATCACATCCTTCAGTCCACTCAGGAGACATTTAATGGGGCCCTAGCTAATTAAGCTGCTTTAATTTTGTTCTTCTTTTCTTTGTTTTTTGCTTTAATTTAATCTCATTTTGCATTTTAAATTACTACTATACTCCTAGTATATATACAAATCCACTAACCATACCCTACCCCACACACAAGTACTACTACCTTTCAGTCTCAACTGCACAAGAGTCTCAAATCCACTAACCATATGACTACGTCAAAAGCTATAACTAATTCGTAGTAAATATACAATTTTTAACTTTATTTTCTTATAATTGCATAGTACGCAGATGTCAATACCACATTTTGATGACATGGCGCTTAACTCGACCTTTTAACTTGCCACCCAACACTTATATAGTAATTAACCAACACTATGTTTAAATGAAAGACTACAGCCAACAGTTTTTGTTGTCAACAATTGTGCTAATTGTTGAGCAGAAGCTTGGAGCGCTAAGTCCAACATTCTACCATCTAAGCATTCGTAAACAATTGCGCTAATGGTTGGGCAAAGATCTAGATGTGATTAAATTCAGCATTTTACTATCGAAATGTTTGTTAATAATCGTACTAATTATTAGGCGACGTGACGTTAATTGTACTACTACACAAGGAAATAAAGTTACTCATTTCATTACTAAGTACGTATAATTTTTAGTGTAAAAATAAATGTTTGGTTTGATGATTCTCGTGACTTATAAGCAAGCAACTTTATTAATATTTTAGGAGAAGACTTTGAACCCTTCCTCTACTTCTTATCTTTTATTTTTCAATTTAATAATAAAAATTAATTGATTTTTTAAAATGGTGAATGGAGGCTGCTAATTAAATAAAGACTAATAATGATTAATTAAGCAGATATTAGGAGATGGAGACCGCTATTGATCTGATACGAATCTAGAAACTACCTTTGTACTAATTTACCATAAAACCAATAAAAAAACTAATGCAGCCAACATCACTGTTTTAAAAGTATTAATATTAATTATTCTTAAATAAAGTATACTATGATGTCTTTGTCTTTGTTAACTTTTTGAAATTTAATTACTTAATTACAGGAATTTTATGCTTTAATTAATTCTAATTATTTATCCCAGCAGCTGTAGTTTATGTCGTATGTAAACGAACTGTTGACAATAATGCATGACTATATATACTTACAGACATGCATGCATGAATACCCTACTATACCTAGGTCATCATGACATATATTATGCATGTTTACAAAAACCATATACTTTTTTTCTGAAAAAAATAATATTTTTAATTTCTCAGCGATTATGATTGGACGGATTCTAAAATGTCAAGTCTAGTCATCGAAACGTGATGATAACTACTACATACATATAAAGAATTAAAGTTATGTCTTTGCTACGTACTAATTATAAATTTTTATGTAATGGTAAACGTTTAATCTTGACAATTAGTATAAAACTGATTACTATCTCTCATGTAAATTTAATTCTTAAGTTTCTAGTGAATTATAGTGATGGATTTATTTTTAAGGTTAAAATTCAAACATAATATTAAATATGGAATCTCGTTAAAAATTTAAAGATATGTATAATACAATTACAACAGTGAAATTAATTTTTTTTTAGCAATATAAATGCTAGGGGGACTAGTACTAACTCTTACTCATATATTAGTTTAATAAATAAATAGAATAAAATAAACACACTTTTTTTTTGGGTGATATGGAGGGCCCCAGAGATGATTTTCCTGTTGATTAAGTGCAATTAATTCAGACTAAACGCGTTTAATGATTAGTGTACATTTGTACACTAGCTAGTGGCTATATGCTTTTCACTATTATTGCCCAAAATTGGAGCTAATGGACTCTTCTCTCAAGTAGATAAAAGCGAATTGGATAATTAGAAATTAATTATCTCTTATTTATAAATTGTATATGTATGATGCTTCACAAAACGGCATAAAACCGTTGTCGTTTTCTAATCTCGTTGAATCCTTAGAGCATCCTCAGTACTCAATAAGCATGGATTTTGAAGAGTTTTTACAGAGGTGACTAGGAGAGATAACAATGGAGAAAAAAATTACAAATGAAATAACGCGCCCAATAGGTATGTAGAGTCCATGCACCCGGCTGGACACTTCTAGTGTGCATAACAGTCGTTATACTGTGGACCATGGTCTACAATGGTCATGGCTGATACTGCAGTTGTGTTGAAAGGGAACTGCAATTGCGCGGAACAGAGGCCGTTTCATCCGTCTGGAACTGCAGTTTTGTTGAACTGACACTGCAGTTGTGTACTGTTGACGGATGAACGGCCTCTGTTCCGCGCAATTGCAGTTCCCTTTCAACACAACTGTAGTATCAGACATGACTATGGTCCACAGTATAATTTGCGTGTGCATAATGCGTACCAAGGAGCAGTTTCACTGATTTTGCGAGGTCCACATATCTGACAAAAACCAAGGTCTTCATGTAAAGACTTAAATTTCTCTCTCTTCTGCATAGGATTACATTTCCTCAAAAATCACCCCAAAGTCTCTATTGGGGATGTTCTTAGTCTAGACATTCAGAATTTAGTATTAGAGTCAATGAATTCAAATCTTCACGTCACCTGATCTGATGAAAAAGAGACTATGATTTATGTAATAGAGAAAATTGCCATTTTGGTCCAATGACTATTGGAGTAGTGTTAATTGCTATCCGCGACTTTCAAAAATGGTAATTGCGTACCTTGACTATGCATTTTTTATCAATTTTGATCCATCCGGCCAAATTGCCGGCCAAAAGTGACCGAAAAATTTTAAAGGAGGAAATATTAAGAGCAATTTAGTCATTTCACTCTTTCTTCTTTCTTCTCCCGCCCAATCTCTGCAACCTCCGGCTTCCTCCGCCCCTTTTACCATTGTTGCAGCAATTGTTGCAGAAATTATTCTATATATTCCATGCCAGAACATAAAAGGTGAGCTTTAATTTATGAAAGCCCTAATACATAATGCATCATATCCTAGATATATTTTGCAGAAAATTATCCATCATTGTCACAGTATTCTTTGTGCTGCTTCAAGCTAATTTCTTATTATTTGTTTATTATTCAATAAATCTATTTTCTTTACGACTCCACCAAATCGGAGTGCAACAACAGTCAAACATATGCTACAACCGGAAACCACTGCGTCGGGTTATTGTGCTACAACCAAGGCCTTCTTAGGCGGATTTTTTTCTTCTTTTGTCACTGTGATTCTCGGGCAATCAGGATTCTCTCCCCTTTCATCTTCCTCATCATCTGAGACCAGATCTTCTACCATAGGATGTTTTTGTTGAGTTCCGGTCAACAAATCCTTGTAAGTTGCTTTCCTTACAGATTCTCCACTATTGGTTTCGCTGTTTTGCTGTTCAACCCCTTCCATCGCATCCCCATCTGGGAAGCCACACTAGTTGGATTGCATGGTCTTTGGTTTTTTCATGTTCCTTTCGATATGGTCCTGGTCCTCTACCAGATTCGCTTCCGACACGGTGGATTCCGGTTGGGGATTTGCTTCCGACGCAGTGGTTTCCGGTAAGGGATAAGGCAGTGTTCTCGAAAGGGGTAAATTCTCGTTGGTAGTGGAGAGCATATTCCACCACTTTCTCTCTCTAAGCACTCAGGCTTCCAACAATGGATATGTTGGGACCTCTGTCATATGTTTGAATAGATTGGCAAATTCCCGTTGGTAGTGGACTAAACCAACGTTATTGTGTTCAGAAACCACGATTGGCATTTTGGGACCTCTGTCATGGACGGCGCCGGCAACAAGAACGGGGAAGAATGAAAAACAACCTAAAAAGACTAAAATACCCTCATTATTTGGCATATTAGAATTTTCCGGCCACTTTTGGCCGGCAATTTGACCGGATGGACCAAAATTGATAAAAAAATGCATAGTCAAGGTATACAATTAACATTTTTTAAAGTCGCGAATAGCAATTAACACTACTCCAATAATCATTGGACCAAAATGACAATTTACTCTATGTAATATAAGCGTATTCTTCTCCTTGAAGTAGTATAATTGAATCATTGCGTCCATTGTATCAAGGGAAAGAGTATATTAATCAAAATGGGGTAAGTTTGTTTAAAAGTTGCAACATAAAATGTGTATATGTTGTCTATATATTGACAAAAAGGGGCATGAATTTGAACATGAGAGCAAAAAAAGGTAGGCAAGGGTGGCTGGCTTTTGTTGACAATTCACGTTTTTCTTCATGTGAAACGTACATGGACGGAAGCTAATATGTCGGATTCATTGTTCCAATGTCATTATCATATATAGATCGATAGCGAAGTGTAATTTAGTGTTAAATTATACATGCTTCGTAATAAAATAATTTAAATTTGAATCTTATTGGTGTTATTCACGTTTGATTATGTCAACTACTATGTAGTGTGATAAATGATAATACCTCTATTATCATAATAAATAAGGGATCGCAAGACCGAACTCTAGTGGTGGGGTGCGACTTTGTAAAAGAATTATGAGTGTTTAATGAATAATGTATCATTTAGTTAATTTGGTATTAGATTTAAACTCCAACAAAATGTTATGGCTTATATGTTCGGAACACATCAAAAAGTAATTGGCCCACACACGTAAAGAGGTATGTTTAGCATAATATATATACGGGTGTGTTAAAAGGAAATTTATATTATACCATGGACCAGGGTCCACAAGGTGGACTCTCATCTAAAATGATGTTCAAATTATATATTATGTGTCTGTCTGTGCGGAGGCATAATTTTTGGACTAGGGCACACAATACAAGGTATAGATCCTGAACCATGATATAACAAATGGTTCAAATGAGAATAATCCCTCATGTAAAAAGTAAGGACGGATCTCAACCACCCAATAAGATTAATTAATGGTTAAAGATTTTTTTTGAAGAAAATGGTTAAAGATTTTAGTACCAGGATCATGTGTGAACTACCTTTCTCATGTGAACATGTAAACTAATGAAAGAATGTACCGGTTTTTAAAAAAAAATGAAAGAATGTACCGTAACTACTATGTCGGTGCATTTTTGTATGAGTTTTGGTGGAAGAGTTGCGGTGCATCATGTAGTAATTGCTGTGTATTTCTTCAGTTCGCATAAGAAGGGTAGTTCGCACTTATTCATTGACACACACATATAAACTATCTGTTTATTGAGACGGAATAATTTTTTGATTGATTGGTTGTTATTGTGAAAATTATCAATTAAATCTAAGGTGTTGTGATTTGTGGTAGTAGTGAATAATTGAATGGTAACCAAATCCACCATATTTTGGTTCGTATTTGGTTTAGTTTTGCCCCCTCTTTTTATAGCAGTTATTATTACTTTTTCCTACTCCTTTATGAGATTGGTGATTTCTTCAACTATTGCAAAAAATAGGTTTTGTTTTCATTTTCAAAATTTTCACACACCTAAAAGTAGAAATTCTAGATCTATAAACGTTTCTTTTAACTACGCACATCATCATCATCATCAACAGCATAGGCTTATATTTTGTTACTCCACAGTTAATTCTCTATTGTTTGTCACATAATTAAGTTTCATTCTCCTTTTCTTTTTCTTTGTTCCTTCATGAATTTTAGTGTGTTGGCTGCAGACTACTTTGTAAAAAGACAACACTTCTACGACAACTATTTTAAAAATCCGTTGGCTTTGTGTCTGTGTGTGTGTGTTTTTTCTTAACAAACGGTTTTATTAATCTATAGTCATTCATGTGTTGTCTTTAAGCGCACTTTAAATACATATATAGCACTTCTACGATAACAATTTTAAAAGTCCATTATTTTTGTGCATTTTTTCAAATGACAATGATTTTGTTTATCCGTTGTCATTATTGTTATATTGTTTAAGCGCACTTTGAATACACAACTCTTCTACGACAATAATTTTGTATTTATGTGTTTGGATAAACTGTTATTGTTGCATATTATGCTTCAAATGAAAACATGTTAAAGACAACGGACTGTCAACATCTGTTGTTATTGATTATAACGACGGTTTATAATTGTTATCACAATAATAAATACTAACAAAGGAAACATATATACGACAATGGAAAAAATTGTCGGCAACACTTAAAAACCATTGTCTTTACGCTGAGATCTTTAACAACACCTCATCAACGTTAAAGACAACATTTTAAAATGGTTGTCGTTATGAACAAAGACAACGGTTACACCGGCTTCAACGACAATCGAAAGACAACCTTTGATATATAAGACAATGGTTTTAAACCCTTGTCTTTGAACAGGATCTAAAACAACATCAATAGATTAAGACAACGGTTGTTTTTGAGCGAGACTTACAACAACACCAACTTCAACAACAATTTATATACATACAACAGTTTTTAACTATTGTGTTTGATATATAAGACAATGCTTAAAAATCTGTCTTTGAGCGAGACTTACAACAATATCGGCTTTAACAACATATTTTTTTTTTTTACCTAAAAGACAATAATGGTTTTTAATTGTTGTCTATGTGTATTTTTTTGTAGTGAAATAAAGTTGTTCATCCACTACTAGCTATAACTTTTGCTGTAGTGAAAGCGTTTAATCTTAACAATGGGTATCCAAGTAAGTTACAAGTTGATTGTAATAAATAGTACTTTTAACACTTAAAAGTTTGTAATATATATATTTACTAAATTACTATTGCATTTTCCTTTGCTTTAGAGTCGTTAATTATTCTAGATCGACGATTTGCGTTACTACAATTCACACTTTTTATCTAATTAAGGTCTTGTTCTCACCTGATTATATATACATATAGGAGAAATTAAAGAGACCGGAACAAAATCTTCTCTTTATATCAAGCATCAATTACATTAGCATGCCAGTACATTGCATTTAAGAAAAGATCATCCAATTAAATTTAAATAAAAAAAAATTAAAGAAACAAACAAAAAACAGTGGCACTGACTCAGCAAATTAAAGACAAGAGGGAACCACCCTGGAGCATTTTTTTTCCAAAAAATTGATGGAAATTCTCACAGTGAGATGGGTCCAATAATCAGGAAATGTCTATAGTAATGCATTTTCATGATGCTGCTTTCCCAGGTTTGGGACAATCTTTATATGCCAACAGATTTCATTTTCAAATATCAAGAAGCTATTGATGATAATCATACATTAATGTTTTATGTATATAGTTGTACCACACTCATTTTCTCTCTTTAAAAAAAACAAAAGTAACCAGGAACTTACAGTCATTATTCGAGAACGTGCACTCATTGTATTATATAATTTTCTCTTTTGTGTAATAGTATGCAAACTACATCAGATAAAAATTGTATTAGGTTAAGTATACCTTGTGCGACGAATTCAATTGAGAAAGGGTGACAAGAAACTTTAAACTTAAAGTAACTGGCTGTGATTGAAAGGAGTTTGCACAAAAAATGTTGCCAAAATCTAGTCACTAGATCTTGTCTCCTCACAGCTTGTCTTTCCACCCCATTGTTAATAATGATAGTATATATACAGTTTTGCACTAACCCTTAGCTTCCGTACCAAACTACATCAGGAATATAATAGAAAGAGCTCCCAAATTATATTCAAAGGTGGCTTAATTGTGAAAAATCTAAAATTTCTAACATAAATATCATAAATTTATCTTTTAAAATTCATAGCTAATAACAAATGTACAATTTTATTTCCTTATACTTGCTTACCAGTCTGACGCTTTTATGGTAGGACGATATTAGACTTGGCCTTTTAAGCCAACACCCAACAAACTAATTCAAGGTAAGGTTAATAGCTTATCTTGTTTTGCTAGCATATATACGTAGTGTGCTGGTTCGAATCCTAATAAAGAAGCGGTATGAATTTGTACCATTTTAGGTTTTTCTTTTTTGTTGCTCAAAGGTACCCCTTCAGCTGATAGCCAGAAAACTAATCGTTCGTCCCAACGGTCAACACACTAAGTGGTAGGGGATTGGTCAAATGGTTTGCTACATTCACATGAGTGGGGATGGAAACCATTTTAAGTACTAATAACAAGTGAGGGTTCTCGGATAAACTAATCACACACTATACATATATTTGGAAGTAAATACTAGAAGGTAAATTAAATTTAAAAGATGGAGCTATGTAGCAAAATTCCAAGTGATTTCTTGTCAAATGGGTTGAAGTGATGGATGAAGTGATAACATTAACTGGTATGTTAAGGTGAAGACAAGTGATTGAACCTGAGATGTTAACATTTACATCTCATCTGGATCCCTCTACAGCATATATATAGGCTAAGTTAGAGGCCAAAAATGAATGACCAATAATGAAAAAAGATTCCGAAACATGCAAAATTAAAGCATTAAAACATATGGAGCTGATGAGGTTCATGTCCACACTAATTAATAATTCTCCGTATGATAATTCTTGTACGTTCATGTTTCCAGATCTGTCTGGTCTCAATCTTATGTTAAATCGATCAGATTATTCTAAATGGATATGTAAACATACTTATAAAAATGTATGTAGTAAGATGATGATAGGAGTTTCTTTCAACTATTTTTAAACAAAACATAAAAATTACTCCGTACTTAAGTTAATAAATGCACTATAGCCTTTTTTCAGTAAAATAGTTAGTCTATCAGTCAATTTTGATTTGTTTGACCACTATTAACCATTTTACTTGGTTAAACAACCCATATGAGTGTTTGATTAATTAACTCTTTGTAACAACTTATTGCTCCAAACTACTAAAATTCAAAAAGTTGTTCAAAACAGTTTTTTCGAACATCTGTTTGAGAAAGTCATTTTGTATGTAACAGCAAATTTACTAAACATTTATCTACAATCAGTTAATGCTATCAACTAGTCAAACTCTCAAATCCAAGCAGCTAACAACTATTTACTAAGGGAATTTGTATTTTTAGCAGGAGTCTGACAAATTAAAAGGTAAGTGTGGTGGGAAAAGGGAACAAAATAATGCATTCCCCCATGGGAAAGGAATCAAATCGCTGCCCTAACGACAAGGAAGGGTGTGGGCGTGTGGCACCAGCTAACCAGATGTGCATTATTTGCATATATGCGCAGACCATGACCATCCTCTCAAAGAATTGAATTCTTCCAACCCTAATAGTTCTTGTTTTTTTCCCCGAAATTTTAGTTGAAGAGATAAATTACGAGATATGTTTTAACAATTTTTTATAAAGTTTTCAAAATATCTGTACCACCGATCAAAGTCGAACAATTATTTACCTCCCTTTGATAAGAATCGAATAATACACCCTACAACTGTAAATCTGTAACTACTAGCGAAACGTACAACATGACTTTAAATTTAATCAACAGATTGAGCTGTGTCCCGAGCTCTCGAGCTCTCGACATCAACATGAGGTCAGGAATCTAGGTACTTGTAAGATCGTCCTACTAGCTATGATCTTGACTAACTAGTTTGGGTTCCAAATGCCATATATCTGCCAGAGAGAGAGCTCATCAGCTTCCGTACCTACATTATTGGTGCAGGACCAATCTCAATGTATTATGTATCTACCCCTATAATTTATATCATTGAGCCCGAAGTAAATTTTTATATGGTTAATTTTAATTACCTTACATTTTAAGTATTTTGGTAATTTTTGTACCCCACATTAACCATCCAACTAAATACACTCCTCTGAGGCAACCAACACATATTGTATATTTGTATCAATAGAAAGTTTAATAATATTATTCAATATATCGCTTAACACTAAGTCAAAAATCGTGTCCTGCTCTAATACTAATTACTAATTATCAGGATCAGTGTTTACCACTACACCAAAAGGTATAGGTGATTAGGCGGTATAGCTAGTAGGGTCATGTTTCGATGATATGATGCTAAACTCGCCCTTCCAAATCTCTGTAAAACTATTATGATATCATAAGTGCTTTAATCACTTGACTATGATTAGATTACTATATATATGTGTGTGTATTTTTATTTGTTAACATGGGGTTATCCTGTTAGGTAATGTGCAATGATGATAAGAATAGTGAATAAGAAAAGAAAATATAAACTTGGTTTGGGGCAGGCAGGATGAGGTTTATAGTGTTTTGTAAGATGAGACACTTAAAATTTGAAGAGCATCGAATTGAATTGAAATGTTTGGGGGGTGGGTTAGTTTCAGCTTTACTGCTGTATCTAATCACCAATTGTGGGTTGTAGGACCAAATGTTTATTAAATGGGCAGCCATGCATTCCTCTCTTTTTATATTCTTTTTCTGATCAAATTAATAATTCTAATATTGGGTGGATATCCGCGGGCCGAATTGAAATTGTCATCCCCAGCTGAAAATCTCATATTTTTTTACCATTCAAAATTACTAGTTGGAAAGCTTCCTATAAAAAAAAGGTCTCTTCCACCAATTCTAACCACTTGAGAGATGTGGAAAATTAGTGGTTAAATTTTTTTTTAAAAAAAATATCTTAATTTTTTCACTTTTTGAGATAGCAAGAAAAGGTAGTTGAAAATAGAGAATTTTACAGCAATGGTATTGTTACTCCGTATTATATTTGATTATTATATGAAATCTTTATTGATTAATGATATGATCGATTAATTTATGAGTTACTTATTAATAATATTTAATATTATGTAGTATCAGTTTTGTGATTATGAAACAAAAGGCCGGGAAGCATGTCTACTTGGAAATGTTAGTTGATGGTGCCGACATGAGAGGTACGACGACCTTGAATTGATTAATGGACAAAAGTACTAAATTCGGATACCAATAAGCCTATAAACATTTTGGAATCTTTGTTACACACTTGCACCTATATTCACTCTTGACATTCCACCACCCTCATCATTTGCATATTCCCTTCTTGATATATATGCAACTAGTGAAATGATTCTCTCTCTCTCTCTCTAACTCTCATCACCACAATTAACTAATGTATTCATGAATGCATATGATCAATGATAAATATTATTAATTACAACTAAGAACCATAATTTACCAAAATAATAATAATAACAACAACAATAATAATCATAATCATAGACTAAAAAGATTCACAAGGAATTATTTATGCAAGTTAAACCGATGACATAATATATGCGCTGATTAGATGACAACATCTTTAGATTCAAGGCAGCTTGGTTTGTAAGTTTTTGAGTCCCCTCCTAATGTTGTGCACCCTTGTTGCTCTTGAATGCCATAGAGGTTGCTATGTCTAGGTTCTTATATATTGGTTGTTGTATACAAAAATCAATAATCTATAGAGGTAGATGTGGTTCGGTTCGATTCTGTTCACTGTTTGAAACTTATGGTCCAAGGCTCATTATTGGCAAGAATCATAACATAAATATAATTGTTACTATATGACTCTAGGCCATTCATGAAATAGCAGTTTCGGTTCAAACTATCAGTTAATCAATTTTTTTTTTTTTACTTTAACTTTTAAATATAACTAATTATTTGAATTTTAAATTTAAATAAAAGATTGAAATATAAATTAAATAAACATGTTAAATTTCATATTTTAAAATTTTAAATTCTGTATTTAAGTTTTAATTTTTAAAGTATTGCAATTTATTTATTTAAAAAGAAGGGCTTGCACTTAGTTTTATTAAGAGCATCCTTATCAGTTGGGATTTTTTCCCCAATACCAACATCCACCTCATCATCCACTATCTCACTCAATCACAAAAACTCTTCTCCACATTAGTTTAAAGTTTTTTCTCAGTTTTTTGTGGACCCACCATTTTCTATCCTATATTTTAATTATTTCTTTATTTATTTGAATTATAAATTTATAATTATAAAAATTAATTAAAATAAACGTATCTACATTTAATAAAAATGATAATAACAAACATTTAAATTAATTTTAGTTGTTGCCTTTTTTTAATTTTTTAAAATTTTAATTATAATTAAATCATTCAAAAGTTAATTCAAAAATATTAATTTAGTATTTTATAAAAATTGAAACAAAAATAATAAAACAATAAAAAACAAACGAATGAAATTAAAGAAAAATAGAAAATTAAAAAAAAAAAAAAAAAAAAAAAAAAAAANAAAAAAAAAAAAAAAAAAAAAAAAAAAAAAGAAGAAGAAGAAGAAGAAGAAGAAGAAGAAGAAGAAGAAGAAAGAGGATGGACAGTGACAAAAAGGAGGTGGACCCATTTTTTTTTTCTTTTGTCTGACATAAACTGATTCGTTGCAGGAAAACAATTTCGCCAAAACAGGAGCACCACATCAGTATTGAACTTCACCATGAGTTTATTACTGTTTCAATATTTGAGAAATAAACACTGATAGGAATGTTCTAAGTGAATTTTGAAGTACTGAAGTGGATTTTTATCAACTCATGGTTCTTGTTTCAAAAAATAAAAAATAAAAAAATCAACTCATGATTCTAGTTTGTCAACAATTTTTTTTTTTAAAATCACGACCATTCTTAACCTAAACCGTCCTGTTATAGTTTAGACCATCCATAACAATTTGAACATTAATTGTAACCTTCTGTATGGTTGCGATTTAAGATTGGTTTGCAAAATGCATGGTTTAGTTTTGAACCTTTGGTTAAACTGAACCAAGTCCACCCCTAATAACCTAAGGTTAGGAAGTTTCGTTGTTTGCCTTTGTCACTCCTCCATCCAATATTAAATGGTACTTGTGCTAAATCTTGTATAATATGATATGACTATAAAATGTCGATCATTATTTTTTATACGGAGTATTTATTAGCGCTATTGTAAACTAGCTTATCACATTACATTTTTTTTAGATCAGAAAGTGGGAAAAACCAGCACCAAAAGTTGGCACTCATATGCAGCATGCCTCAGCTGAGGAAGTGAACAAACTTATTCAATAACAAGGACAAAATTTATAACGCAAGTTATAGCTTAGGGAAATTTATAACGTCAGTTATAGCTTAGGAACAATAAATCAGCACAACCAGGGACAATAAATCAGCACAACCAACAAGGGTGAATGCTACAATTACACTAACTTAGGGACAAAAAAATAGAAATTTTCCAAAAAGTTAATACTCAACTGAGAAGGAAAAACAGAAGTTCAATGCTTCTGTTTTAAAGCTTTCTTGGTTCACTTATTCTCTCCAGAGGAGTTGTAATTACAAAGAGAAGATATATAGAGGATGAAACAACAGCAGGGTAATAATCTGCAGTCAACAGTTCAGATATGGCACACACAAGAAAGAAAGGAATTCTCAATTAATTGGCATAGGTGTCTAACTACCACGATGCCCGACTACATAAACTACAATTGAAATGGAACGACGATGATGACATTAATGTTGACGCTAGATAATCCTCCTCCCGATAAGCCAGGATAAGGAAAGAATGTTGTGATGGCTAGAGTTTAGCAGTTTAAGACGGGTACAGCCTCCTTTACTGCAAAAAACAGTTATAATACCACGTAAGGGAGGGAACTAAAACCGAAGCATCTGAAAGAGCTATTGAAAAACACAAGATGGTAATTGCTCGAAAAGGATATTACACACCTCGGCGTCTTCATCCATGCTGGGCTTTGCAGATCCATCTGCCTTCTGCCCTTCCTCTGAGGGAAAACAGAATAAATCAGTAATGCGCACTAGTAGTATTGAACTTCCAAGGAGTGCAACATTTTCGCTTTTGACAAATTTGGGATCCTTCTCAAGTAAATTAGCAAGCAAGAAAAGTCCTCTCCTTAAGAATTTTGTATGAACAAAGCATTCTCTTTAACTTCACAATTTTTTTTAAGAATGATATTGAAGGAGATATCCATTCATATGAACAAAACAGACAAAGCGAATATAAACAAACTGGCCAGGTAAAATCCAAAGCTAGCAGCATGTTCATGAGAAACATTATTACCTCCATCCTCTGGAGCGTCAGAAGTCCATAATGTAAGGTTGTCCCTTAGGAGTTGCATGATTAATGTGCTATCCTTGTAGGACTCCTCATTCAAGTTATCTAACTCTGAGATGGCTTCATCAAAAGCCTGCTTTGCAAGGTGACAGGCCCTGTTATGCAAGTCAAACCAAGAAGGGTTTCAGAAAAAACCGCACAAGGGGGAAGAGTACAAAGACTTGACTATGGAAGACAAAAACAATAACCTACTTCTCAGAGGAATTCATAATTTCATAGTAGAAGACTGAGAAGTTCAAAGCCAAGCCTAATCTTATTGGATGTGTAGGAGACAGTTCAGACTCTGCTTTAGTAGTAGCTGCCTGCAAATTATTACGGTTAAAAGTCAAATCTAATAAAAAAGTCTCTAGTCCCAATTACTCATAATTATCTCAAGCCATTGAGATACACTGCCCACTGATACATAATGACCACACTATCACTGAATGGAATGAACCATATGCCAACCTTGTGAATAAAATCACCATTAAATTAGTTTGCTAACAGAATACATCTTCAGTAATACCATGATTATGCAGCACACAAATTAGTTCTACCACGTAACAATGGCCAATATGAAAGATAATCATTACCAATCATAGGCTATGCAGAAAAGGAACAAATAAATGTCAGAAAATAAACAAGATAGCACTGATAAATTGATCTAAATTTTTTCATTCAGGTAAAGAATAGCACATGCCTGATATGCTTTGAGTGATTGGTCAGCAGCCTCTTTTCTTTCATCTGCCGCCTTAAACTCGGCCAAGTACCTGTAGTAATCCCCTTTCCTAAAAGAAATCCACAAATTCAAATCTTTTCAAATAAAACCAATGTATGCATATGAATAAAAAGAGGCAGCTACCAACATGTGAATGATCAAAATATGAAATACAGTAAATGAGCTCACATTTTGTAGAAAAACACTGTGGATTCACCAGTTGTACAAGAAGGAATCAAATTTCCATCTAGCACAGACATAATGTCACTACAAATGTTTGACAACTCGGTCTCAACCTTCTGTCTATAATCTTTGATCCGCTTCACATTTTGTTCATTTCCTCTGGCTTCTTCCTTCTGTTCAATGGAAGAAAGAATCCTCCAGGAAGCCCTTCGAGCTCCAATCACATTCTTGTACCCAACAGAGAGCAGATTCCGCTCCTCAACAGTCAGCTCCACATCTAGCTTAGCTACTTTATTCATGGAATCCACCATTTCTACAGAAAATTAAATCAAACAAGCAGACAATTAAGACAATCTAAGCAAAACAGCATTTGCATATTGAACACAACCCACAGTAATCAAATTGTGAAACTGAAGGAACTTCAACTCCATTTAAATTTACCCATCACTTCTGGAACACCATGATAGGCAACCAAATGAAAGATAATCATCATGACTCCAATCTTAACATTTGTAAAGATATTAATAAATTCATTCATGCACATTCTGACAGATATGACCAAGAAGGAAGAAATCCGCTTCTTAAAGTTCACATCTTTGCCCCAAATACCCCCCCTGATCTCCATGAAAAGGAAAACCTGAATCCATGGAAAGAAATTCTAAAATTGAAACACAATTCTACTAAAAGGAAAAGCAATACAACACTAAACTTTGAAAAAAGAAGAATTTCTCTAAACTATTCAATCAATTAATCTTCACCCAAACTTTAAAAAAAAAAAATCCCTATCCACCATAGTTACACTTTAAACTTGTGGTTTGCACAATGTCAATGGAAAGTAATGATAGAGAAATTTCCAAATTTTATAATTTTTTTTCGTATTGTGATTTACCGTCATATCGTTCGGCTTGCTCGGCGAGCTTGGCGACGTAGACGAAGGTTTCACGGTCCTTGGAAGGTGAAGCCATTGGAGCTGCTGCTGCTGACGACGACGATTGATCTGAAAATGAAGAATTAGGGTTTCTGGATTTTGGGAGATTTTTAGGTTAATTTTGTGGGGAAAATGGGAGAAAAAAATTGTTCCAAATGTACAACGCTTTATGAGTTGTACTTTTTGCCGTCATTTAGCTGGTACAGTAGTACACTTCTTGCTTAGTTGGACGCCATTAGACCTGTGGTGCTGACTGTGAACAAGAAAAAGTGGACAAAGAAATATATTTGAATTTCAAAGTGCGCGGGTACAGATCTCTATCTAGAAAATCCTTTGATTCTTCACTTGCTTTACTTGACTTGAAATTTTGACTGAAGGGTAGAAAATCCTTTGATTCTTCACTTGCTTTACTTGACTTGAAATTTTGACTGAAGGGCCTCCGGAATGCGGCTTTGTGCTTCAATGAAGGGCTTTGTTGCTTGATCTTCGTTGAAGGGCTTCCGGACTCAAATTGACTTGATCTTCAGTCCACTTGACTTGACTTGAATAGTTGATCTTCAATCACTTTAGCTTGATTTCTTGGATATTTGATCTTCAATCTTCTCTAGTTAGCTTGACTTGATTTCTTCAATCCATTCCACTTTTGCAGAGCTTGGCTTCCGGACTCAAATTGACTTGATCTTCAGTCCACTTGACTTGACTTGAATAGTTGATCTTCAATCACTTTAGCTTGATGAGCTTCAATATATTTCTGCAGGGCTTCTTTATGACTTGAAATCTTTACTCTAGAGAGAAATGTTGTGGAGCTTCAAGTGATGATTGAGAATGAAATGAATGCCTCTATTTATAGGGGTGAGAATGTGAGACTCCCATTCCATCTAGAACTCTTTGATATTATCTCAAAATTAATAAATAAATATTTGAGATAATATAAAGAGTTATCCAAAATGTATTTAGTCACCATAATGTCTAGGTTCATGATCCTATCACAACTATAATATCTTAAATAATAATATATAATTTGACTAAATCTTTATCAAATAATTAAATTAATTAGGCAAATTACATAACCCAAATTAATTTAATTAATTGATATACAAGTTCAAATAATATGCGGTCCAATATTAATAACCAATTTAATTCCATCAAAATTTCTGTGTCTACACTGACTGTTAATGGTCCTGTTTGGTAGAGATGTGGGCAACCTTAGGCTGTTCCTAACCCATCAAGCTTCTCTCACTTTTTTAAATTAATCACACTTTCACATCATCAAATTTACAAATTTTTTACTATTTGTTCTACAACCTTGAAAATTTCTCTTACTTTAAAAAATAGAGTTCACTTTCATTTTATATTATATATATATAATAATAAAAAATTAAAAAATTAAAAATAATAATTTATGATAGCTTTTGTTGCCTTTCTGCCGGATAAAGTACAAAGGTTGCCATTACCTTTGAAGTGTTTAGCAAGTTTGCTAAATATGTAGGCAAATAAAAAAACACAAAAACAGAAGAAGGAATCTATGTGGCGTGTCAAGTCATCTAGTAAGTGTGTAGAATTTCTGGATTGAGGTCAACCTTAGTACTTTATATTATAATCTTAGATTTATTTAGATTTTAGATATGTATATTATTGTATAATAATAGTAATGTAAACCATTTTTTATAAATTTGATATTTATATATATTTATATTTTAGGAAATAACTTATATAGCACTCTAATATATAATGTCTATATATTATTACCATTAAGAAGATAAGAAAATATACGGTGGATGCATATGCATAATAACAACAATAAAAAAAGATAACGAGAGTTATAACGGTAGAGGTATTTTTGACCAAAATATTGTATAATACAACTTTTATAACATAATATAATAATAATAATGTATTAAAAAAAGGAATGAAAAAACAAACATAAATGAATGATATAACCTTCATTTACTTTTATTATTTATTTATTATTATTATATATTATATATTAGATAGATTAGAAGTATATAAAAGTTTATATACACTTAATATTATTAATTAATTTAGTGTGAAATAATGAAGAGAGAATAATGGTAACACCTATATTGAGTGCTTGGATATTACAATACTAAACAATTATTTATAGGATGTCATAACATTATATGCACGTTTTGCTTGGCATCTAACATCGGCTCTTGCAAACATGGCAACAAATATGAAGAACTGTGTTCAAACTTCAAACCCAAACTCTATGCCAACTCCAAACTCCACCTAAGCGTGGTAGATCGAACTATGTTGCATGTAAGTCCAATTTTTTATTTGACATCTTCGATCGGACTTTTTAAAGAGTTTTTTGGGAATTTTTGGGTGAGGTGAAGGGGAAAATGGGTAGGAAGATGATATATTACAGTAATTTAAGAGTTTTTTATGAGTCCCGTTCAAATTTAGAAAAAAAAAATAAAAATCAAGCAAGCTGAGTGTGGCACCTAGGCACCCAGCGGCAGGTACATCAAAGTGATCACCCATCAACAGCCACTCTAACTAACTTTTCTTTTTTATATTTCTTTTTTTTTTTTCTATTCCCCTTCCTTCATCTCAT
Organism: Ipomoea triloba; assembly: GCF_003576645.1. Taxonomy (NCBI): domain Eukaryota; kingdom Viridiplantae; phylum Streptophyta; class Magnoliopsida; order Solanales; family Convolvulaceae; genus Ipomoea; species Ipomoea triloba. Next base: position 4,491,041 of record NC_044916.1, read on the forward strand.
CCCTACTTGGCCGGAATACTCGTACATGCCACAGCTCATAACGCCAAGTCCAAGCTCGCATGTCGTGTCAAAATCAAGCGAGCAACGCAACACTAGAGGCCAAGTTTGAATTCAAAACCATAGTACCCATTACATAAACGTACACTAAGTGATCTCTTTTGAACTTAGACCGCACTGTTGCACCTTCTTCAGACTCTCAATGACTACGCCATTAATCTTACGAAAATGAGGTTGGCAAAAATACTCAAAATTCGGGTTTTCATTCTACTTCTTCCTATGAGACTACTTGAACTCAATGAAAGCACCAATACTAGTATTAATGTTAATTAACATGAAAACAATTAATGAAATTTAGTGAATGGAGAAACAAAGAGCAAACAATTGAAAGACTTAATGATATTAAGTTCAGTATAATGTAATCGAGTTAATAGTACTCAAAAAAAAATTGTACAAGTGAATTGATGAGTTTTTGGATATTATAACACTTTAAGCTCGTGGATTTACCAAAAAAAAAAAAACACTATAAGCTATTTATTCAAAACTATAATCATTACTCACACATATTTCTTCATAAATAACCATGGATTTTTTTAATACAATAATATCTTGAGAGTGGATATAGTTTTTCGGGTCCCTAGCTCCATAGTTTGAGGTTGAGCCTATGAGTTTATGACTTTAAGAAGTGTGTTAGGGCCCTTACCAATTAAGTCGTCACAAGGAAAATGCATTAAAAAAAAAAAGACTAAGTGAACCTATTTTAATACGCTCAATGAGTGCATGAAAGGCACGCACACGCAAGTAAGTCAAATGCGACTCTTTTTCCTTCCTTCCTGACGAAAACCCACACCTCAAGTCCGATTCCCCTATCTTTATTCCAAAGCAACAAGAGTTCTTAGAAAACTGTGAAAAAAAATTCCAATTTGAGTGGTTCTAAGAGCATCACCATCTCTTTATAATGTGGAGTTATTAAGATGATAGGGAGGTGAGAGATGAAATTTAATTTGCAGGAAGATGGATTATTTGTGGGCCCAATGGGTTATTTGAGGGGCCCCAAGAAGAGAGAGAAATGCGAAGAAAGCCTGAAGCCTTGCGTGTTGAAGCTTACGGTGTGCGCCCAAAGGACGCATGCACTAGGAGCGTGAATGACCATTTATATATTATTTTTTTTTCTGGCTCCCAGTCATATCAAAACTCCTTAAAAACTGCAACTGATATGGATGCTCTAGAGCATCTTATCAGTGGAGTTTTTTTCGCGGTTTTTAAGGGGTTTTTGTAAGTGTGATTAGGAAAGAGAAAGTGGGAAGAATAAAAAGAAAAAATGAAAAAAAAAATAAAGTATGAATAAAAAGAAAAAATGAAAAAAAAATAAAGTATGAATAAAAAGAAAAAATGAAAAAAAAAATAAAGTCTGATGACAAACCAAAAAAAATAAAATTAAAAAGATGATCTGAAGTCAGCTGGCGGCCACTCTGACGCACCCAACGCCTCGGGTCGGCCCAATTAAGGGACAAGGTGCTGGCCAAATTGGTTTTTCCATACAAGAAGGGGTTTAAACTCCCGACCTCTGTTAAGGGACAAAAGTGTTGGGCCACTCACGCTACCCAAGCTGGTTCTCCATTCTCCACAGATGGAGATGCTCTAAAGTTGCCCAAATCCCTGCAAATATAGGATTGGCAATATGATGTGGCAAATGCCACATCATTTATTATTATTATTTTTTTTTTTGACAACAACGCAAAGATTAATTCTCATTATCTCCATGCAAAGCATGCAAAGTAAACACAGGCGGAAAGGAAAACCAACTAACGCAATCAGACAAAGAACCTGTCTCCCTAGCATATTATTATTATCTTTTTACTGTACAAGATTTGTAAATTTATATTTGTTGCAAATTTGCAAATCCTGACAAAAGCTGCCGCAGCTTTTGTGTTTTTTTTTTATGTATTTTATTTTATTTTATTTATTTATTAATGCTTTAAAGTGATGTGATGTGATGTTGGGTCCACTTTTTAAAATATATTAGATTTGCAGGGATGTAATGTGAATAGTAAATGATTTGCAAATTGGGTGATGTGGAGGTGAGACCCATCTTTTGTAAATTGAAAGATTTGTAGGGACAAGGTTAGCGTAAGGGCATCACCAACCCTTCTCCCCTTATCTCCTTAACATCACCATATAATCTATTCTTTTATTTTCTCTCCAATCTTTTTTCCATTTTCATCCCCTTTTTGTAGGCCCTATATCATCTACTATTTTATTCATTTTTCTATAATTAATAATTTCAACTTTATAATTATAATTTCAAATTTAGATTTAAAATAAAAATAAATTTAAATAACGAAATAAAATAATGTTTGAATTATAAACCATTGATTTCAAATATTCAATAGCCTAGATCTGTCTATAATAATTTATGAAAAATGGTGGACGCACTTGAACAATGGTCTATATATATACAGGAGGGTTCAGGTGAAAACATATTCCCTAATAAAAAAAGTATGAACGCATCCATACCCTCCATCTTGAGAAATCAAAGACTATAATCTTACAATTATTAAACTTTTAAGTTTGTAATAACTATATATAAAATGAACCATGTTCTTAAAAAACTGTAATAATTATAAAATTGACCTAATGCTTTTTCACTAAAATATTCGACAAAGGTTCTCACTTTTTACCGTTCTCTCTTTTTACAAGAGAATCATGTTCTCATTTGATCTCCTCAAGGGCGAGTTTTGGTGCGACAACAATTGAAATCAACGACACATTTTTTTTATTAATTTGAGCCGTTGATCTAAATTTGATTAGCAACTCAAATTGATTTAACTTTGATCAACAGCTCAGATCTCACGGCATGTTTCACTAGGGAGACCCGCACCAGATCTCATCAATGTATACAAAATTTGGATCCATCACTCCACGCCACATCAAAATGGTGTGCAGTGTTTTCCGTTAAAAAAATCGAACAGTCCGAGACACAATAGGTGGCCGCGTTTTCTTGTCTTCTACTTCCAGCTCCACTGAAGATGAGTACACATTTTATCTTCCAACGAATGTCGGGAAACAGACAAAACTGATTCTTTTTATATTTCCATAAAAATTTAGGAAAACAATTTTCTATATTCAGAAAAATACAAATCTCAATTAATACATCGACCCAAAAATAGTTTTGTTCTACCTCTGTGTATATACATGTAGAGAGAGGCATGGAAATGGAGGTCTGAACGGCAAGGTATCTGTTAAAGTGATTTTCTCTCTCTAGATTGCTTTTTTACTTTAATTTTTTTGGTGGGTTTTTCCTATAGTATAATAAATATATAATAAAGATATTGTATGTGTGTGTATATATATGGCGTCATTGGCGCCATTGTTTCATGGTCGTGTTAGCCTGTCCCCAAATTCTTGCTCCCCTTCGCCTTATTGTTGTTCAACCTCTTCTTCCAGTCTTCGCCCAGGGTTTAATCGGAAATTCATCAGCCTTTCAGGTAAATCTCTCGCTTTATTTTCTTTATTTTGACATATTTTTAGGCTATAAGTTTTGTTTAATTCATCAATTTTGGATTCTTGTCTCTCTTAGGTTATGAATTTTGATTGCAAGTATGAATCTTTTTGGTTGCCAGTGCAGAGGAATCTATTAGTCAATTGTTGGTCTGCAAATATCTCTTATTTTTCCCTTTCTAGTTGATTGAATTCTGTAATGGCTGTAAGAATACAAAGGTGGGCCTTAAGACAAGATTATGAGTTATTATGTCAAATGCAAAGTACCCTTTGTATGACATGTTCTTCAAGTTGCTTTGTTTTTCTTTATGATTCCAGATTTGTTATGCTGGATAATGTCCAGTTGATTCTTGCTTTCTTTTTATTGCTTTATGAATGATAATAGACGAGGCTATTGAACATTCTCGGGCTGTTTTGTCTGATGTTCTGGGGATTATCACTATACTAAGCAATGATGCACTTTAACAAACAATCTATTCGGCTTCGGAATGGTATAGTGGAAGTGTTTTGAATGCTATGGTCGATCTTAAGCTTAAACCCTAGATGGTAAGAAAGGAGAGATAAATTACCCAAGTGTTGGTGAAGTGGGCAGAACAGCAGCTTAACTTGATTAGATGCAGTAAATATTGTACTCCATGATGATAATTACTAATTAGTTCTCTGTGGATTGATATATGTACACTAAAAGAAAATTGATGATTTGAAACCACGTAGTTGGTTTAGATGTGGTGTTCAAATCGGTGAATTTAGGTGCTCTATGATGGAGTGGTTCTGATCATCAAGGCCGTGGCTTGGTTTTTACTCGTGCTTTTCTTTCAGAACTATGATTGTCATATGCAGCCGTTATGAAAGGTTTTTTTTTTTTTTTTTTTGTATGAATATATCGTGATATACAATGAATCACCATTTTGTTAGAATTTAGCTTTTAACGTGATTATTTCGGAGTATACATTGTATCTCTCTTTTGATAAAACATTTATTGCTTTATTGTATTAGTGTATCGCATATGTGCTATTTGCTCCACATGAATTGAAGGTCTTACTTTATATTAATGCAGATATGAATAATCTCTGGAAAAGTTTAAGCCTAAGAGCTCTTTCTATGGCTACAACTCAAGGAGACATTGCATCTCCGAGTGTCATCATTGATGAAGAAGATAACCCTGAGCATCTTCTTGTCCTTGTTCACGGCATCATGGGAAGGTAAATTTGTCTCGATCCAAAAATTCCTAACTTTCTATTTGATAGGATTTAACAAAAACAGTAATAAATGTTTATGCTTTCCATATATTTGGCATGAACCCAGAAGGAATTATGGACAGCTAATATAATGATGAAATGATTTTTGTTAGATGTATTATTATCGTTGATAGTTTCGGGGTAGTTACTAGAAACTTCAGTGTTTTCTGTTTCTGTTTTCACTGAGATCTCCACGTGATGCAGCCCGGGTGACTGGACTTATGTACAAGCAGAGCTGAAGAGGCAGCTGGGAAGAAGTTTTATGATCTATGGTATTGTAAAAATTATTTTTTTTATCGAGTAAAAGGTGCAAGTTTACTTTAGATTAACATTTGAGTTGATTTATATGTACAGCAAGCTCCTCTAACGCCTACACCAAAACATTTACCGGGATTGATGAGGCTGGAAAACGACTAGCGGATGAAGTATGTAAAATGGATTGGTCTTTCGTATGTGAGAGCTATGATGTTATTGTTACATAAGATTCATGATGCAATTTAGGTTATGAAACTCGGAATTTAGACTTTTATGGGGCAACCATTTGTGCAAATTGTGTATTCTTCGTTCTTTAATCATTGTGGCTGAACTTGCTTGGTAGCTGCGGTTTCAATTTTTAAGATATAATACTTGCTGTTAAGGCGTGAAATTATTTTATCATCTTTATATTGAAATGAGCTTTATCATGGACAGATCATGCTAGTCGTGAAAGAGAGAAAGAGCCTAAAAAAGATATCTTTTCTAGCTCATTCTCTAGGTGGACTGATTGCGAGATATGGAGTTGCTGCTCTTTATACCCCGATCGTATCTAGCGATTTGTCTACTGGAAACAGAAACCCACTGTGCTCTTCAAATAACGGGTTGATTGCTGAGCTGGAACCGATCAATTTTATCACATTGGCAACCCCGCATCTTGGCGTTAGAGGCAAAAAGCAGGTGTGTTCTTCCTGGCCGTATTATTATTATTTTATTTTTTCATGTTCTGCAACCATGTTAGAAAAAGTATTTTGGTCCTTCTGTCCGTTTTAAAGTCCTCTGTGGAAAGACTTAATTTGTCTCGAGGTTGAATTCTGGGCTAGTTCTGTTTCAATGCAATTCTTATCATTTATCAAACTAAATAAAAAAATATTTTAAGATTATGGCGACCGTAGGATTGCTTACAGGGAGTTGATCCTGATATCCAGACAGTTGATTTTCCTTTATGATCCAGCTTCCGTTTCTCTTTGGAGTCTCCATCTTGGAAAAACTTGCTGCACCAATGGCTCCCATTTTCGCTGGTCACACCGGTAGTCAGCTCTTCCTTACAGACGAAGAACCTAACAAACCGCCTCTTCTGCTAAGAATGGCATCGGATTGTGAAGATGGGAAGTTTATGTAAGTAAAATCGTTTTTAACATATCATTCTTGTTGCTTCTGATTATGTACTAAAATTTGTCATCTGTGACGTTTTCTGTTCTGTCCCTGCAGATCTGCACTCGGTGCTTTCAGATCCCGCACGATTTATGCTAACATCTGTTATGACCGTATCCTCTTTCCCCTTAAAATTTATTCGGCACTCGTAATCACAATTTGGCTAATATGTTAAGCTACGTGGAATTTCTTGACTTAACCTAGATATGGTCGGTTGGCGCACATCCTCTATAAGAAGGGAGACGGAACTCATTGAGGTAATTGGTAATTCACATATCACTTCAGTATGTATGCGAGCATTTAGTTAATAATCTGAAAAGTAGAAAGGAGTTATCCCCCGTGGTGCAATATTGTGTTCGTGTATGATGGATATCCCCCGACACATTTCAGAGATGAGCATTATATATCACCTTGCGTTTTCATAACTCTTTGTATGTGGACCCCGTTAGCAGCCATCTACACGATCTCTGGACGGTTACAAGCATGTCGTAGAAGTTGAACATTGCCCCCCCATTTCATCGGAGGGTCCTCGTTTCCCTCCAGAAGCAACCAAAGCGAAGGAGGCTGCTCAAAACGAACCCAGCACACAAAATACATTAGAATATCATGAAATTCTGGAAGGTACGTAGCGCATATATATATATAATCTATACTTGTGTACCTCGAGAAACAAGGATGACGAAATCTGGGTATTGAAACAGAGGAAATGATACGCGGCTTGCAACAACTGGGGTGGAAGAAAGTTGACGTTAGCTTCGAGTCTGCACCCCTGCCCTTCTTTGCTCATAACAATATCAATGTATGATTTAAACCAGTGTATTCATTCCTTGATGTTGCCATTTTTGTTAAACTATAAACGTTGGTTCCTGATTTGCATATAAATAGGTGAAGAACGAGCGGCTTCATAATGCTGGAGCTGGAGTTATTGCTCATGTCGTCGACAGCATAAAGCAACAAGAATCCGACACACTGGTTGCTGCTGCTACCTTGTAGCACTTGTAATTGCAAACAGGTGTTTAAGAATTAAGAATATATATATATATATATATATATACACACACAGGGACAGGGCTGTATACTGTACATTCTGATATGGATTACAAAAATTATCAAAATCTGATTCTTTCTTCCTTATTGATCCTAAATCTGATTGAGCATTTACATTTGTATGGAATCATAGTTTGGCTTTCTCTTAACTGAAACTCCATTCCCCTACCCCGTTAAAAAATTAACTCTTATATGCAAGGTTGCAAAAGACGCTAGTCAGCCATCTGAGAAGTGTCTAATAATAATAATAATAGCCGTCCAGTTGCTACAACCACACTCCACGTCGTTGCTTTCGCAATAACGGTCCAGCCTGGAGGTTCATGACTTGGTCGAGTTAGGCGCCGATTCGGCTGATTTGGGTGCCTAGTCGGCCAGCCGACTAAAAGGGCCGCCTAGGGACTAGGAGTGAAATCCCCTTGGCCTAGAGTCACCTAGGCCAATTTTTACAACACTACTTATAATCTTATATGTGTGTGCCGTGTTGTGTTTTGGGCCGGGTTGTGCTGAATCTGAATTAGTCTCAAATGTTGAATATTATATGTAAAAGAAATTCCCTGCAATGACAGTTTTCTTTTGTCAGTAATGTGCTACTCTTGAGTTAAATTGCAATACCAATTGATCTTTGATGTGAATGAGATAAACACATCATGGGCAACATGGAACAACTGACTGGAAATTTTATACTCAGAATCTTGTATTACAACTAGACAGAGATCTATTGGGAATCATTGATACTCCAAGAGTTTTAAGAAACATGAAAATTTCAAAACTGATTTACATACTACTCTACTACAATGTATTACTCTAGGTTTATGCAATAAAAACGTGTTTACTCAAGGGCGGCATTCATCTAGGCGACTTTTGTGCAGCTGAAAGGCGGGGTTAACCCATGCTCCACAGTTGCATTGCATGCCTGCCCAGTTGAAGTAGCCCAGACGCGCTTTGCAGCCCACGCACTGAAGCTTATCCTGCACGCAACCTTCTTCCACTGCAAGATGAGACAATAAACGAGGATGAGATTCAAAAGGAAGAACACGAGAAGTGCTGTTTCAATGAAAGATTATTATGGTTTCAACTAACTAACATGTTTGCATCCACTTCATGGGTTCCACGAAAATAGACGAGCATTCGGGTTCAGCATCATCATCACCATCACTCCTCTTTTTCCACTTAAAACATTTTTGTCCACCTCCGCGCTGATGAGCCACAACTTGATCTGCTGAAGCAACAATTCTCCGGCATTTCTTGCAGCGATATATGACCTCGGGTTTCAGATCAGAACCTGTATCACAAGTGTTTGAGGCTTCCATTGCAGTGGCAATTTGGGTTTTGCAATCTGTTTTATATATACAAAAGAAGAGTGATTGTCAGTGGAGTATAAAGAATGTTAGGGTATGATTAACAGATTAAGCCTGCAATAACAGAGACAATAGGTCAATCAACAAAATCTAAAATCTTCGGAGCCTAATAAATGAAATTTGAAGCAATAAGCTTCATATGTGATGTCACTCACACTCCAAACCCCCTCCCCACCCAAAACAACTTCATTTATTAAAGAACATACAATACTAATATCAATAGGATTTTCCTTATGCATTATATGTCAGATTGCAAAAAAAAAAAATAAAAAAAAAAAAAAATCCAACCAATGCGGCACACCTCAAAGATTGATACGAATAATATAACATAAATTTCATGAAAAAAAAAAAAAAAAAGTTAAAACTTTAGGTTACTTTCCAATCCCAAGCTCACAGAACACTAAAATTCAAGGAAGCTTACAAATACGACGAATTATCACGAAAATTCAAAAAGTAAACTAATTGCTCAATCATGCGTTTTCAGATTTTCTTCAGCAAGTCCAATTCAGTTTACAGTGTTCACTCGCAAAATCATTTAAAAAAAAAAAAACTAGAAAACGGAAGATAAATACCGGCAATTCTTGGAGCCGGCGAGAAGATCCAAAGTCCAAAGTAGTAGGAGCAAACTGTTAATCAGCTCTGGCAATTCGGCAAAACCCTCCTGCCATTTATGTACGGATGCCGACGGGACTATTGGAATAAGTAAGATTCAACAATTGGGCCGTATAGATGAAATTGGATCTATAATTAATTGATTGGCCCAAACCCATCTTTTGAAGTGATAGATCCAATTTTCAACACGATGCATAATCGGATATAAAAATAATGGGCAATTTATATCGTGGACCATGGTGTATAATGCATTGTGCACTCTGTACTAAAATGTTAGGAGATGAGTTTTGTGTATTTTAGGTAATTGTTCTGTGTATTTCAGGCAATCATTCTGTGTATTGTAGACAACCGTTCTGTGTATTCATGTTAGTAATACATATTGTGATTGTTTGTGCATTCGAATGTTTAGGAGGATGAGTTCTATGTATTTTGTGTCAATATTCTGTGTATTCATGTTATTAACACAGGTTGTGATGTGTTTGTGCATTCGAATGTTAGGAGGATGAGTTCTGTGTATTTTGTGTCAATATTCTGTGTATTCTGGGCAAACGTTCTGTGTATTCTAGGCAAACGGTATGTGTATTCTAGATAAGGATTATGTGTATTATAGATAATAAATTCCCTAGAGTCATTCGCGTCCGCGTCCACTAACATCGAAACGACGTCGTTTCGGACCAGGGTTCACAGTGCACTGTGGAACCTGGTCCATGATATAACGATTGAAAATAATGGGTTAGTATTTAGTTTTCAATCGTTATATCGTGTATTATGATCCACCATGCGCGTTATAGGCCCTATCAAGATTATTGAGATTATATACATGTAGTTAACAAATTATGTATATGTGGCAAACTTGCAGTTAACATATTATGTATCTTTAATTTATTTACAGGTACATAATCTGTTAAGTAAATATACATAATATGTTAATTGTAAATACATAATCTAGATTGAGCTCCATAATGTGCATCGAGCTCCATAATGTGCATGGTATTTGCTAGTCCACAATATAATTTGCGGTTAGCCTTAACATGCCCTAAAGGGTTGAGCTGATAAAAGTCTATTAATTTTTGTGTTTTAACAAGTAAACATATTTAAACAAGTAATCATGTTTTGTTTGTATCACGTTTACTTAAAATCTGTTAACTAAATATGTATGCTTTATTAACTCATTTAAAAATTGTGTTTATGCCCATGTAAAAATCTTGACCTATTAATTAAGATCAATAGATCATGATCGTGTTTAACTTTAACATTTTTAGTGTCTACCCAATATAATGAGAACCTGAATTGTCACCTCTAGTGGTAACATGACTACATGACTCTTCATGCTTTGGAGAACTCTTTATTTTTACTAAAGTTTATATATCTTGATTGTATCATATTTGATTCGGATATTTGAACCAAACATTCCTGAGATTTATTCCATCATTTTAGGGACTCTAATAACATTGGCAAAAAATTTGTGTGAGACCGTCTCACCATGAGACGGGTCTGGTCGGGTTGGGTCAATATGCAAATGTCATACTTATATATGCTCAAATGTAATACTAATCAGGAATAAAATTTTTGTTACTTATAAGGGTAAATGTAATACTTTTAAGGAAAAATACAATACTTTTACATTTCGATTTCAAAATATTACATTTTTCTACAAAAGTATTATATTTGCCCTTATAAGTAAGGGGCACTTATCAACATTACTTATTATGAAAAATGTATTACTTTTTCTCTAATAAGTAACAAAAAATGTATTCTTGATTAGTGTTATATTTGAGCATATAAGTATGACATTTGCATGGTGTATTGACCCGACCCGACCCGTCCCACGAATAAGGATCCGTGAGACAGTCTCACACAAGTGTGACCCAATAACATTATAATCAAAGTTAGCATTTTAGGGAGTAACTCTAACCGAATTTGTTTGCCAGTTGATTTAATAATTACAATATTCTAAGTTCGATACTTTGTTACCTAAGGGCAACGTAGCCTTTGCTGACTAAGATTACACCTAGAGCGCAATGTGAATTTTTTCATAAATCAAAGAGTTATTTCAATTTAAGACTTAATTAAAATTTTTAATTCTGAACATTTACAATTAGGGTGTCTAATCGCAATATTTGTTTTTCTTTTAGAGTAAAAGATATAAATAAGGGATAAATGTTAAATAGACTCTCAAATTATTCATGAAAGTGCAATTAACCACTTCAACTACAAAAAAAAAAAACTTCAATTAAGCACTTAAACTTGAAACAGAAAATAATGTTAACTTGGCATCTTGATGGTAACCTCTAAGAAGTGTTATAAATAAGGGTGTGTTTGGTTCGCACGTGGGAATCGAAATCGGAATGAGAATCGTATACTTGGTAATGGTATGGGCTTTGGTGAAAGTATTTTGCATGTTTGGTAGTATGGCAGAATTAGAATGATTATTAATATTGATGTTTGGTTATGTATGACCATATAATAGAATAAAGGTTTTAAAAATACAAAAAATAAAAAATCAAGACAATTGATCTTAATATAATGACATCTAAAGCGTCAATATGAACAAAAAAATCAAAACAAAAATCTAAAAACATTAATCCAAACTTAAAAAATCATATATTACCAATAAGATGGAATGATACATTTTCTAATTAGAGAATGAGTTTTTAATTGAAGGGATAACCAAATCCATAGTTATGTTTTAAAAAATTGTCAACCAAACACTAACTATAATTTTGATTCTCATTCCTAGTGTGTAAACCCATGAACCAAACACAACCTAAGTATCAATCAATATATATAACACTTTATATATATAGACATCCATGTCAACGTTTACAAATTATTTTTTTTTTAAAGAATTATTTCTTCCAAGTCTGAAAGAAGACGGTATATAGCTTTCATGGCGGCATTTTTTATTTTAAAAAGTCATTTTAATAATAATAATAATAATAATAATAATAATAATAATAATAATAATAATAATAATAATGTTGCATGATGTGGCATCCAACTATCCAAGTCAGCCCTAATTTGTTGTTTACATGAAAAGATAGGTAAAAAAAAGGCTTAGTTACACCATTTTTTTTTTTTTTTGAGTTGAGTGTCCAATTGATTTTTTTTTAATAGTTGTGGGTTAATTACACTTTCATGAATAGTTGGAGGGTTTTATGAGGGCAACTCAAAAGTAAAATTTTAAAAGTGTACAACACAAACAATAACGAAGCGTTTGGTTGGAGGTAAGGAATTAGATGGGAAAGGAATTGTAATTCCATGGGAAAAGAATAATGTGAGAATAAAGTGAGAGTTTAAATTTCAGTGTTTGGGGGAATAAAATTACTGGGAAGTTCAATTTCAATGTTTGGAATACATGGGAATTGAAAGGGAATAAGTAGTATAAAGTCCAAAGTGCCCATTATTATTATTATTATTATTATTATTATTATTATTATTATTATTATTATTATTATTATTATTATTATAAACAATGCAAATTTTCAATCACTATTGCATAGAAATAAAAAAATTCATTCGCTATTATAAACAAAGTTAGCAAACACACAACTCATGCCGTTCACTGTTGCATAGATCGGCGAACAAAATGAACATTATAAAACACAACACCATCAACACACAAAATGAAAATTTTGTTGTTCAAAATTTAGGCAAATACGCTATATACACATATCAAATTTAAATACTTGAGAATTTTGAGAAAACATACTTGATTAAAGTTGGCCTAGAACAATTATTACTCAGGAACGACGTTCTCTGGTGACACTAGTCAAAAAATAATCCATGCTATAATCTAGAAGGGAAGGTCAAGCATCAATTTTAGGTTAAAAAAAATGGAAGGGTAATTTTGTCTCGGAGTTATCTTCTTTTCTTCCTAAAATCCACAAAATTAAAATCCTGGGGGGGGGGGGGGGGGGGGGG
>NC_044916.1:4504237-4516527 GCF_003576645.1 Ipomoea triloba
GGGGGGGGGGGGGGGGGGGGGGGGGGGGCATGGGATTCTAATTCGATCCATGAAAATGAGGGAATTACAATTTTATCTTTCCAACCAAACGAAGGAATTTAGTTGTCTTCGGAATTAGGTGGGAATTAAGTGAGAATAGAATTGTGATTTCCTCCAACCAAACACCCTGTAAATGTGCAAACTACTATATTTACAATTGTAACTCAAAAATAAACTTTTGAAATTATAAAAGTAAACAACAAAAAACTTTAAATGTGCAAAATATGATTAGTAAGGTGCAAAATATAATTAGTAATCAAAAGTGCAACGCAAACCTTCTAAAAGTGCATAATATAATCACTATAAATACACAAATTTGCATGTCCGCACCTAATCACAAGTTCTTGTTTGATCCGTTACCTATATTTGTCTGTAAAAATAATAATAATGATAGTAACAACAACAACAATAATCCAAGACAAATTAGACATTACAAATATTGGTAAGATTTAATCCCTACACTTTAAGACGGCTAAACAAGCAAATAATTATGGCTATCCATTAGTAATTGTCTAACATTATCATCATACTAATAAACTAATTATTAAATCCATCTTAATATATAAAACTATATATGTACTAATGTACTAAGGGGCCCTTTATTTCACTCATTAATACTCAAAGCAATGATCTAGATATTTGTTTAATTTCCTAAACCATTGTTTAATTGGTTGATAATTAGAGGCGGCTATCATGCATGGAAACTGGCTTCTTTGTGTACGTAATATAATAATGATCAATCTAAGTATAATTACTATAAGATAGAAACAATTCCAGTCGAGTTGATATGTTTGTTGATATAGTAATACTAAAGTTTTATGTTTGAGTTCTTATAATAACAATTTATTGACTTTCTTGATTTGAGTCCTTATGTGCAATTCAATATTAACAGAATAACAGTTAGACTTTTCAGTAAATCAAAGTAATTAATATAAGACATATAATTACCAACAAGTTTGGAAAGTTACAGATACATAACATAAGAAATTAAAAATTTGGAGATATGCTTAGGTAGCTGTCGGACTCTTAGTTTGACAATGACAGAAATTATACACAGAAAAATAATAAAATTTATGGTCTACATCACTAATTTACACCCTGGTTTCAAACCACTTACACAACACATTTACTTGTAAGCGGTACGGTGTCTAAAAAGTTATAGGAAAGTGTTTTTTGCAGATTTTTTATTTAAATCATAATTACTGGTAACATCTCACTGATAAGAATTATAGAGTATAACTTAACAATATTATGCTTTTTATAGATAAAATATTTTTTTAAAAATTCGTGATTTAAATTATTTTTTATCTATAAAAAATGAACATTTCAAAATTTCTCACCATCGTCTAATAAACAAAAGAAATTTTAATTAAAATTTTTAAAAAATTCTAAAGAGAAATTAATAAAAGATGAGTTTGTTTAATCAAAGAATATTAGATAAAATGAGACAGAAATAATATATTTTATTTTCGACACTCCACTTCATCCCTAGTTCCTTTAAATGTTTAAATAAAATCGTAATTTGTAATGAGTTTCACCATCTTATATATCTATTAACTACTTAAAAATGACCATGCTTTACTACCAACTAATCAAATGAAGCCACATCAATATTAATTATAAAACTTTCTTAGTAGTAGCATTAATCAAACTCTCGAAGTCATTATATAATAATATCAATTATTGATATTCATGTATTCAACTTCGCATTATATGTGTATATAACTATATATATATATCCCCTTTTTCTAAATTAAAGCTTCAATTTTTACTTGAATTTCACTATCCGATCCGTTATATTTTATGAGATTGATCGAGTGCTGTTACATTTATTATAGTAGAAAGTCATTGGAACACTTTTATCTAGTTTATATATATCCATTATTTCTAAATACATACGTAGAAGGTCATGTACGTAGTTCAAACCACTAATAATAAGATATATATATAGTTACCCATTTTAATTAATGTGATTTTGTAGTTCAAACCATGAATAACTATCATAATCAATCCAGTAACAACAATTGAAATGCTCTAATTAAGATAATAAATAAGTTTAAGTCATTTTAACTGTCTAAAATACACAAGTAATAAAACTTGTCACAATAGACGATGCATGTAATATGTAATCTAACATATCTTCTAGCAACGACTATTGCCATAAACATTATGTTTACTGTCTCACCACATGATATAACACCTTATCCAACAACTTATACCAGTTGTAACTTGTTTATTAACATTTTATACATTGAAGTCCCTTATATATACATGTAAATAACCGACGCTTAACCTCACAACGCCAATTAAGTACACGTGTGCTAAGAAACGAGCAAATAGCAATTTTGGTCCCACGACTATTAGCAAAATGACAATTTTAGTCCACATGTTTAATTTCTACCAATTTTGTTTCCACGACTATTCTTTTAGTACTAATTTTGATCCCACGACTATTGTTATAGTGCCAAAATTCGTGGCATTGGTCACCCATCCGTTTAAAATATGCCGAAATTTCAAATTTTTAAAGGTTTTTTTTGTCCTTTTTAACTCAATATCTCAATTTGAGCATGAATAAAGAGATTTAAGCCCTAAGGTCGATCACAATTCACAATTCTTCTCCTCAAATTAAGGTAAAATGAGGAGGAAAACTGCAAATTTTGATTGATCTTAGGACTTAAATCCATTATTCATGTTCAAATTGAGATATTAAGTTGAAAATGACGAAAATACCCTTAAATATTTTAGATTTTTTTTCACGTTTTAAACGGATGGGTGACCAATATGATGAGTGAAAATTGGTACTAAAATAATAATCGTGGGACTAAAATTGGTAGAAATTAAACATGTGGACCAAAATTGGTATTTGCTCAAGAAACCTAGCTTTCTCTAACAACATTTAGAGTGCAATTTAAAAAAAAATAAAAAATATTTAGGTGATCTCAACTTTGCCGGGCTAATCCTACATTTACCGTGCAAATTAGCCTACTAGTCAAACCTTAATCTTCAACACTTTCTATCATCCTGAGCTTGATAATGCGACCTGAGCTTTTTTTTCCATTCATGTTTTCAGTGGGATATCAAGTTAGGCGATGAACCAATCCTTTCCCGTGTGAGTAATCCCCGCCTTATGACCCTAACTGGCAAAGGACCACAAGGAATTGAATTGAAGGAAGTAAATCAGTCAAGGTTATCTATAACTGACTGACTCAAATCAAAGGGACAAGGATTCAAACTCGTGACCTTGTGGTTACAAGCGTGAATTTCTTGTCATCTTGACTGGGATTACCTCCAATTTACCGTGCAAATTTATTTGGATGGATGGAGGAAGAGTGCCCAAATATAATATACTTATGTTGATACTTATTAATGGAATGATAACAAGCAATGAATTATCCAAATCTCCAATAATTAATGTCAAAGAAGTAGGAATGCGAGGTGGGTTTGTAGAGATAGTGATGACAGCCAATTCAAAAGAGTCCAAAGCATTTGGAACGGTCGGTCCCTACTTTAATTTGCGTGAAAATGTGAACTTCTTTTGAGAAAGATTCCTTTCGTTTCAAAGCTTTAGAAAGGTTTAATAATAGTAATAAGAAAGGATGATTATGTTAGTGGAGGAACAAGAAGCCAGCATTAATGGATTCCGCCATGATGATAAGCATTGCTGGGTTTGATTGGGACTTCTTGGGTGCTCTTATAGAAAAATTATAATTGCAAGTTAATATTTATTTTTAATTTATTGAATAATATTTATTATTATGTATTAACAGTTTATTTCTAGATAATATATTAACAAATTTAAATATATTAAAAATAAATATTTAATATATTAAAAACGAAACGTTTATATAGCAGTTCACTTTTTAAAATAATTTGCTCTCATATATCCAAGATGGCTATTGATACAAGAGATTCTATTATTATCTTTAAAGTGGTAGTGAATATTCTTGAATCTTTTATATTTTAATACGACTTCTTGATGTCTCCTTGTTTGATTGTGACCTTGACATTAGATTGCTTTTTATAATGATGTGATTTATTATGAAATAAATGCATTGCATGTACATGAAACTACCTTGTGCTCAGATGACATGTGGTGACTCTCTTATGTTTTAGTGAAGGTGATAGTGACTCTTTGTGGTTCAACAGGTCTTTGTGCTTCAACATGTTGAAAAAGTATAGATAAACATGAACAGATACTACAATGTAATAGAGTCAGTAGCATTGCCTAGGACACTACAGGTGCACCCTTGTAGTGTCTCTCTAGGTTTTTAACATTATTAATAGGCTCCAAAAAAAAAACTATAATTGCAAGAAAAATACTACTGACTCTGTTACCCAGAGTCCAGTTTATATTCATAACTACAACTACTTTCTCAATCTCCACCGAGCCACTTCATGCCATTAGAACACAAGGTTATTGACCCCACACAAGTTTTTTAATATGCAAAAACTATGAAAAAAAATCGCTAGTGTGGTTGTTCTCAGTAGGCAAAGGCTAGCCGACTTAAATCAAGAGTGTAAATAAATTGCTCTTACGGGGAGTTGAACTTGAAAGTTTATGGTTACCAAGCTAACTGTCTTATCAACTTTGTTACAATTGCCAATAAATATGATTGTTTTCTTTAATAAATAACTCTGAAATAAATTTTTGATTTTTTTTTTAACTTTAGTGTTGAACTATCAAACTTAAATTTTTTAAAATAAATACTTTAAAAAATGCAAGCCAACTTAATTTACAAATAAATAATGATTTATTTGTTATTTGGCCTACCCGTATTGTCCACTACCCTTTAGTCGAGATTAGAGTTGTAACAGTTTTCATCTATATATTATTATTGTTGCATTTAAATTCTAGCCTATGATTATTGGACTATCATCTACTTACTTTATCACCACCTATATCTACTTATCTTAACATCAATGTATCACTACTATTATTCATACGAGCTATATGTTCACCACTATGACTATATTTCATATTTTATGTTTTTTACTCTAGATATAAACATCAGTGTGTCACTACTATTATTTATCACCACCTATATCTACTTATTTTAACATCATTGTATCACTACTATTATTCATACGATCTATATATTTTATAAATGACAATAGATAGACACTTTTCAATTTAATCATTTTCAAATTTGAATTAATTAGAATTTTAAAAGTACCCAAACATCTTTTCAAAAAAAAAAAGTACCCAAACATAAATGAGTATTACCCGTACTCATTCTAAACCGATTTAACACTATCCATATAGTACTCAAAATCACCTTAAAACTTATTTAATGCATGCACATACATATATTCTCGTACATTCACACAATTGAGTATCGGACATTAGATGTTCACAACTACCCGAACTCATTTCAAACTCGACTATAAAATATCCAAAACCATCATATTATGATTTAAGTAGCCAATATCATTTTACTCATTGTCATACGTGGATATTATTCATAGCATCTGAATTTAAAACCTAAAATGTAACACTCAAAATTTTAAATATTTTAACCGGCCAACGCACATTAATATCATATTTCACGAACCTTAACAAAAGAAAAAATCGAGTCTCTGTTCATAGTTACTTTCTCAACCTACTGAAGCACAAACTAAAGCTCAAACCCACTTCCATCATCCATATGGAAGTGTTAATCGAGACACCGGATGCCACTAGACCAGAAGGTCTTGGCAACTAACTTTGTATTTCTTCATTTAAAAAATAATATGAAAAATATATGCCGACAAACACGTTTAGATATGCATGGCCAGCCGCAGAAATTATTGTTTCATTTCCTTTTTGAAATTCTGTTCCGATAGTTCATAATCAGATATTTAATTACTTCAATGTTGCGTCATATGTTTGAATATATTTTCTCAAGATATTGAAGTATAAAAAGCAAGAGACGATATCCTAACTAAGATTTGAACATGTAACATCTCATTTAAAAGAGCCACTTATATAACTTGATCACAAAATTTTTAATGAAAAAGTATTGATAAAAATTAAACTTGTACTCTGTAACTTTTAAGTATGAAAAACATATTTCACTCCCTCACTAATTCATTTCAAATTGTTGTTAAATATTAAATATATGTTAATTTTACGTGCGGTTCACCCTAATGCCTCGTTTTCCGAGTGACGTTTATGAAAGGCCATCTTTCAATCATGCATATATATATACTCCGTTATTGCTACTAATTAAAAATTCAAAGAAAAAAAAACAAGGAGAAAATATCACGTCACTTTGTCGTCAGGGAAGCATAGAATGAAATTGATATTGTATCGTTTATTGCATGCAATCAGTAATCTACAGGCATACAATTAATATTAAATTATCCATTATTGGATATAAATTTAAAAAATTAATGCTTGTCACCACCCGATCTCTAATTATAATACTACCTATATTCGATCAAGTTCGAATCATTCATTTTGTGATGGAAAAATGATGACCACACATTAGTGATAATAACTTGAGAAAAAAAAAAAGAAATTTAATTAAATTGCATAATTTTAAACAATTCAAATACCTAATTACACTTCTTGACTTAGATGACACAAATACATTTTTATGTGTAGTTTAGTGACTAATTTAAACCATTATTTTTTCGTCAAATTAGTAGTATTGTACTATCAAACATAACCATAAATTCGCAATCACTGCTTGAATGTATGCACTGAATATGCAGCTTGTAAGACGGTATCAATCAAAAGTATGTTGGTATGTAAAATTGCATTCGAAATTTTCTAATATAAGAATTATATTTCACTCATCACTCAGCTACTCTTTCCAAACATATTCTCTGATAGATGTTTGATTATTCATTTGTGGGATTATTTGTCGAATTTCAATTCGATCATTCACATTTATTCACTCGAAACAACTGCAAAAAAGTGCAAGAATAAATGGTCTCTATAAAAGACTGTGACTATACTATAATAATATTCCCCACCACCAAAATTTGATACAATAATTAAATATACACAATAAATCAATAATCATTGTACCTTTCGATCAGCCGTCATCCATATATGCTAAATAGTCAACTGATTTAATTGATTCTGTACTTTCCCAGTTGGATCATTCAACAAGCTACATAGGATTCAAGAATTCAAGAATTGCTTGTCTTTGTCTATCTAGCTAGCAACATATACCACCATGCAATTATCCCTTTTGGTTTTTGCCTATAAATCCCCCTTCCATGCACGCACCATTTACCACAAAACCTAAATTCATTTCAATATTCAATTCCAACTTTCATGGCACCCAAACTCCTTTGCTACTTGCTCTTCATGCTCTTGGGAGCTTGGAGCTCTTGGCCCGCGGCTTCCTCTCGTGTAATCGCCGACGACGAGCAGTCAATGAGGGCTCGACATGAGCTCTGGATGGCCCGCCACGGAAAAGTTTACAGTGATGCTGGTGAAAAAGACCAGCGATTTAAAATATTTAATGAGAACCTGAAACGCATCGAGACGTTTAATGCCCGAGGTGATAAGGGGTACAGACTTGGAGTTAATAAGTTTGCAGACTTAACTAACGACGAGTTCCGTATGGCACATACCGGTGGTTATAAGAGGGTGCAAACCAAAGCCACGTCGACCTCTTCAAGGGGAAAACATTTTAGGTACGAGAATGTGACGGCGGTGGGCACTGTGTTGGACTGGAGGAAGAAAGGTGCCGTGACGCCTGTCAAGGATCAACGCGACTGTGGTACGATATCAATTTCAGTTGTCTTGTGTTGTTTATTTCGTGTACGTACATACTTTTATAGCTACATAACAATTTATAAGTTCCTTTTCAAATAAAAAAAAAAAACAATTTATAAGTTAATTCACGTTTCTAAAGTGGAGAAAATAATCCTACCATTTTTTGACTTGTCGTACTTTGATTCCTCTGCATGTCGGGCTATCATCACTAAAGTTGATTAATGAATATACTGAGATGGTGTTTGGTTGGGACTTTCACCCCCTATTATGAGTTTTTGATACTATATTTGTTTGTCTACTTTTGTTATCTTATTATTAGAATTAAATCTTTTGTAATTACAAAACTAAATATTATTTTATTCATTTACTTTTGAATAATTATAACTATGGTCCACAGAGCACCAATCATTACTGCTTGTGTGGACTATGATTGTGGATCATACTATCAAATAATGTATATTCAATATACAAATAATGTACTTTTAGCATATTAAAATATAGTACATTATATTCAAAAAAAGTATATTATTTGAGTACATAAAGTACATTATTTTGTATAATGCACATTCAGTACACGAATAATGTATTTTTAATATATTAAATGTACTTTTTGTTATTGATCCGGCACTATGTGGACTGTGTTCCATATTGCCACACATGATTATGGTCCACCATATAATAATTGTTGTTGTAATTTGTGGGTTATTATATAGGTTGTTGCTGGGCATTTTCGGCGGTGGCAGCGGTGGAGGGCCTGACCCAGATAAAAACTGGCAAGCTGGTGTCTCTGTCGGAGCAAGAGCTCGTGGACTGCGACGTCGCCGGCGAAGACATGGGCTGCGAAGGAGGCCTGATGGAGAACGCCTTCGGTTTCATCATCCACAACAAAGGCCTCACCACCGAGACCAACTACCCCTACACCGCCCAGGACGGCGTCTGCAGCGCCAAGAAAGCGGCCGTCGCCGCCGCCGCCAAGATCTCCGGCTACGAGAAAGTCCCGGCCGACGACGAGAAGGCGCTTTTGCAGGCCGTCGCGAGCCAGCCGGTGTCCGTGGCCATCAACGGCGCCGCATTCGACTTCCAGTTCTACCAGGAAGGTGTCTTCGACGGGGACTGCCAACCCTACCTCAACCACGCCGTCACGGCGATTGGATATGGGACCGCCGGCGATGGATCCAAGTATTGGCTCATAAAGAATTCATGGGGTAACAGTTGGGGCGAAAGTGGATATATGAGAATTACAAGGGACTATGCTCAAAAAGAAGGGCTTTGTGGACTTGCTAGGGATGCTTCTTATCCCTTTCTCTAAAATAACCAAAACAGGAATTACTCAGTACACTCTATTCATATAGTCACTACAATAGACAGGTCGATAATAGAAGAAAAAGAATTATGACAAATTAAGTGTATATATATGGTGGCCTGGGTGAAATATAGTTTGAAGTGTGTATATAATTTTCTTAAGATTAAGCAAGATACTTTAGTTTTAGGATGAGCCAAATTAAAGTTTATAGATATGCATAAGGGCTAGCTAGTTATTAGGAAATTTGCTTGGCTTGATTTTTTGGAGGATTATATTGTCTCCAATCTGTCTGCCTGTATGTATGTATTGTCAATGTCATAAAGGGTATATAAATAAACAGGAGGAAAAGTAAAATGAATTGTAAAATCCTTGTGGTTTCATTTTGTGAATATATAAAAATAATTGTGAATATATTTTTGTTTCATCTTTTTTATTAATTTATTTCGACCTTGTTTTAAATTTTATAAATCTCCCATACCAGTCGACTTGGGATTCAATCATGTGACCTAGTTGAACTACGTACCATAGCTAACCGACTCAAATAAGGGAGTCAAATTTAAACCTTATGATTACATACCAAATGAATTCTCCAATCAACTCAGGTAGGTTGTTACGTTCCGTTTTATCCTTTTAATTTTAATTTCTCCTTCAGCATGCAAATTATATAATTTAGAGTGCATTAAAAATATACAAACTTATGTTTTTATTTCATCATACCCTAAAAATTAAACATGTTTTTTAATTTTCTGCCGCTAACAACATCTCAAAAGCCAACTTCTTACATATACACTTTGATAATAATACATATAACAATAGTGCATTATATCGTTCGTTGTCTTTAATCCTTAGGATATGATGGATATTGTTATTTTGGACCAAAAGACCCACACATATTTTTAACATGAGTTGTCACTGCTGGAAATTATGGTTTTTCCGATCTCATTTCAGACCACTTAAAAATATGGTCGCAAAAAGTGACATTTTTCATTTTCCCGTGGGGTTATGGTGGTCGGAATTTCCGACCACTTTTACTAAGTAGTCGCAAATTCCGACCACTTTTTACAAAATGGTCGGAAACGTTTCGGTAAATTCATTTATTTTAATTAAAGAATATTTCCAACCACCCTGGTGGTCGGAAATTCCGACCACCAAGTAAAGGTGATCGGAAATGTCTTCGACTGTTTAAATTGTTTAAACTGATCTTATTTTCCGCCCATCTTTGTGGTTGGTATTTCCGACCACTCTTAAAGGTGGTCGGAAATCATTTATTTATTTATTTATTTTTGAGTTCAGATTTTAACTTGCATTTCTTCAGCCGACCACCAAGTATGTTGACATGTTATGATGTTTAATATAAACAACTAAATTAGCCTAGTGTAACAACCAATTCACTATTCTTGTTATGAAAATAAGACCGTGTCAACCTTTCCATGTAGATATATGAAATCATTTTCTAACTTCAACTGCTTAAAACATTTATTCTTGTTAGGACTCTACAATTCTAGTTCTATTGAGAATCATAATTCTATTTAGTTTCATAATCCCACGTAATGTATTGTTATAAGGAATATACCGGGGCTTACCGACTCATGCATACCGACTCATGCATACTGAGCCCAAATTGGATCCAACTATATGTATATGGAGAATCATTTTTCAATCGCTTCTGACATCTCGAGAGTACTCACCGGACCCGACCTGAAACTTAGGCTCATTATCAGCTTAGGGAAGATGAGGGAGCATGTTCCGTTCAGGTCTTCAACTCCTTACAACCTTTATATATATATGTGTGTGTGTGTGTGTGAGTGTTTGGCAAATGAATGTTAGTTGATAGCTAATAGAGTAGAATACGATATATGGATCGAATACTCTTTATTAAGGATTAGGTCGGGTACACTACAAAATACACTAAGAGAATCCGGTCAACGTGACAGTGGGTCAGGGATGCAGGCTAGTCGTCGTAATAGACCGGGGAGTATAACCCGAGTATACAGGCCAAGGAATTATGCCTATCAATAGCTAATTAGTTTAGCTGATAGCTAATAGCTTATTGTGTTACTTGATTTGACTAGCTGATTATATATTAGCTAGTTATAAAAATGCGTTTAGTAATTAACTGTTTACTATTAATTGGTTGCATGTAAAATGACTAATAATGACTTTATTATTGTTGTTGTTATTACTAGTATTTTCACCCGTGCGTTGCACGGAATGAATTTGTTATAATATTTTAAGAAATATTTGAATTGATATACAATTATATAAATTATAACATCAAATATGAGTATGAATAAGTGTATAAATGCAATTATAGTATGAGTCTTCCTTGCATGCAACAAATATCACAAAAATTCAGTGTTCTAAAATAAGTGTATAAATGCAATAGGTAGATAATTTACATTATTGCATCATATTCATTAATTTAATTACTTGTCGGTTAGTTATTGCAAGATCTTGAGGTACACTTATATTTTGATATTCAGTAAGTATAACTATATTAGATAAAAAATTTACATGGGAGTAATGGGATAATCAGTTGAGTAATTGTTGGTTGACCGTAGAGCGTTGTGTTGGAGGAAGAAGATGATATATAGTGAAGATGATATTGCCCTTCACTATATATCATCTTCTTCCTTCAACACGTTGATATTCTCTGGACAAATAACTGTTGGAAAAAAATTAGCATAAAATGGCATTTTTCTGGCAATATTGTGGTACAAATATATGTGGGGTCCACTTTCGATTTGGGTCGGGTCAAAGTGGATTCGTGTTCTTCGTAGTTAGACGAAAAGATTGATATATTGTACGCTCAAAACTGATAATGGGTGAATGAGAAATTGGTTCTCAAATTTGACCCATTTGAGTTAGAAAAATATAGAAAAAAACCTTTCAAGTAACTTTTGTCCCACATTGGTTTGAGAAGTGGTTTGCACCACTACTTATACAAGAATTTTTCTAAGGCTTATTGAATTGTATAGCAAAGAGGCTCTCTCTCGCACGCAAGGGGGGAGGGGGTGCAAATGAAATCCCAAAATGAACTTAAAAATGCTTGACTCGTGCGCTGACACCTGTATACACGAATGTCGTTCAGAAAATTGGTTGGCCTTGCAGGTTGAATTATGCCAAATTTTTATATTTTGTACAATATTAAGCACCATACCATAATACAAGTTAAAACTGAGGATATTGTTTTTATTAATAGTATAGATTGCATTGCAGATAAATATATATACT
>NC_044916.1:4516959-4557820 GCF_003576645.1 Ipomoea triloba
ATTATAGGTCTGTTTTGGGCGGGAAGTTAAAACTGAGGATATTGTTTTTATTAATAGTATAGATTGCATTGCAGATAAATATATATACTTGAATTATTACCATTAGTAATTCTAGTCTAGAATTGTATTACTAATAGGAACGTAGAGAAGAATATATTTTATTAGGAATTCTATTTTAATTTAAATTGTATTAGGGATAGGAACTGTACTACCATATTTTATAATATTACGCAAACCATAATATTATAGGTCTGTTTTGGGCGGGAAGTTAAAACTGAGGATATTGTTTTTATTAATAGTATAGATTGCAGAATATATTTTATTAGGAATTCTATATTAATTTACAATTGTATTAGGGATAGGAATTGTATTACCATATTTTATAATATTACGCAAACCATAATATTATAGGTCTGTTTTGGGAGGGAAGTTAAAGCTGAGGATATTATTTTTTTAATAGTATAGATTGCATATATATATATACTGAATTATTACCATTAGTAATTCTAGTCTAGAATTGTATTACGAATAGGAACGTAGGAAGAATATATTTCATTAGGAATTTTATTTTAATTTACAATTGTATTAGGGATAGGAACTGTATTACCATATTTTATAATATTACGCAAACTATAATATTATAGGTCTGTTTTGGGCGTGAAGTTAAAACTGAGGATATTGCTTTTATTAATAGTATAGATTATTATTATTATTATTATTATTATTATTTTGTAAAGTTTAATATAATTTATTTTTTATAATAATAATAATACTCATCATCATAAATTATTTTTTATTATGGACATATAAATTTTAAAATAATTTTATTTTAAAGTTGATATTGTTGTAATAATAATAATAATAATAATAATAATAATAATAATAATAATAATAATTATTATTATTATTATTATTATTATGTTGAAAAAAATTGTGCTAAAATTTCACCCAAAATTTTTAGAATTGGCGCCATTCTCAATTCAATCCCAAAATTTCGCTAATATCTCCCTCCGTAGCTCTCCAAAATTTGCCTTATTAAAAAAATAATACTCCTTAGAACAAAACCCTACTTCCCCCCAGATCTCAGATCCGCTCCTCTCACTGTCTCACTCTCCGTCTCTCCCTTCTCACCCTCTCACTCAGATGACGCCAGCCTCCACCACGAACCGCCGCCACCGCCACCTCTGATTGCTTCGTCGTTTCTTCCGATTTGACGCCACCGTCGACGCTGCGCTGCCACAGCCTCCCCTGCGAAGACGCCGACGCTGCCACCACCTCTGCCCCAGCCCTCACCGTTGACAGTCCCACTGCCTCGCCACTCGCCAGTCCACTACGGCGCTGCGCCGCTGCCTGTCCACCGCCTCCCACCGCATCGCCTCCGCCTGTCCGCCTCGGCCCTCGCCAGTCGCCTCGAGCCCTCGACACCAGCTGCCGCCCATCAGGTTTGGTCTTCTACTCTTCTTCTTTGACTCTTCCCTTACTAATTAACATCAACTGTCTTGAACTATAAATGTTAATTTCAATAATTTATTCACCTAATTTCCTAACTTTTGGTTTGCCCTAATTTCTCTAGTTTCGTTTTTGCATTAATTCCCCTAATTTTGAAGATAGTTTTTGCCCTAATTGTCCCAATTTTGTTTTTTTTTTTCGTTTGTTTTTTTTGAAGTTTTTAGTTGCTGCCATAGTGCCCACTGCCTAATTCATCAATTTCTAATTTGTTATTAGTTAAATACTAATTGCTTATTTAGTTAATCTGTTAATGTGTTTACTTTGCTTAAATATTGTTGAGCAGACACTTTGGAAAGCTGTGCCACATTATCTACAACGTGTTAGCAATGCTCTGAAGAATGCTTCTTTTCAGCTGATATTTTGGATACTGTGATTGAAATTTTAAGGTATTGTATGATATGCCCTTTTAACATTTCAGCATACTGGAAGAAGTCTTCGATTGACATGCACACCGATTGCTAATTCACTGCTTACTGAATGCTGATTCACATTAACATATTACTGATTAATGTTGATTAATTGATACAATTGATATAATGTTGATTCATTGATTATGCTTTAGTGCTTATGTTTATGTTGATTTGCTAATTAGTAAGTTAGTTATCATTTGTCAAGAAGCAATTGGAGTCATTCTGCAGCATTCTAATGCTCGTGTTTATATAATGTCATTGTAAGTTCTAAATTGGTTTCTCTTAATTCTTCCATCTCTGCCTACATACTTTATTGAAGTGTAAGCATTTATGTGTGTGTGTTTAGACACCTTGAATGGTCTCAACTCTATCACATCTGCTACTTGCATATGACTAAGCAGTTTGTCCATTTTATCAATTTCGCTTAGTTACAACTTTAAACTTTAAATAAAGGAATAAATAGCTTGAATTGGTTATATTATTGTATGTGTATATATTTGTTCCCTCTTTGTATGTGGGTAGTCAAATGTATTTTGATATTTAATGAATTGTTGGTTGTGTATTATTATGATGAAGGAAAACTAGAATGCTATCACAAGGAGGTAAGGATGTTTTAATAAAATCTGTTTTACAATCATTTTTTTGCATTATTGTTCTTTCTTGTTTTTGATTCTTTGTGTGTAAGATAGTGATCGAAAGAGAAGCATTCTTGGTGATCCTCCACCTTCACCAATGGCAATGGCAGAGATTGCTCACCCTCCTATGGAGCAACTCCAGGACCTCGAGTATTGCATAGACTCCAACCCTCCATGGCGTACTTTCCCCTCTCTCTCTCGGTATGTATATATATGTATATGTGTCCCATTTCTTTCACTGTGTATATGTGCGTGTATAGGGTATGCGCTTGTTGTGTATGTAGAATGGTTTGATTGTGAAGGGACAACATTGTTTGCCATTTGTGGGTATCGAAATGTACTAGGTAACTCTGTGTGGTCTACCCTTGTTTAGCGGTTTCAGTTGATGTCAATACTAGCTCTTTGGTCATTTAGCTTATTGACATTCTTATTGACATTCTCTTTTGTTGTTCAAAATGTTGTCAGATTTTTTTTCCCATGATTTGGTTCTTGTTACATTGCACTCGGTTCTGCTGTGTGTCATGATGAATTTTAGCAAAATGGGCATCTGTTAACAGGAAAGCCACTGCTGGTTTGGGTGCTGTTGCTAAATTGATGACAATGGCTGACACTTGGAAAGATTCAATTTTTCTATGAGCATTTTTTTTTTTAGTTTTTCCTTTTTGGGGATGAATGTATTGTATTGTTTCTTGACTTTTAAAATTCACCATCAAACTTTTGAATGGTTTAGAATGAGTTATCCAGAATGTATAAGAAGTTTATTGTATATTCATGAATGAATTCTCATCATGGAAATGAAATGTGTCTGTCTTTCAACAATTATCTTACCAACTTGCAACAAAATATATATATATATATATTCATTTCACTACAGAGGGATTCTCTGTAGTGGAATGATTTTTTTTAAATTTTTTGCCTCCAGTTTTCCGACCACCACGGTGGTCGGAAATTCCGATTAACGGTGGTCGCAAGTGCCGGACTCGCCTGGTCGCTCTCTTGGTCGTTTTATTCCGACCACTTTTAAAAGTGGTCGGAAATTCCGATCACAGCCTCCCGTGCTCGAAATTTGCGACGAGGGTTCTTCGGACACCCAAATTGGTTGGAAAAGTGGTCGGAACAGGCATTTCCGACCTAATTAAGGCTTTGTGGTGGTCGGAAATATGACGATTTCCAGCAGTGTGTAATTAATGACGAGGATTCAGTAATTTTTGAATATCACATGTAATCTTTTCAACTATTAATTAACAAGTCTAATTAATTCTTACATTATGAATATATAACCTAAATCCTAAAAGGAAAAAAAAAAAAACAATTTTAGTCTCTCAATTATTCATTGTTAGTGATTTTAGTTCCTAACTTTTTACCATGACAATATACACACCTCTAACTCTTCAAAAAAGTTGTATTTTTAACCTCGTAGAGCAACAAAATTATTAAACTCTATTAAAACTTTACTTAATGCATGTATATTATTTTGTTTTTTTAATTTATAACATTGTCCATTTTGGTTATTTCATCTGGAAAATAAAGATTTGGCAACATTATTTGATAAATTTTGCCTTTTCAATTGTGACACGTTGTCCCTATTTTTCATACATGACCCTATTAAAATCATGCTTTTTATTTTACAAATGAAATATCGAGACTAAACATGATTATAATTATTAAAGAAAAAACATTAAAAGCACTAAAATACCCGTGTACTCAGTAAAGTTTTAATAGAGTTTAATAGTTTTGTTGCTCCTCCAAGGGTTAAAACTCTAACTTTTTTGAAGAGTTAGGGGTGTATATTACAACATAAAAAGTTAGGGACTAAAGCCGCTAGCAAGGGACATTTGAAGGACTAAAATTACATTTTGTCCATCCTAAAAAATGCTTTAATTTCTTCTTCATCCAAAATTGACTGAATCATCCACAAAGATCATCTCTAACATATAGTAAGAACTTATTGAGGCTAAAATAAACTCCAACTTGTAAGTTTTAATCTTTTAATTTGTAAGTTATGGCTTTCGTTCATAGCATTTACATTTTAATCTTCAAATTGCATTTAGACAAGAATGATTTAATATATGTGATTATGAATATGGAGAGTATAATGGCAATATCTGATTTCTTGGTCATTAAGGAGAGTAGTGAGAAGAAGCGACAGTTTTGCCATTGAATCGGGTCCACTTTGCAAAGTGGATCCGGATCAAAACAATTGATATATTGAATGTTCACAATTTACCTACTAATGAATTGTGAACATTCAGTAGGTAAATTGTGAATATTTAGTATATAAAATTGTGAACATTCAATATGTAAATTGTAAACATTTAGTATATAAATTGTATAGAATAATTTTTCAAAAACGAAGAGAAAGGAACAAAAATGCATATTGCTAATATTTTGTTAATACATACTTTCTCAAACTACTAAAAGCAAAGACCCAATATCCCTATTAGGATTCAAACTTGTGACCTCTCACTTAAGCTACAATACCTTTATTAGGATTCAAACTTGTGACCTCTCACTTAAGCTACAGCTATGCTGTTTGATCACAAAATTTTTGACTTTAACCTTCTCGTAAAAAACATTGTAAATATATTTTAGATTATTAATATTAACCTGATTTTAATTTGGGTCTAAAACAAGTGCAATAGGCCAACTGGCCTAGTATTTTCATTTTCACTTTATTGGGCCTTGCACCTAAACCCAAAAGCTGCAAACAGAATCTTTGTTATTCATCCCATCAACGGATTATCCAATAGAATCTATCAATCAACATCAAAGACAAAACTGTTACCTGAATGTTTGGAAAGTGGAGCGTGCCCATTTAGGGATAGCAATTTCAATCCGACCCGTGGATATCCACCCGAATCCGCCCTGCATGGATCGGGTTTTTTGGGGTGATAGTGGGTGGTGGATCGGGGGTGGGTCTTAAAAAAGTAAACCCGCAGTGAGTCGGATTGGATTCGAGTTTTATGTACAAAACCCGCCTAAAACCCCACCCGACCCACCATGTTTGTGCATGTATATATATAATAGTAAAATAAGTACTAGTACGTAGTTTATTATAAAAGTTTTTAAACTTTAGATAACATTTGACTATTTTTATATTTAAATTACTATGTTTATTTTTAAAAATTAACAATTTAGTTATTATATTTGGATACTCTTATTATTTTTTGTTTTAATATAACTAATGTATTTTCTGATTTTATTAAGTGTAAGTAATTTAAATATTATTTTTGAAAAAAAAATTAATAATATGATAAGTGGTGGGTACCCGTAGTGGGCACCCGCACCCGGTGGAGTGGGGGTGAGTTTTGAAAAAGTCCACCCGATGCGGGTTGGAGGTGGGGGTGGGTGGAGAAAATATAAGGTGGGTCGGGTGATGGATGTAGCCCTCCCCGACCCACACTCGACCCATTGCCATCCCTATGCCCATTGTTATATAATGGATCAGGCCGGTTCATATTGTATTGTGAATCTTAATTTAAAAATTATGTGTTTATAGTTAATACATTTTGTTTTGGTCTAAACATGATGTCAATTTTTATTGATGAGGTGTTGGTCCAACAAGAATAATTGAAATCTATTGGGCCAAAAAAAGAAAGAAATATGTGCAAAATTAAAAAAAGAGGTGTTCCCAAGGGTATTAAACCCACA
Organism: Ipomoea triloba; assembly: GCF_003576645.1. Lineage (NCBI taxonomy): Eukaryota > Viridiplantae > Streptophyta > Magnoliopsida > Solanales > Convolvulaceae > Ipomoea > Ipomoea triloba. Next base: position 4,523,165 of record NC_044916.1, read on the forward strand.
ACCTCTCACTTAACAACACAAGCACCAACCACCCAAAATACTCAGATCTCTTGTGTATTAGAGAGCATGAATCAAAGTTGTGGGGGGATACGTGTAAGATTGAAGACTAGCCGATGTTATACATTTGTCAATCATTCGGAAGGTCTTCAACACTATATAAAGATCACTCCTTAGTTTGGTGGTTTTTTATCTTAATTCCTAATCCATACGTACACCTATTTTTTTTTATATGTGGTGAAACTATATTTTCCAACTTTTTTATATGTGGTGAAACTATATTTTTCAGTTTAAAAAATAAATTATGAATTAGCTCAAAATATAAATATTACAGAGTACATAACAATAATTTAAGAAATAAGAGAAACTATTATTGCAAAATACATAACCGTATAACAAGTCCTTATAAGAAATACATGTCTATACTGTTACTACTATATATGACCCTACAAATTACAATTCAACATTATTTACACAAGAATATGAACGCTCGTAACTCCTCTCGCTCTTAGCTTATTCCATTGTAGAGCATGACAATATCCACTTTCATACATCTTGTGCCAACCCACATTATACTCTTTGTCTAAATCCATCGATACCCAATTAACTATGTTCTAGCTCAATGGCACCCTTAACCCAGTGTTTTAAGAAATTGTTCTAGGACAATGATATGATGGATGGACAACTATATTTAAAAGTCTCTTTTAATATTAGGGTGGAGTTCGAACTCCACCTCAAACAATCGGTGTGGAGATAAATTCTACTAATTTAATCTAAGATTAAGATTAAAAATTTTATACGCTTAATTCATAAAGTCTATAATATAATCTTAAGAAATTATGAAACTTGGGAATTACAACTTATTAGTTTACAGTTATGATTTATGAATTATGAGCACTTGAACTTGTAATTGACTTACTTATTTATTCTCAATTTTTTTCATTGTGTAGGAGGATTCTGGACAAGAGGAGATTATGTTCAAGTCGTGACTTGTTTCATTTTATGTTTGAATACTATTATATTTACATTGTTGTTATTATGTTTGTATTGTGGACTGATGCTTTTGTTGTTGTTAAACTTGTGTAGTTGTGTTGGACTTTTGTATTATGGACTTGTGAACTTGTGGACTTGTGGTACGGTTGTTAAACTTGTATTGTTGAATTTTGTATTACGAACTTTTGCTTATTAAACTTGTGTTGTTGGATATTGTTTTATGAAATATGAATTTATGGTTTTGTCATTCATTATGAAATATGAACTTAGGTATTTTTTTGTAAATTGTTTACAGGTGTACTTTAAAAGGCTTAAAAATGTAGGAAGTTAATTCTATTTTTGGTCTTAGATTTATAGGTGACAGTCCACTTTTAGTCTTTTTTTTATCAGAATATCCACTGTTGGTCCTAGTATTATTGTGACATGACCATTTTTTGCTCTCTATCAACAAAATTAAACAGTTTAAATGTCGTTAAATATAAGTGCATTTCAATCTTTAATTATGGATTTTTTTCAAAAAAATAAACATAAAAAATATAGTGGGTCAACCTACTTTGTATAAAAAAAATCTAAATGTCCTTGTATTTAACAATATTTTAACGATTTTGTTGATGGAGGACAAAAACTGGTCATGTCACAATAATATTAGGATCAAAAGTGGATGTTCTAATAAAAAGGACTAAAAGTAGAATGCCACTTATAAATCTAGGACAAAAATGAAATTAACTCAAATGTAGTCCTTAAATAGGCTCAAAGCATATTTAGGGCCCATTTTGAAGTCTTTTTAAAGGTCCATATGTGGCAAATTATGCTGTGGACCCAGGTCCACCTTGCAAGGTGGACCTGGGTCCAAAACTACGTCGTTTTTTATTTTTTATTTTTTAATTAGTAAACATATTGCTGAATATAGCGTTGTCTAAAAATGTGTGAATGTAGAGGTTTCAAAGTGTGAATGTAGAGTATAGAAATCGTGAATGTAGATTTATGATTGTGTGAATGTAGAGTTGCCCAGAAATGTGTGAATGTGGATGTTTCAAATTGTGAATATGGAGTATAGAAATCGTGAATGTAGAGTTATGCATGTGTGAATCTGTAATAAAGTTAAGAAGTTCTAGCAACTTGTAGCCTTGTAATGTGTGAATGTGGAGTTTACAAATTGTGAATGTAGAGTATAGTGTATGTGAATGTAGAGTATAGTTACTAAACATATAATCCTATAATGTGTGAATGTGAAGTTTACAAATTGTGAATGTAGAGTATAGTGTATGTGAATGTAGACCCAGGTCTACCTTGCCAGGTGGACCTGGGTCCACGGCATAACAACCCTCTATATGTTAAATAGGCTTTTAAAAGGTTTCAGGTCAGACCAGGTCAACCGTAGCCTCAAGTATGGGTCTAAAAAAGCCTACATAAAGGCTCAAACCCAAACTCAGACTCATGGCAAATTATATCGTGGATCAGGCACTGTGGACCCTGATCCAATACACAGAATTTGACTTTATAATACATAGAATTCATATTCATAATACACAAACACATAAACACGATATAATGAACATGAATTCTGTGTATTATGTTAAGTGTTTATGTATTATCAGCTATATAATATACATAATTCATGTTCATAATGCACATAATTCATGTTCATTATATTGTGTTTATGTATATGTGTATTATTAATATGAATTATTTGCATTATGAACATAAATTATGGTCCACGATATAACAATTGCAGGCTCAGACTTTAAAGTTCTATAGTAGGCTCATGTCTGCAGCAAACTTAGGGTAAAAAGCAGAAATTAAAGAGGGAGAAGAGAAATTTAGGGTTGAAGAAGAGAAGAAGAAGATGGAGAGAAGAAGAAATTCGTTGATATATTTCAGCATAATCATCCCAATACGTTTGGTAAGCTAAATACAAGGAAAGTGCAATAAAATTGCTTCCTGATTCTAGGAATCGCAACATAGAAGGGGATGGCAGGGAGTGTCCAAAACGACGACGTCGGATTAGCATATCAACTGAATTAACTGCGGCTGGAAAACGACGTTGTTTGAGGTAATGTTTAAGGAAAGTGCAATAAAACTGCCTCCTGATTCTAGGAATCGCAACAACAAAAGGGGTTGGCAGGGAGGGTCCAAAACGACGACGTCGGATTAGCATATCAACTAAATTAACTACGGCTGGAAAACGACGTTGTTTGAGGTAATTTTTAAGGAAAGTGCAATAAAACTGCCTCTTGATTCTATGAATCGCAACAACAGAAGGGGTTGGCAGGGAGGGTCCAAAACGACGACGTCGGATTAGTATATCAACTGAATTAACTGCGGCTGGAAAACGACGTTGTTTGAGGTAATGTTTAAAGAAAGTGCAATAAAACTGCCTCCTGATTCTAGGAATCGCAACAACAGAAGTGGTTGGTAGGGAGGGTCCAAAACGACGATGCCAGATTAGCATATCAACTGAATTAACTGCGGTTGGAAAACGACGTTGTTTGAGGTAATGTTGATAACGGTTTTAACCTCCTCCATCATACGGTGTCGTTTCATTTATGTTTAGCTTCCTTGCTATTTTCCCTTTCGTCTGCCTTCTTCTACTAACCAAGCAACCTTCCATGGCCATTACAGTGTCTAATTTTCTAAAGCTCGATTCGACCTAGCCTATATCTATTCCAACTTGGAATTATCAAAACCAAAAAGGAAAAGAAATCCGAACCCATCAATACGTATTGGAGACTTAAAAAGTCAAAGCTGTAACCTTCTCAAAATTCGAACCTATCAATACATGAACATGATGCATACATCAAACCGTTTGTCCTAATCGAAACCGCCAACCGAACTTGGAAAGTAAGAAGGCACGGCGTCGTTTCATATCTGAACTGGGAAAGTACGTACACACGGCGTCGTTTCATGTCTATATAGAGCGTTTCCAACTAGACTCCCTCTGTAACGCTATAAAATTCGCCCACTCCTTCCTATTAGGGGTTTATTCTCGTCTTCTTCTTATTCTTCTTCTCCTCTCTCTCTCTCTCTTAGGGTTTGCTTTCTCACTCTTCTAGGGTCTACACCGATTCTCACTATTCGGCAGTGCTGCGCTCAACTCCGCCATGGATCTAACGAAGAAACGCAAGGCCGATGAGAATGGCGCCTCGTATCCCGCCCCAAACGACATTATGGGAGCCGGCGTCGCCGCCGGTGCTCCTCCGCCGCTCGGCATTCTCAGCCCCGATGACGCCGATAGAATCCTCGAACCCTTCTCCAAGGAACAGCTAATTTCAGTCTTGCGCAACGCTGTGCTAAGGCATCCGGATATTCTCGAGGCCGTCCGAGCCGTGGCCGATGCGGATACGACTCAGCGAAAGCTCTTTGTGCGCGGCCTCGGCTGGGAGACCACTACGGAGAAGCTCCGTCAGGTGTTTTCCATATACGGGGAGCTTGACGAGGCTATCGTGATTACGGATAAGAACACGGGGAAATCGAAGGGGTATGGTTTTGTTACCTTTAAGCATATTGATGCGGCTATTATGGCACTTAAGGAACCGAATAAGAAAATTGATGGGCGTATTACGGTCACCCAGCTTGCGGCTGCGGGGAATTCAGGTAATTCGCAATCTGCCGATGTTGCTCTTAGGAAAATATATGTGGGGAATGTTCCGTTTGAGATTTCGTCAGAGAGGCTCTTGAATTTCTTTTCTACTTTCGGGGAAATTGAGGAAGGGCCATTAGGTTTCGATAAGCAGACTGGGAAGGCAAAAGGCTTTGCTTTTTTTGTCTACAAGACTGAGGAGGGGGCGAGAGGATCATTGGGTGAGCCGATCAAGATGATAGACGGGCATCAGGTGGTGTGTAAATTAGCAACTGATAACAAGAAAGGAAAGCAGCCGAATATGGGACCTCCTGGTGGCCCTGGAATGCCAAATTCAGGGCATTCTGGAATGCCTGGAGAGGATAGAATGGGTGTTGGCTCTATGCCAGGGTCCAACTATGGGATGCCTGGAACTGGGTTGGGGCCATATCCAGGTTTTTCAGGTGGCCCTGTTCCAGGAATGCAGCAGCCACAGCCACAGCCAGGAATGATGCATCAGAACCCAATGAATTCAGGGATTGGTGGGCCTGCTGGACCAGCCTTTGGCAACCAAGGTCCGGGGTCTTTTGCTGGTGGTGCCAGTGGCTATCCTGGTAGTGGTGGATTTGTTGGGGGTGGTTCTGGGGATTTTGGTGGTGGTATGGGCAATGCTGCTGGGTCTAATATGTATAGGGTACCACCAAGCTCTGTTGGAATGCCTAGTTCAGGAGGTTACCCAGATGGTGGTAATTATGGTATGCCATCTGCATATCCCTCACAGCTACCCCAGCCTGGGGCAGGCTCTAGGGTTCCCCCTGGTGGTATGTATCAGGGTGTGCCACCCTACTATTGAGGTAACCATTTCATAACTCCTATTAATTCATGGATTCTAGTTGCAAATGGTAATTCACTGGAATATGCTTGATTGATTCTAAATCATGTTGTTGGCATTGCCTGGTTGATGCACTTTCTGACCTTGCTTGGGTTTTAGTTTCTAAACAAGTTATCTGTCTCTTGTTGGTAGCATTTCTTGCTCTCGTTGTGAACTGTGTTTTAGTTGTGACATTTTCTCACAATTACAATGCTTACTCACCCACTTTTAAAGATATACATTATAAATATGTGAGGAATTATGAACTTCATGTTTTGCTTATTTTTTGATTTAATTCTTTTCCTCAGCTTCTGTTATTTTTGTTTTGTATGAACTTATCCTCCATTTAATTTAATTAATAGATCCTTCCCAACTGCTTCAATTCTTTGATTCATCCCTCTTTCTTTGGTGTGACTTGCATCGTATTTCTACATTCTTGTCTCCCTTCTTATATGCGCGTATGTATCTGTCAATATCTCATGACTATTACTGTCAATTTCTGTTTGATTCATCTCTTAACGTGGTATTATTTCTGTTCCTTTTCTTAATGATCTGGCTTACTAATGTTTGTTTTCTGCCTGCAAGAACTTGTTCTATATGCTTGGGTTTTGAATGATCGAAATATAAATGCGTGTCTGTCAGGTGTTTGAGAGCTTCTTGGGAGCACATGCTTTATATGGTTATGGTGATTTCCTGATTGCAGACAATGAAATCTTACGTGATAAATGGACTGCTCTACCTCTGTTGCTGCTTCACCTATCTGCTCCTATAAGTTGTGGACTTTGTGGCTCTAGTTGATCTTTGCTAGTATTAAGTTAGGAGTTACTTTGAAGAGTTTGCTGTATCTGGTGTCAAACAATTTGATGGATTATTTCCTTCTCGTTTTTGTTACCTAATATAGCTGTTACTTGTACTAGTATGTTTTGCCTCCTATATTATGCTTGTTTTGCTTTCAGTATATTACTTTGGTACTTGACTTGTATTTTGGAAATAGGAGTTGGCGACTTCTTTTTACTTGATTGCATCTATCCCCGCCGTGCTCAATTGCTTACTAGTTGGTAATTATGTCTGCCAACTATTTACATGTATTTAGGGAATAAAGTTCTTTAGTTTGTTTCTTTATTGTGTGGCATTTGTCCTCCGTTGGACAAGTAAAAGTTAGAAGTCACATACATGTTTTATATGCTACCTAAGAAGGTGTTTCTTTGTATGCTATTCTACTTCACCCTATAAATGTATTCGTAGCTACTTATAAAAAGAAGTTAATTAGAGTATAGGTAATGACAAAAACTAGTAAGATTACAACACCTTTGTATGGTTTATTGCACTTTTGTGTTGTTAGATTGGCGTGGACATTACAAAAACGTGTGCAGTTTAGTTGATGTAAAATTGAATTGTTTTTCGGTTTTGATTTTGGTTCTCATACATAGTAAGATTGCTTCTTGTGGATACCCTATAAAAGGGGAAACCGGAACTTGTTGATTGATATTTGAGATGCATGGTTGTTCCTCTTAGAAGAGGTATTGATGGCTTTATGTATTCTTACTGTGAATGGGGAAATATGCAACCTTGTTTTTTTCCTCGGGAATTTGAATAATGTTGCATGTAAGTTGGTACCTGAGCATAATGTGGTAACATGTCCGATTTGCTTGGTTGGCATTTCCATTTAAACAGAGTGATCTATCTTTAAATTTAAAGGTTAAGATTTTTAAGCCTTTCCTTTGTTTTATTGTGTGCCCACCCTCTACAAAATGAGGTGATGGGTTGTAGCAATGGAAGAGATCTGGACAGTCTAGCTAGCCTGCTGATCATTACCCAAATGGCAGTGGCATTTTCAACTTGCACATGGTGAGTGTTTGCCAAATGGAGCTTATCTAGGGTGCTATTTGGATTGGATGGGTTCACTTTTTTTACAGAATTGTAAATACCAAAAAGAAAATCTCCTTCCTATATATACACAGAAGCTGTGTAGTAGTTGGTTTGTATACGCACACATTCTTGTGTGAACCATGAATGGAACTTAGCAGAATTCATTTACGTAGTTTTTTTGCAAGTTTCTTTTATTGCATATTACACTGGTATCCGCATTCTCCAGAGAACATGCATAACAACTGGAATTCCTCTAATATTGCATACTATAAGTATCACAACTTGTTGAAACTATCCATAATGCTGGAATTCTTTTATGTGTTGATACTTATATAGGTATAAACTTTATTGAAAAGTTTGCCTACAATTTCAGATTCTCAGGATTGGAAAGGGATGACATTTTTAATCCTAGAAACCATGTTTTTTTGTTCATCTTATTCATCTTCAAGAAAGAAGTTTATGTATCAATGCAATTTGCCTAGGAAAAGAAGTTTGATTCTCTTGAGAGATACAAGAGCGTCTTTCATGTATATTCTTTCTTCTGGCAATTCTGCAGAGTAGCTCAAAGTTAATTCCATGGTTGGTGCTGTCATTAATGGCACCTTTGCAGTTACATACACATCATCGATCTGATGATCTTAGCAAGTCATCTTCTATTACAGGCAGACTGGCAACCATATCTTCAACCTGGCTTCACATCATAATGGACAATAGGAGTCGAGTTGTAATGGTGGAGATATTCCAAAACAAATACTATGTTGATCATTATGTTTAATCTTTGAATGATGTCCAATAAATAGTCGGGAACGTAACTGTAACACTCTCAATTCTAATACACGAGCCTAGATTATAATTAATAATTTAAGACATAAAGATTAGGGGATGCTACTGTCGTAGACTGTGGTTACCAATACAAGAATAACTACCGGTTCCGGTTCATACAAAGGGTCACAGACCCGGTTTCTAGGCAGCATACTAACTAAAAGGAATCTGAAAAGACGGTTCCGGTTCATACAAAGGGTCACAGACCCGGTTTCTAGGCAACATACTAACTAAAAGGAATCTGAAAAGACATACTAGTCATCAGGAGTCAATAGGTTACTCAACAAAACATAGATAATACTACGGGATCAACTAGGAGCTAGAATTTCGGGAGAACCCGGGTTCGATTCCCGCAAGTGACGATTCTCCTTGGGTCAGCTTCTATGCCTCCCGGAGCGAATGCGGGTGGACCCGGACTGTTAAACGGACGGAGAAAGACCCGGTTGATTTACCAAAAAAAACAGTAGGAGTACTACTCTTTGTAACAGATACTACATTGTAACATAGTCAATAGTACTCCAAAAAAAAGATACTACTCTATCTAACTCCTTTAAACGCTCTCGGCACACATCAGTTATCTGAAAGGGGTTAAGCAAAACAAGTAGAAAACAATCTGTTCCGAACCTGAAAGTGGTTAAGCAAAACAAGTAGGAAAAAACAACTCGTTAGCATAAATGCCAAGTATAAACCACTCCACCTTTAGATAATCACATAAACACATCATATAGCAAACATCACATAGGACCAAAGAGGAGTAAATCAAGTATAGAGTATAGGTATAAGTAAGTACACATATATCTATGTATCTATGTAATAATAGAATATATGAGTATACATGAGTATAGACATAACTCACACATATACACTATATGCAATTATTAAACAAACACCAAGTATACATGCATAAATGTAAGTCAATAAGAATAAGTAATTTGGATGACTTGATTGAATTACCATAGGAAAATAAGCATAATATTAGTTTTATACCACAATAGTAAATTTTTTTTGTAAGGTTAGGTAATAAACATCTTTCGACGTAACCATATACTAATAAAAGATTAGCATAGTAGAATAAACCTTCAAAAATATAGATATATACCATTTATATCATCACTCTCACCCTCAAAAAAAAAAAAAAATATTTTATAGTAATACGGGAAGGAACTCAATCATTTCGTCAATCTCATCATTTCTCACTAATCTCATATGTCTCAATATCACAACAGTGGGGTAGGGACATTACCTCAGTGAAGCCCTAAGTGAACAACAACTCTCTACTGAACACAACACAACCCCACTTTACTATAGGTGGAATCAAGACCACTACGTTAAGTATGTACACCCCCTAATTGGGATTTCAAACCCAATCAGCTAACAGCCATTTACCAAACAGGATTATCATATTTTTATGTGCGGGCATTCCGTGGCTTACGGGATAAACTAGGTAATGTAGTCATGTTTTTTGTTAATGTCTTCTAAAAATTCTTTTCCTTTGTTTGTTATTTTTGTTGGGACCGGTGAAAGGTTTAGAAAAAAGTTAGGTCCAACACTCAGTGTCAGTGTTGAGGATTTATAAGTATGGAAATAAAATTGGGTCTTCGCTATTAGCTATAATTTTTTCACGTAAATGGTAAGAATGTTGACTCTCTCAGCGGATCGAAGGCGGTCTTTGATTTGAACGTTGAACAGATCAACTATGAGCAACTTATGTTAGTTTATTTTTTGTAGTCCTTTGCTGGCAAAGATCACAAGGTTACTTTTACACACCCTTGAATAGTAACTAAGGATTTTCCTTTGTCATATGAGAGAAAAGCTATGATCTATTCAACTCTTCCCTTGCTTCAACACTCCAAATATCACCCAACACTATGAGGTACGACATATCTCATTTCCACTAGGCTTATGCGAAGCTTTTCAGCTACATCGTCAATCTGGATAGATGTTGCTGCCACTCACTATGAAATTCTGTATCTTACAAGTATGAATTCTGTACCTTGTTGTTTTGATTCAAGGTTCATAATATTATATGCACCTGGTCCATGATATAAATTGCCGAAAGAGTCTCTATACTACACAAATTAAAATCTTATAAAAATTAAATTTTATTTATACTAGAAACTTATATTTGTTTCCAATATAATATAGGACAAAGCCTATTTAAAACCCTTTCCAAATTACTCTATTTTTTTCCAACTCAATTAGTACACTTTGATAATCAATTCCTTATTCACATACTCATCATTATACATTTTGATCATATATATAATGTATCGAATTTATCTTCTAAACTAGGAGAATTCAAATCCGCTTTGATCGGATTCAAATAAAAAGTAAACCCCACTCAAAATATAAACTTAATAAATGTCATTTAAGCTATTTTTGACAACATATATAAATTTAATTTTTTATTGTATTTTTATTCGAAAGAGATTTTTTTAAAGGTAAACCATTGAAATATATATATATATAAATAAATAAAGATCTTGAATACAAGATGGGATAGAGATATTTAAATTAGCTATTTAGAGATGCTTGATATTGAAATATTTCCGTCATTCAATAATTCCACACATAACTGGAATAAAAAAACAAAAGAAGAAAAAAAATTAGAACAACTAAGGAACCCCAATATTTTAATAGTGGAGTGTGGAGTTGTTTATTTCTTTGACACTCTGCGCCATTTGTGTTGCCCTCCCCTTGGCCATTTCTGTTGCATTCCCCTTAGCCATTTCTGTTGCCCTCTGCCCATCCACTCTGCCAACCATTTTACCAAACAAGAGGTTTTAAACAACATACATACAGTTCGATCAAAATATAGAAGTGATAATAAACAATTAGTTTAGTGAAAATTTACAGACTAATCTCATCTATAAATCTAAGATAATTAATAGTGGAAAATTAATAATAAAAAAATACTATGGTATTTTTGTAATGACGATAGTGCATTTGAAAATGCTTAACAGTGCATCTAGAGATAATAGTATACTATTATAGATCTTGAGTGTACTGTTCTTATCCATTATATTGATGCACTATTAAATGTTTCTAAATTAATCATCATAATTACAAAATTTTTACATTTTTTATTTAATTTTCAACTTTTTATTATCTTTGATGAATGGATGATATTAGTTCACAAGTTATTACCGCATTTACGGGCCACTAATTTGATATAGAAATGATAACAAATTGTAATTACTAGTTCACACATCAAACTGGTCTACTGCTCACACAGTCTGACAGTCACACTTTACTTAATTATATTGTTACCTTCATCAATCTGTTCTGTAAAGTGATAATCTCTTTTTTCTCTACACCCTGTCACTGGATTACCTGTCAATAATTTTGAAAACCAAATGAAGGAACTTAGTACGACCCCACGCAGAGCAAAATGTATATATACAAATTATCATCTTTCTAATAGTTATAATAGATATTAGAGTGAATTGAAGATCAGAAGTCTGCACATTTCACTTACTTACTTGGTATAATCTGGACATTAAGTTGCTCATTTCCTATGTCTCGTACACCTTCCTCAATTTTCATCGCTGAACTTCTAGTGCTATTATGGCAGCTACGCACACTGAGTAGTTTCAATGTTAAAATATCTGCCAATCTATGAGGCACCTCCCGTAACTCCACACAAAAATCCAAAATTACTTGCTCAAGGCAAGGAAAAGACTCTTCACTGCAAATATTCCAAATTCTAATATCAAGATGGTCTAGTTGGAGGCATTTTAGTTTTTGGAATTGGGTTTCCTCATCCACATTCCATTCTAAACCCTCAAAATTGCAACACGTAAGTGTTAGAGCCTCAAGATTGGAGAGTTGTGCCATTATTGAAATTGCTGACGATGAAACAGTAATACCCTCCAAATTTATTTCCTTAATACTTGATGGAAACTTGCTGAGCTTAAGATCGTTAAGAAGATGTGGATTCCCATGGTCATGTGGATCATGATTGCAACTATTGTACAACGAAAGAGATTCAAGATGATGGAGAATGTCAATTTCAGCAAACGAATATGATGGTAAGACCAGACAGCTCAAATATTTGAGATGGGGAAGCTTCCTCAATAAATTCTCATCCCTTGTGCTCAAAGAAGTTTTCAAATCTAAGGTCTGTAAGACTTCTAAACCAGAAATTGTTTCAATAACTGGAGTTGGTACTGTTGGGCATGAATCACAATCATAGTGGTGGATAATCATATGTCTCAAACTTTTCATATTCCAAAAATATTTTGGTAAATGCAAATCCTTGTATGAAGTCAACTTCAAGGTTATGAGACCCTTAAGATTCTGCAATGACAATGGTGACACAGAACCACATCCACATAGATAGAGAGCTAAGTATCTCAGATGAATTAGTGAGTTAATTTCAGGTAAAACTAATTTATCCACACCAATGAACTCTAAATCCAAGATTGTGAGATGTTCAAATTTTTTTGCAACCCATGAGGCATTATAAACCTTTGCACCATTGTTTTTGTGCACCTTTGGGTAACCCAAGAGTGTGTGGATATTACAATTCCATGGTATCAATTCATTAGGAATCTCATTGTCACCATATCTATGGAAAGATATTCGGTGTGTAGTAATTTTCAGAGTTGAATTCAACATATCTTCCATCTTAATTATGCGCAAGAATTTTTCTTCTTTAACTTTTGCTAAGCAAAAAGCACGTACCAAATCATGAACAACGCATGATAAGATGCCACCATCATACTTCCTTTCAGAAACCATTACTAAGTTACTGCCAACCAGATGATTCAAGCAATACTTTGCCGTGTCTTCTACTCTCTCATCCTTCTTAATGTCTATGAACCCTTCAGATATCCATAGTTTTATTAGATAGGAAACATCAATTCTTTTATCCTTTGGGAATGCTGCAAAGTAGAGTAAGCAATTTTTCAAATTATATGATAAACGGTGGTAACTAAGTTTTATCGCATCATTGCTCTGTATTCCACCTATAAGTTCATCAACACATGTCTCTAAAGCAAGAAGAAATTTACGCCACATTTGCTCACTCTTTTCAATTCTATCAAGAAGATCAGCTATTAAACCAACTACTAAAGGTAGTCCCCCACAATGCTTTGATATTTTTCTTCCAACATTTTCAAGCTCTTCAGGGCATCTACTCCCTTTAAATAACTTCATTTGCAATAATTCCCAACTCTCATCAACAGTGAAGAAAGGAAGACAAATATGTTTGGCATCAGAAACCACCCTTTCTTGTCTGCTTATTAAAACAATTCTACTCCCATTGTCACATGAGGGAAAAACTCTATTTAACTCTTCCCATGCTTCAACACTCCAAATATCATCCAACACTATGAGATATCTCCTTCCCATCAAACTTTTGCGAAGCCGTTCAGCTACATTCCCAATCTCTATCTCCCTACCACATACTTGACTGTATATTTTGTTCAACAAGTCCTTATAATTATATTCTTGAGAAACTGTACACCATGCACTGCTGTGAAAGTGATTGGCTACAATTTTCTCCTCATACACTCCCCTAGTCAAAGTTGTCTTTCCCAATCCACCCATGCCAGTAATTAAAACAACTTCTCTCTCCTTTGACCCATAAATAAGCTGATTTATAATTGTTTCTGCTTCCTTCTTGAAGCCCACAACTTTATCATTATATGGAGTAGAGATGCTTGGCATCTTTCTAATCTCAAATATGTTGTATTGTGTCTAGAATTATAGGATTTGGTTAGAAATATAAATGTATTCAAATTTTTGTCAATCATAATTTCAAATTTTAAAAAAAAAAAAGTAAGAAAATGATAAGGCAACAATTTGTATGATACCTGGATCCTTGTTGATCGGGTTGGATCAAGAAGAAATTAAAATGTAATACTTGTATTAAAAAATGTAACACTAATAAGGAATAAAGTGTTTTTTTTTAATACAAAGAATAAAGTGTTTATTATTTCATTTTTCAATATAAGTATTATATTTCAATATTGACCTGACTACACTCATTTCACAGATTCTTATCCGTGACATGATCTCTCACAAGTATGATTCAAGTTATAAGATTAAGTACATGATGAAAAGAGAAGAGTGTATAGCTAGCACACACAGCGTATATAAATTAATACTAAACTTTTTACTTTTTATGAAACATAAATGTATCTTTTAGAAAGTATGCTAATATGTGTGTCCGTATGCTAATATGTGTGTGCGTCTATATATATATATATATATAAGAGATCACATGCGGATACTGTGCCCAGGTGAAACATGGGGTTGAATGATGATCATTGATCTCGCTAAAAAGGATCATGCATATTGAAGACATATATATTTAAAAAACGCGGTGGCAATTTGGTCTTTAGGTCAAATTTAAGGTGTGTGGTTTTTCTTCTTTAAGGTGTGTGATTTTCCTTATTAAGGTGTATGGTTTCTGTGCTTAAAGTGCGTAGTTCTTTAGTTGAGAACTTAATGTGTGTTTTTGTTGAAACTTAAGATGCATTGGTTTAAAGCTTTAGGTGCGTTGTTTTGCTTCTTAAGGTGTGTGGTTTTCCTTCTTAAGATGCGTGATTTGTGTGCTTTAAGGTGCGTCAATTGTTGAAATTTAAGGTGCGTCGGGCAAAGTTTTATATTAGGTGTGTAGTTTTCCTTCTTAAGGTGATTTGTTTCTATACTTAGTGCATCAGTTATAATACTTATGGTGCGCCATTTTAAAACTTTAGGTGCATGGTTTGTGTTTTTAAAGTGTGTGGTTTGTGTGCTTAAGGTGCGTTGTTTATGTACTTAATGTGCACCATTTTAATGCATAAGGTTAAGGTGCGTGGTTTCCTTTTAGACACACATTTTTTAAAAATTTTTATTGCTTTGAGCTGTTGATCTAGATCGATTTGATCAACGGCTCATATTAAATCGAATGTGCGCACCTGAGTAAATTTATACACTAGATCTTATCCATATATATATGTGTGTGTGGGGAAATGGATTCCCGTGCGGTTAGCCTTCTTAGTTGCGGTTGTGGTTTTTCGTTCTGAAGGTGCGTGGTTTGTGTGTTTAAGGTGCATCAATGTTGAAACTTAAGATGCGTCAACCTCTTTAGGTGATTTGTTTTCCTTCTTAAGGTGCGTTGTTTTTCTTCTTAATGTGCGTGATTTGTATGCTTAAGTTGCGTTAGTGTTGAAACTTAGTGTTACATTTTAAAACTCTATGTGCGTGGTTTGTGTTCTTAAGGTGCTTTGTTTGTGTGCTTAAGGTGCGTTATTTTAATGCTTAAGGTGGGTAACAGCACAATTGCACGGAAAACTATACCTACACCTGAACCCTTCCCTATATATATATATTGATCTATAAACCTATGTGGACAAATCCAAATTATTAATATTTAACGGTTAAAAATAAACAAAGCTTTGTAATATTTATAAAAATTCATATCAACTAAAGCTTACCAACCTTTGTAAGTGCTCACAAACTTTAATCTCGAGATAATGTTTTTGAGTTGATTGAAAGAAGTAACTTGCCAAAGATCATAATTTGCCTGAAATTAGATAAGAATGAAAGGAAAGCATCCTCAGATTCACACTAACCAACCATTCATAAACTAATTTAATGAACTTTACAGAGCCAACTACACAGCAGTAAAAACTAAGCAAACAAGTGAGGGAAGAAATAACTTCTTTACTAACAATAAAATATTATACTTCAAAATCGACTTACTTCTGATCTGATCTGTAAGTGAATGGGCAGGGAAATGAATTTCAGAGCCACTATCCAATATCTTTAATCAGACTGCAGATTTCTTAAAGTAGAAAAAAGAGGAAGCTAGGAAATAGAGATCAGAGAATTGAAGAGACAGCATTTGGTAGAAGAAGGAAGTGCATGCTTTATATGAAAAGAAATTTGCTTCAGATAATTGAGGGAGAAAGGCTTTTATATATATATATATATTTGATGAGAGATTGATTTTTGGTCTGTAATGGTTGAATCTTTTGGTCTTATTTGATTATTTTTTTGGGGTAAAAATATCATTTGTGGTGGGTCCAAGTGATCACATATCTGGATCATTGTTAGTTGAGCTCACAAAAGGCTACATGCATGCTTTATACTGTATAATATAATGATCAAGAATTATTGCTGGAGCTGACATGATTCAGCTCTTATCCGTTTCATAATTATTACAAACAGCTCTATTGTGTTTATTTAATTATGTGCACTTCGTCCCTGTAATAATACCAAAATGATTTGTAGATTGTTGTTCAATTCATCAGAGAGGTTAAATGAGAGGAATTAACGTTGTAGTTTTAGTTTAGATCTATAGATATATGCTAATATTGGTGTGTAATATATAACTAAATAACAAATTTCTACGATCAATTCCTGTATGGACTTCAGGTTCATGAAACTTCATTAGATGGAAGCTGGTCCCCTTTTCTTTTCATTAATGTTGTTGGTGTTGCGGGGCTTAGCCAAGTTGACATAGTTTTATTATTATTATTATTATTATTATTATTATTATTAATCCAACCTCTAACAATATGTTTGATTCATAAAATAATTAAATATAAAATAATTAACATTTTTTTAGAATAAACTTATATTATAGCTTGTTGAGTAGATCTTGCGTGAGGTGCTCCGCAGGCTAAATATACGGCCTAATATATAGACTATCCAAGTGTACTTCCCAGGCCAAAGGGATACTATATAGTGTTGGAAAAAAATGCTCCTAATATCTGTAATACAAAAGAGATACAATATAATACAGAAGAACAAGGGAACAAAACCGGATCATTTGGTATCTTCAGGCGTGTAATCACTTTCCTAGAAGCTTTAAATCTCCCTTAGAAAAGCAACATGTTCCAGATTTAATCTTATGGGATACAAGAAGATGAATGAAATTCTCAAGTTGATTCAATTAAGAATTTCTTGTAGAATTGTAGGACTGTGAAATATCAAGGTTTCATGCAAATTAATTGCATGTATATTTCGTATGATATATTCTGTATTCTGTATTCAGATAACACTCCCAGAATTTATAGAGATAAATTCTAACTGTTAAGAGCAGTTACTTGGAAGTTCACATCAGTTAATAAACCAACTTTCAAAAATATATATGAAAATATAACTGATTTTGGGATAAGTTTACGTAATATCCCGTTGTTATGCAAGTGATATAATTCAAATGATTATATCCACACTTTTAATATTTCAAATGCATGCATGTGAACATGCAATCTTAGAAAATATTAAAATCACGTGCATAGCAACATACATGCTAATTAAAAAGCATTTACGTAAAAGACAAAAATGAAAGCCTATGCGATAGGTGAATCGAGAGGTGAAGTCTCTTCCAGGTCTCGAGAGGTAAAACACTTCTCATTACCAAAATGCAAAGCACCAGACTTGTTTGAACCATCGAGACATCACTGCTATGCAACCCATGCAGGATTCATGTCATGCGAGACCCTTGCAGTACAAAGTATGTGTACCAAGCATATTATATTTATATATTAACATCTTATAATGCACGAACCATGCAAACAAGATACATAATATATGAATATACACATGCATGTACTGAATTTCCTTAGCTTCCAAGATGCAAAACACAAACCATTTTCCATGATTAAGATTTTGCTTCAAAAGGAAAGGTGCATGACGTACGAGACCTGGCTCCTTCGAGAGGTCAATAGCAAAGCTTCACGAAGCATACGTGCGAGAGATAAAAATCATCTCTCGTGCGTCTCTCGCTACCTCTCGAACATCTCTCTTGACCTCTCGTGGACCTCTCGAACACCTCTCGAGACCTCTCAAGTATCCAAAAATCATCTCTACCAAACTCAATAATATTCACTACTCCACAACTCCAAATATTATTTGAGCTTTCATGGTAGACATCTGAACCATTAATCTCCATTACTACACAAATATCCAACATATAGGGGGTGGGGGAGGGGGCAGTTGTCCTCACTGTAGTTCCGACTCTGACCCTGCATGTGTAACCCATGCCAGAGTTTTGGCATGTGTCTCAGAACTTCTCTATAAGGTGTATTTATTACTTAAGAGAAATTTTTGACCTGTGAACTACCCTAGGCACTCTAGACACTTGTAGATCTCGACATACATCCACTAACCGGTTTCTTAAACCCTACAAGGGAAAAAGCTTCTGACCCGTTCTTTGGACTGCGGACGTACCGTATGTTGTGGAATTTACCTTAACAACTCCTATAAAATTAATGACATTTTATTTTAATTTAAGATAATAACTATATTATTTTTGAGTAATGAGAAAAATTACTTTCGTCTGAATGGAAGTATGATGTGCGCGATAGTGGTGGACAAATTTGCTGTTGGAAAGATATGATGGCTTGTTGCTTTTGGAAAATTAAAGAAAAAAGTCATTGCTTTTAGGCAGTGGCAGACAAACAGATTTGTGTTAAAAAAAAAAAAAGTAATTGCTTTTTGAAATAATGGAGCTATCAATATCAAAATCACTAAACTCATTATACGTAAATTATACTTTACTTACTAAGTGAAGTTGATCAGTATAAAAAGAACTAAACTCATTATTATCAATCATAATCCACTTACCCAAACACTCTTTCCAGGACAACTAATCATTGTTTTGTTAGACTTTAGTTGTTAATTAATAGCTTGAAATCTAATACTTCTATATGTTTGTTGTTATAAGAAAAATTAAATTAGACTAAACATTTGATTATAAATTACAGTCCAGCTAGTAAAATTCACATACAATCATACATAAATAAATTGAGACAGTGAGAAGTTAAAACAGTTGAATTTACGAGGCACTAACATTTCTTTTAATTTTTTTTTTCAATTCATCACTATATATTCAGAGATGTCTTTCTAGATTTTTAGTGAGAAGATATTTTTTGGATAATTCTTTTTGCGAAATTGCAGTTACATGCACATCATCGATCGTGATCTTAGCAAGTCCTCTTCTATTACAAGCAGACAGGCAACCATATCTTCAACCAAAAGGATATTAATTACTTGGTTTCACATCACAATGTATAATAGGAGTCGAGTTGTAATGGTGGAGATATTCCAAAAACAGATGCTACATCGATCATTATGTTTAATCTTTGAATGATGTCCAATAAATGGTCGGGGGAATGTAACTGTAACACCCCCAATTCTAATATACGAGCCTAGATTATAATTAAGAACTTAAGGCATAAAGATAACGATTTAATGCTAATAAACCATCATCAGTAGATTAAAATACAAGTACTAGGGGATGCTACTGCTGGAGTTACCCATACAAGAATAACTACTCGGTTAAATCATAATCAATTCATGCATTATCCATAAGTCCAAAACAATAAAAGGGTCATGGACCCGGTGTCTAGGTACCATACTAACCAAAAGGAATCTAAAAAGACATACTAGTCATCAAGAGTCAATAGTTACTCAACAAAACATAGATAATACTAAGGGATCAACTAGGAGCTAGAATAAAAAAAAGTACTAATCTATCTAAATCCTTTAAACGGTCTCGGCACACATCAGTCCGAACCTGAAAGGGTTAAGTAAAACAAGTAGAAAACAATCCGTTCTGAACCTGAAAGTGATTAAGCAAAACAAGTAGAAAACAACCCGTTAACATAAATGCTAAGTATAAACCACTCCACCCGGTTACATCACCCCCTCCTTCAGAAGATCCTTATCCCCAAGGATCAAACCAAGGAAACTACTTCAGAATGTGGTAATAGTCCTCCCAAGTGGCATCCACCTTAGGTAAGTTAGTCCATTGAACTAGGATCTGAGCTACAACTTGGTTATTTCTCTTAACTAGCCTTTTGTTTAATACTGCCAATGGTTCTGCCAGTATCTGTCCTTCCTGCCCAAGTATTGGAGGGTCAACCTATGTCTCTAATACCAAGTTGTAATGCACTTAGGGAAAAATTACCGAAAGAGAGATAGAAAAGAAGGAAGTTTAGGGAAAAGAAGCAAGAGAAGAAAGAAAAGAGGGATTTTATTCAATACTTAACATAATCTAAAACTTCAATACACCATAGTTTATATAAGGCAAGCTCAACAGCTCCCTAAAACCTCAACCCCATCAGTTGTACGTGCAACAGAAGAACCTACTGGAATGAGCTCACAAAACGTCGTCGTCTGAAAGAGGGTTCCAACCACAATTAACACTGCGTGAAACGACATCGTTGGCTTAATTATTAACGATTCCAACTGTTTCCTTCAAAAGGTGCCGTTTTCCCCACCGCTCTTCACTCTGGCTCAAGCTTCCTTCAAGGGCTGTTACAGAGAGTTTGGATTTATACCTTGAAGCCTGTTGTACCCGAAATCAAATTGCTGTAGCAAGGTTAAATTTCCAATATCTCTGGGTATTTTACTGAGAAGGTTGCTCTCCAAATATAATTCAATCAGCAATGTTAAGTTGGTAATCTCTTTTTGTTTTTTTGGTATTTCTCCGGTGAACTTGGTTCCAGAAAACACCAAGAATTCAAGTTGAATTGTGAGCACGGCCCCAATCTTATTGATATATGAAAATATTTGTGGTGATGATAAGTCATTGGGACTAAAATACATTCCATTCAGTCTATGAAGTGTTGTTTTTGTGATTATTGGGCTAGTCAATAGCAGACCAACACTATTGCATTGTGAAAATAAATGGAAATGGAAGGAGAGGAAAAAAGATGGATAGAAGGAAGAAATGGTTTTTGAATAGCTTATGGCTTCTCATTGATTTTGATTGAATCTGAACAAGGAATTGCTTTCCATGGAGTCAAGTGACCCTCAGTAGCTTGAATTGATTTACCTGTAAGATTGCTTGATTTAGTTTCAAGGGTTAGCGTCCTTTATATAGGTGTAGAACCTGACCCTCCAGGAATATAATATTTTACAAGGGACACTTGACCTTGGGAATATAATATTAGTATATTACATTAATAATAATTCAACAAATAAAATAATGTTCTATCCGGTATTGATCTTGATTGAGCTGTAATTCTTGACTTGGTTGCGTATATGGACTGGGCCGTCATATTTTGGGCATTTACTGTTATGGGCCTTAGTACCATATCCAACAGGAAGCATTAGACACATGTAGTGGAATTAGTGTGCCAATTAGACCATTATTGAAGAAGTCTATTGCTAGCTAGTAGGGGTTGAAATGTTGATGTCAGGATCAAACACTACGCTAAAAGTTATAGTTAGTAGTGAATATACAATCTTATTTTATTTTATTTTATTTGTGTAACAACCAGTGTCACGTTTCGATAGTAAGATGCTGGACTCAGTTCTTCTATCTCCGGTAGAATAATGCCTTTGAGATCCATATTTGAACAGTTACAAGTGAGCCCAGTCCAGTTGTAGACAGCCGTATTCACCATCTAATTTTTGGCTAAAATTTCATCATGATGAAATTGAAAACTCGAGATCTTAATGGAAGTAGTGAGCTGATTGATGGATTGAAATGTTATAAGAAGGCCAAATTATTGTGCAATAATTACAAGAAGGAACTAAGCAATACACTTTTAGTTAATCAATTGTATATATTCATGCAATGATTAACTGGCTAATAATAAATCAACTCCACAATTACAATTGATCAACTAAAAGTGTCATTATATATATATGTAACCTAAACAACAGGGTATGTTGCTTCCATGGCCACTCCACACTGCCCCCCTTCTTTATTTATCCCTCTAGCCAACCTCATGTACCCTTTCTCCCCCCACCTCGTGCCCCATGAATTCTTTAATATCCAATACTCCTGCTTATCATGGCTCACTCCATACCCAACCACAGTCCCACCATGATCCAGCGTCGTCCCACAATCCCCCGAGAACACACCCCCTGCGTAGAACTGGAACTCCGCCCTCGAAGCGTCCACATAAACCGCCACGGGCTGCTTAGCCACGGCCTTCATCAGAGCGTTTTCCCCGGCCGGCACGCTCTCGTAGCCGCTGATTTTTGCCACGGGTTGTGCTTCCTTTTTGGCGTTGCAGGTGCCGTTGGTTCCAGTAGAAGGATAGTTGGATTCAGTGGTGAGACCATGGTCTTTGATGAATTCAAAAGCCTCAATTGTGAATCCTCCATTGCAACCATTGCTGCAGCCATTGATGCAGTCCACTATTTCCTGTACCGAGAGTGTGTATAGTTTTCCGGTCTTGATCTTTGTTATGCCTTCCACTGTATCAACCGCCGGAAATGTCCATGCTCCTGCATATTATATTATGTTTCATACATAAAATTCTTGGCATTATAACAATAATCTCAGAACAAGATATATACATCACAACTAGAGCAAGATAAAAAGACTAGCCCAGCAATGGAAGTCATGGCTGAAAATTAGCCAATTGTAGACCACTTTTTTTGACCAATCAAAAAACTGGATGGAAATTAACCAAATTTTCAAATTGGGGTTTTTGCTTTTTGGTTAAAACAATTTTTTTAGTGAGAGAAAATCCGAGTAACTATCCTGAAGGTGTTCACTGGTTAAACTCGATTAAATTGATTAAATAATTATTTTGTAACCACAAGATTTCAAATTGGTCTCATGGTATAATGACCAATCAATTATAGGTAAACTAACTATGCTATGCTAATTTTTCTTTTTTGTAGTTTTTTGCTAGCTAAAGTTACCAATCATTATACCAGGGACTATGGTTCACCTTGTAAGGTGGACTACTTACATAAGGTACACTTTTAATAAACTATAGGTTCATTTTTTGAAGGTACATTATTTGTGTACTATAGGCCTAGCAAAAGAAAATTTGGGATAAGATTCTATAGGAGCTCTCGCTTTGAAATCAGACGTGAATGTTTCCTTTCATCCATTTCAAGTAGGTACACCAAATAAAAAAATAAAGACAAAGGAGTTCTCGTTTTCACATTCTAGAAAACCCAAAAATCAAAATAAACTGAGGCTTGTATTGTGCACATAAATGAGGAGAGAGAAGAACACCTCTTTCTCTCACCTCTAAACCTGTTAACTTTCTTCTCAAAAATCCTAACAAGAAGGTAATTAGAATTGTACTTTACACATTTTAGTCCACCTTTTTATTTATACACGTCTTTGTTTCATCCTTATCAAATCCACACAAAAACGTCAACAATCCTAAATAATGGAGTAACCCTGAAAGTACATTAGTTGATAGCATACCAAATAATGTATCTTTAAGCACACAAATAATGTACATTCAGTATATTAAAGATGTACATTTATTTTATCCATGATCCACAATATAATTTGCTCTAGAGTCACCCGTAACAAACATTCAAAAGTTGTATATACAAACTTTTTGGTAAATCAAATGACTGCAAAGACTTACCACATTCAGCACCTCGTATAGGTGTAACAGCACCTTTCTTTCTCCAATCAATGCTAGGAGGAATTGCACCGGAGGTCTCGTATCTGAATGTGTTCATTTCCGATGACTTAGTTGCAGAAGGTTTCAAGGCTCCGATGTAAGCTGCCCGGAACTCATCGTTAGTCAAGTCGGCAAATCCATTGATTCCAAGCGTGTACGGCCTGTTTCCAGCACCATTGACCATGTCGATGAACTCAACATTAGACTTGAAGATTCTGTAACGCTTCTCCTTCTCTGCAACGCTTTGGTATTGGCGCCCATAGATCGCCATCCACTGCTCGTGCCTTTCCGCCATGGAAGCTCCCTGGATTGCCCGAGAAGTAGCTTGGGAAATCCAGACAGTACTGCAGAGTATAATGGTCAAGATTATTCTGAAAATCTGCCATTTTAACTCCATCGCCTGTAGGACTACTGCTCACTATGTATTCGATCAATGAATATTTGTTCTTTCTTGAGAAACATGTCTGGGGTTGTCGCAGGTATTTATACTGTCTCATACTGCATAGTATCATATTTTTATGTGCGGGCATTTCGTGGCTTACGGGATAAACTAGGTAATGTAGTCATGTTTTTTGTTAATGTCATCTTCTCAAATTGTCTTTTCCTTTGTTTGTTTTTTTTGTTGGGACCGATGGAAGGTTTAAGAAAAAGTTAGGTCCAATACCCAGTGTCTTGGTCTATAAGCAATGAAATAAAGTTGCGTCTTCGTTACTAGTTATAACTTTTGATGTAAGTGGTAAGAATGTTGACTCTCAGGGGAGGTGGTCTTCTTGGTTTGAGCATTGAGCCGATTAACTATGAGCAACTTATGTTAATTTAATTTTTTGTAGTTCTATGCTGGCAAAGGTCACAAGGCTGATTCATTTCTACACACTCTTGAATAGTAATTACAGATTTTTCTTGCCACTAAAAAAAGAAGGTTGTATTTGAACATCTAATAGTGATAAATCCAAAATAGATGCCATTATACACCAGAGTAGCGTTTACGGCGTTTGAGATTTCATTCAATTTTATTGTTATTATCATACATACCTTTTCGGATTTTCCAAGACTTCAAGTAATGAAGAAGTAAATTTATTTCCTTATGCATCATAACAGTACAGCTAGCTAGACAACACAATGAGAGTGTTTGGAAAATAGTTGTTAGTAGATGAATTGGGTAAGCAGGTTTGATTAGTTAATAACATTAGTTGGTTGTGAAAAGATGTTTGATAAATTAACTGTTAATCGATAGACGAATACATGAAAAAATGAATTTTAATGGTATAATTTATTTATTCAAAAAGTTGATGAAAATGCTGTTTTGAACAGCTTTTTGAATTTTAGTGTTTTGGAACAATAAACTGTTACAAAAAGTTGATTAATCAAACACTCACATATTGAATTCTTAACTAAGTCAAACAGCTAATAGTGATCAAACAATCAAAAATTTCCAAATTGGCTGATAATGTATTGATGGTTCATTGCTAAAACTGTTCTTCCATGCCTCGGTCCAACATTATCATGTCCATATGCAACCCATTAAACTTTTTTTCTTTTATTTTGTATTTGTTTTTGTTAGTTTGTTTGTTTCTTTTTAGTAACAAAACAGCTCTTCTTATTGATATGATCAAACAACATTTTACATTAAGGAAGTTTTCCTAATGCTAAAAAGACTTATTCATACACTAAAATAATCATCTCCCTTCAAATTAAATATTATATATCATCCACTTCATGATCGTCAAGAATCCAACTCCCATCATCCTGCTGAACCATCCCTGTGTTCTTCACAACATACCATTCCGCGGGCGCAATAAGGCTGTAATTCCCTTTCAACTGATCATTATACTTGTTCAAAAGCGCAACGTCGAAATCCCCATGAAGCTTAAACCCTCCCCCAGACCCTTGAAACCCATCAACCCCATGCAAGTAAGTCACCAGAGCGTGCCAGCTCGCCTTAAACCCGTCCAGATAGTCCGATTTCGAGGCATCGAAGTCGAACTCCAAGCCCACATGCTCGTACGATAATATCGGCAACGTTGTGTTTTCTTGGACCCCGAACGGCGGCAGCGTGGGCACGATGTCGTTGGCGTCGGTGAGGCGGAGGATTTTGAGGTTGTCGGTGAGGTTTGAAACGGCGGTTTTGAAGTTGTGTTCGCCTACTTTTGGGCTTGCGAATAGGAAGGCTGTGATGGGAGGGGTGTTTTTGTTGATTGGATTGGTTGCTAGGTCCACTGCGGTTAAGGTTGCCAGGGATGAACCTAGGCTGTGTCCTGCTAGGGTTATGCTGATTTCTTCGCCCTTGTATTGCTCCACAAGTCTGCTTACTTCTTCACGAATCTGTATTTTCCATGTCAATCAATTAAAAAATATATTTTTTTCAGTCATCGTCTCATTAAAATATTAAGCTGAATTGAAAAGATTAAGGTGAATTGAACTGAATGATGTGTTGAACGACCATTTGAAAATTTTACATTCATAGTAAGACTATAATTATTTATATATACAGAAAATTATACTTTCAGCGTCTCAATTGTTATTCATTATGCAATTTAGGCCTGCATTATTGGCTAACTTTTTAGCCCGCCCCTACCTGCTCACTTAGACAACTCTACATATGAGTTACATTGCGTGAGAAATTTTATAAAGACCCACACAAATCCCTAAAAATGAATGAAATATTGGTGATCGGTTAATTGGAGGATCAGATTAAAAATGTTTTAAACAAAAAAGGGTCTCATGTTTCAAAAAATTGAAAATCTGGAATTAAATTGTATAATGAATTAATGACCAACAATTCATTGATCAAAAGTGTGATTTTCGTTCGAAGATAAAAAGAATGCTGGGAAGGGAAGTAAAAGTGTACACTTGAATCGATTCTTAATACTAACAAGGTATATGGGCTGGGTTATGGAGAGATCGAAATTAGGAGCTGTGTCTAATTATTTAAAAAAAAAAAAAGAAGAAGTAAAACTAACCCTAAAATGAACAAAAGTTTAACCCGAAAGACCAAACTGAAAACATTACGCTTAAAACAATGGAGGAACTGAATTTACAAACTGACAATAATAAAGGACTCCATTTCATAACAGATAACAATTGAGTGATTCCTTATTCATATATATTATAGGGTAAATTGTATTTTTCAGTCATTATACCGTGTACCATGGGTCATAGTTGATACTGCAGTTGTGTTAACGGATACTGTAGTTGTGTTGAAAAGATACTGCAATTTTGTTGAACGGATACTTGCAGTTGTGTTTAACGGATGAACGACCTCTGTTCCGTGCAATTGCAGTTTCTTTTCAACACAACTGCAGTATTCAACACAATTGCAGGATCAGCTATGATCATGGTCTACCATGCATTGTGCACCATGGTCCACAGTATAATTTGCGCATCATGTATCGTACCTGATCCCTGGCACTCACAGCCTTCAATACAGGATCTGGATTGACGGCGGTGTACATATCGTAGAAGCCTTTGTGTACGAGAGGATCGGAATCTTGGCCGAATATTAACGGCGCTTTTACGAACAAAAATTCGAAATTCTTTACCCACTCCGCCGGCCGGACGGTTCCTCTCCAAGCGACCAAAATGTCTCTCCGCCCCAGCGCGGCTTTTCCGTCATCCGTCGCCACCGCCACGTACCCCATCCAGTTTGATTGCTTCAGCACGGCGTCTGCTCGCAGTGGCTGAATCAAATAGTCCATGGCAGTTGGAACCGTTGAGGGTGAATAAAAGTATTTGGTCACTTCATACCTTTAACATCACCAACATTATGTTATAATAAAAAATCTAGTCTCTCATTTGTTTCCACAATATTGTCTTTCAATTAACATATTGTTAACATTCTCTTCGTTTTAAACTGGAAAAACTTGTGAGTAGAGCTGTCAAAACGGGTTTAGCCCATCCCATCTCGTCCTGCCAAAAGGGTGAAGTGGCTTTGAGATTTTAGGCTCATTTTATTAGTGGATTTTTTAGCTCGCCCCACCTAACCTGCGGGCTTGGCAGAACCCACTGACCCTATTACATTGTAGTATCTGTTCATTTATACTAATTTCTCAACTTGTTGATGCATAAAGAGTCATTATCGCCTCCACTGAGACTCCATCTCATGACCTCTCATATAGGAGAGTCACTACATATCATGGCAAATTTCTTTATCTTTAAACTATCTTTATTTAAATTTTAGAGTTTAGACTATCTAAAATGATTTTAGCAGCTAAAACCTTGTGGTCTAGTGACACCGGTTGCACTCCTATATAGAAGGAGATGGGTTCGAGCCTCAAAGAGAAGGAGAATATTATGGTAGGAAGGGATGTAAGAGAGTATACTTGAAGGGATTGCCATTGTCATGGCCAGATTCCCTAAGAAGATTTTTCCTGGCGTATCGGCACAGTCCAACATTCTTTGAAATTGGTTCATTAATGAAAGAGTCGTAAACTGCCGCAACCATTGATCCGTAATGAATGAGGTAGCGCCGGAGATCGGAATCCAAAGGGTCAAGAAGCCCTTCCCAGTTCTTACTTCCACTCAGATCCTTCCATCTTTCTGCAATGCCACTCACAGATACCTCGCCTGTTTACATAATATATACTTTAATTCATGCGGTCCATATATAGGGCCAGGTAGGATCAGATGAGAACATTGTTGGAGAATTGATCTCAACCGTGTATAGGATTCATAAAAAAACCAAAGGGTCAATTTTATAATTATTAAAAAAAATTTAACCGGGGTGTATATTTGTAATTTTTAGTAGGTATATGATAAAACGAGCAATAGTCAATAACTGAGAGGAAAACAAAAAGGGTTTTCAATGCTTTTTTAGGTAAAAATAAAATAAAATAAAATAAAACATATGAATTCTAGATTTGTTTTAGTGAAACTATTTTTTTTTCTTACGAGAATATATCTTAAATATAAATATGCAATTAAAAAAGCCCCTAACAATGAAAAAAGTACAAACTCATAATTAAAGGTTCTTATTTCAAGAATTCTAACTTGGACAAGCCTAGAAATTTGGTCAAACATTTTATCTTTAAAAACTATATATCAAATTTAGAACTTTTGCCAAATTTACCAATTGGCTAAAAAATGACAACTCATGAATATCCCATACTAACATGTAGTGGAAGTATTTACTTTTTAGCTATATTTAGGAAAAATATAAGGAGGCCGGCCATGGTAGGATTCTCGGGCAAATTATTGCATGAGTTCGAATCCAAAATATACAATTTAGATGAGTTCGAATCTAAAATATACAATTTACATATTGAATATTTACAATCTATAATTGAATGTTCATAATTTATATACTGAATGTTCACAATTTAAATTATGAACAATAAGTATGTAAATTGTGAGGGTCCCCTTACAAGATGGACTCTGGTCCATAGTATAACTATTGAGATTCTCGCATGTAAACCAACCTATTCCTCTATGATCGGTCAAAAAATTGTCCAAGAAAAAGGTCTTATATGTTATAAGTACTTTTGCAAAAGTCCCCTACCTAAGCGTTAGGCGCCCTTAGATTGAGGCGAATTGCTCCCTAGGCGATTAACTCGGCTTACTGGACCTACTCTGCCAAATTTGGTCAAGTTAACTCGCCCAACTCGATAGAGTTAGCCGAGTTAACTCGAGCGAGTCAACCTTATTAATTTTTTTAATTATATTTATATATATTTAAATTTATTTATTTATATAAGTAAGAGAAATATATATATATATATATATATATATATATATATATATATATATATATATATATATATATATATATATATATGTATGACATACACCCACACACATGCATTATTTTTTTGTTTTTATAAGTCGCCGTCTAGGTACTGCTTAGGCGCTAGTCTATTGCCTGACAAGCGCCTAGCGCCTACTGCAACTATGGTTATAAGAGCATCCTCATCAGCTATATATGCATTTTATACAATTTTTGAAGTGCCATTATGAAAGAGAGGAGGGCAAGAAAAACAGACAACAAATTAAAAAAAAATTGAAAAATATAATAAATAGCACCCAGTAGGCGCGTGCACGTGCCTACTAGGCGGGATTCTTGTGCTCCACCAAAAAAAATGAATAAAAAAAACAAAAACAAAACAAAAAATTGCAGGAGAAGAAACCAAGTAAAAATCGCTCTCCACATTTGTTAAAAACCAACATTTTAATTTTTTACTTATCTAAAAACCATGAAAAGTGCACAGATAGTGATGCTATAAGTGAATTGTCAATAGTAGGGGTGTAAACGAGTCGAGCACATCTTGAGCCCAGGGTGGCTCGAGCTTAAGCTCGTTAAGGAAGGCTCGGCTCAAACTCGAGCTCGAGAATTGATGCTTGAGCTCGAGCTCGACAATTTTCGAGGAGTTCGAGCTCAAGCTCAAGTTTGAGCTTGAATTCAAGCTCGAACTCGAGTTCGAGCCCGAATTTAACCTGTTTGATTTTAAATCCATCAATTAAAAATAAATTATAATAGTGAATTTCAATAAAAAATAAACTATTATATATATATATATATATATATATATATATATATATCGCGAACGGCTCGACGAGCCACGAGCCTAAAACATTAGAGTTCGAGCCGAACCCCTAGTCAATAGTCACCTTAAATGTGATTCAAATACGAACCTGACAGTGTAATAAGACTCTTATATTAATTGTCATGCTCGCAATTTCTTTACATACCTGAAACTCCAAGAATAAGACTTCCCATGGCTGAAACAAAGCAAGTAAAAGCAACATATTGAACAAAGTTGCTTGGGTGTGCTTTCCCCTTGCCATGACCAGGCCGACCAAACACGCCGCAACCCATTTCTTGTTGAACGCCTTTATTACCAGCAACGTAGGAACGAGAGAACCAACGTTAGAGAAGACAGATAATATATATTGAGAATTGAGATAGGTGGAAGATTAGGATGACGGTAGAAATTTAATGTATGATATTATATAAAATGGTAATACAACCATTGACAGCAATAAAATTTAATTTCTTACTAAAATTTTGACGAATACTATTTTATTTTATTCTCACAAAACAACAAAAGAAAGTATATTAGTTTTCTTTCTTTTTTTTTTTTGGTTAGAGCACGATGTTTTTTCTATAAGAAGCACATTTAAGTCTGTACTATTTTAAACTAATTCTCGTTCACACCGAACCGGCCTGATCTAATTAAAGAGTAAAGTGCTAGTCATATTTGTTTTTTTTTCTCATTAGGGGGTGGGAGGGGGGGGGGGGGTTGGAACTCAATCCTTATACTATGGACTAGGATTCACAGTGCACTCTGGACCATAGTGTATGTGTATGTGTCTTATGTTGCAAGTTTTTGTGTTTTGTGTTATGAAAGTCAGTACTAAAAATATGAATTAGGTATTTGAAACAAAGTTAGTAATTGTGTCTTATGTTATGAATTTATGTGTCTTGTGTTGTGAAATGTTGTGCCTATTTATGGAACACAAATTGTATACCTAAATCAAATTTGAAAAATAAGTAAATATGTAACATGTGTATGTATTTTGTGCTGTAATTTTTTGTGCCTTATGTTTTAAAATTCTGTACCTTACAAGTATGAATTTTGTACTTCGTTATTTCAATACAAGGTCTATAATGTTATGTGAACCCTGGTTGATGATATAAATATTCCCAACCGTACCTCTCTTAGAGATGAGAATATACAATTACACACGTCAACCAAACTAGTTAGTATATTACTCGGTATTTTTTTAGAAATAACATATACGTGATACAATCTCATCAAATACAATTTAAATTATAAATAAATAAGAAAAGTAGATCTCTTTTAACTTAGCCAGAGGTCTCGAGTTGATCTCTGAAAATGCTGCTACCGCAGGAACAAGAATAGTCTTATTTCATGGGGTATTGGTGTACATTGATTGATGAAACATGTGATCGGACCAAAATATAAATAAATAAAATTACAACTCATTATGATCCGTTTGGTTTCAATTTCGTGGCTTACGGGACAAACTAGATGAGACATCTTCACTCTAAACATTAATACATTATTCTAGTTAATGTCATCATCTTCTATGTCCTTTTCATTTCTTCGAATCTTTGAATGCTGTTATTTTCTTAGTTTGTTATATGAAGATTTCTTAGAAAGTATACTAATGATTAGTATTGTCAAAGTGGGTTATAATGATTATTTGTAAAAAAAAAAATATATATATATTTTCTCCTTTTTATTTTACTTTATATGTTGCGTGAAAACTGAAAAAATGAGAAACATGAAATGAAAAATCCAGAAACAACAATTTTAAAAAATATATAAAAAAAAACGTGTAAATAAAGAATAAAGGAACATATTTGTAAATATCGTATTCTTAATATGCATAAATATTAATTATTTCGTGATTAAAAATATTATGATAATAAATAACAATAGTGCACCAAATTACTGATAAATAGTTAAATAATAAATATCAATTATCACAAAGTTAATTTAAAATAAACTTACATTAACGCATCATTCATTCAATCACTTCATCATAAAATTTACTACATTAATTTTCTGCCATGCATGTCATCATCTGCATATACTTTTATAAAATAAGGAAACATTAAAATATTTTCAATATGTGAATCCAAGTTTGGGAATCCCAATATAGAAACAGTGTAGGACAAATGACCAAAAATAGATTCCTTTAATTAACAAAACAATATCATCGATTTAATCAAAGTAAAAACACAATCTTTTCATATTCCAACACACGGTAAGACCTATGAAAATTTTGGCACGGTATTAAATATTTTTCCAATAAGTTGGTAATTAGGAAAGAGTTGGATATCATAAAGCTTATCCATTATTATTATTATTTTAAAACTTAGCTAAGTTCAATGAGATTTGAACCTCCACACTACCATCTCCAGTCATGACTTTTAAGTCGAGCGACAAACTAACTACGCTAAACCCTAGGACAAGCGCGCTTATCCATTATTCCATTTAGAGATGGGCATAGGTTAGCGATTATATGTACATAATTTTGAAATTTACTAGGTGTGGGTACCCTAATTTTTTTATTTAATTAAATAACTTCAAAAAATTAATAAAATGTAAAAAAAAAAAAAGCAAATTAAAGCTAAATTTTATAATAAATATAATGAAAATAGTCTAATATAATGACTACATTATTTATTCTTTTTAAAGGAAAATAAATGTTATCGTGCATATAGTTCTAAATGAATATGTGTCTTTACTTTTTACTTCTTTATTTAGGTAGAATTCCAAACACTTGTATATTGTATGTACTATTTATGTGTATGTACATATATAATTTATCAAAAAATAAGATTAAATTCAAATAGTGAGCCATGTCTAAATGGTATTTGCAAATCCAAACCCATTCATCCTTAACCAAACATTAATGGTCTGATCCTTACCTTTGGGTATGAAACCAGTTCTTATATCGTGGACCACGGTCCACAATGCATTGTGGACCGTGATCTCAAAACGACGTCGTTTCAGTAAGTGGGAGACGGAGCCCGTAATTGACATTACCGTTCATCTCAAAAGATACTGCCTTACATTTGTTTTGATATTATCGAATGAAACTGTAGTTATATCGAAATGTAACTGTAGTTGTGTTGAAATGTAACTGCAGTGTATATGAATAGATACTGAATAACAGTTTCACATTTGTGTTTTATATTATCAAATGAAACTGTAGTTATATCGAAATGTAACTGTAGTTGTGTTGAAATGTAACTGCAGTGTATATGAACAAATACTGAATAACAGTTTCACATTTATGTTTTTATATTATCGAATGAAACTGTAGTTGTGTTGAAATGTAACTGCAGTGTATATGAACTGAAAGTGAGTGGCGCGAATTCATCCGTCTGTTTTCATTAATCAAAACGACGTCGTTTTGATGCGCGGTCCACAATGCATTGTGGACCGCGGCCCACGATATAATTTGCGGTATGAAACAGTCTTAAATCTTTAAATCAGCTGTTTCATCCAATAGAGATGCCTACAATTCGGCGAGGGGATTAGTCACTATGTTTGATGGTAAAAACCCTGATTACACCTATAAAAAAAAAAAAAAAAAACACAAACACATCTTGTGGGGGTATAGATTAGGAAATTCACTCCAACCCAAAACTAATTAAAGTGCTTTGAAATCTTATTCCTCAAATTAGATTGATTTTAAACCTAATTCCCAAATTAAGGTACTTTTACCTTATCGGTATCTCGTCACATGCTGCTGCTCTTTTAAGTCATCATCGCCATGTCATATTTTCAGCTCCAAAAGTTGAAATAAGGCAAAATGTGTCTTATTTAGGAAATAAGTTTCAGTGTAACTTGATTTTTAAAAAAAATAAATAATCACACTTTTGGTACTTCAATTGGTGACTATTATATAATTTAGATTCAATTTTAGTAAATGTGGTCCTCAATTATATTGTTACTAGTTGTCACATGCATGTTGTGCAATTAAACCAATGTCCAATGCATAGTTTTAAATTAGTGTTTCTTAATTGGTTAAAGTAGTCATATAATAATGAGAATGAAAAAATGTTAATTAATAAATATCAAAGAAATAGTCTCATGCGCTATCTATCATGATCAATCAATGGAAGAAAACAATTGGATAAAGAGTACTAATTTGAGCAAAGTAAATTAATTTTTCTTAGTGCACATTTGCTAAGGCTCAGAATGATGTTCTGATCTATTTAATAATCTTACAATGGGAATCTCTGGTCAGAGTACATATAATGAAGTTGGACTTTAGGTTAAGAATATTGAATAGACATATTGACAAGGTTTATGTATTTGACCATTATCTTTACCTTATTTGGAACAAGTGTTGTGTGGAAGAAATGTTGCATGATATTTGTAATGAAAATATTCATTATAATATATATAAGTATATTTCATTGTCAACTAGGTAGTTATGACATACTGTTAGGTGTCACTAATGACTTACGAGTTATTTAATAATGTGTTATTAAATATTACTCGTTGTTAGTTTGACTATGAGCTTAGAAAGTCACACCTTAATGGTTCGTGGTAATGCTGAGAACTTTAAAAGAAATCGAGAAAGAGTTATCGATATTAAATTAATACATTAATAACTGATTAATGAATTAATTCAATATTGGATAGTTTTGAACTTTTAAAATCTAGCACCTTTGGCCTGAACTAGGATATATATATATATATATATATATATATATATATATATATATA
>NC_044916.1:4558019-4591196 GCF_003576645.1 Ipomoea triloba
ATATATATATATATATATATATATATATATATATATATATATATATATATATATATATATATATATATATATATATATATATATATATATATATATAAAAGCCTTACCCTTTTCTTAAAAGATGAGGAAGTGAAAAAGAGATTTTAGTTAAAAAAAAATTCACTTAAATCTCTAAGAATTCTCGCGTGCTTGGCTGGTGGACGGACTAGAGCCATACAATTGGACGATTTTGGAATTGCATCTGTCAAAGCATGCTAGCTTCAAGGGTAAAATATTTGATAAGTGCAAAAGATGCTACACTTATAGGGTCATTCTCGGGTCACATTGCACGTACTTGCTAGCTTTTGTGATTGATTTGGGGCTTAATTGCGTTAAAATGCGTGTTAGTGCCATTAGACCCTAGTCCACACATGTTTGATCATTTTGTAGGTAAAACGTTAAGCAAAAAGGTGAAAAAGGCATGGATTTCAAAGAATGATTCACGGGCCAAAATTGGAAGCAAAGAACAGGCACGGACGCGCCTTGGACGCCCGTTCGCCCAAGCGTCCACGCTACACGCCGCTGAGGTTCGAAGCAGTCCCTTGCGGGCGCCAGGCAGACGCACCCGGACGCCCGCGTCCGAAAAATAGCTTGTAGAAGTTTGCGATGTCTGCTTCGGACGCGGGAGGGACGCGGACCGGACGCCCCGCGTCCGAAAAACACCTCTCTGAAGTTGCAATGTCTGCTTAGGACGCACAGCGGACGCGGGTCGGACGCCCGCGTCCGATTCCGAGATCTCTCCGAAGTTTCGAAGCCGCGCACAGAATCCCGCTGGACGCGCAGCGGACACGCGTCCAGTCGGGCGTCCACTACGCGTTATTTTGGCGGTTTGGCGCGATTTAAATAGGGATTTGGGGCATTTTTCAGGGGATCCCATTCATTTTTCCAGATTAGTCTAGTCTAAAATTTCTCTCTCTAGAATTAGGTTCAAATTCCCTCCCAATTCCACTTCAATTCCATTCACATTTCATTTCAAGTAGCTAGATTTGGAGAAGATTGTGGACATCAACTTGCAATTGATCAAGATTTGTAGAAGAATTCCATTTATATTCAAGTAATCATCCAATTTCCTCTCTTGTTCTTCAATTTTAGTTTGTGAATTGAGTTGTGATTTGTTTTGTTGATTTGATTTGTGCTTTGATATGTGTTTGGATTTCAATCCTTATAGCTTAGATTTGTTCAATTACTTTGATAATGCATAGTTTAGAGATGTGTGGCTAGTTACCAAGTGGTTTTGGACTAGTTGAACATGCATGTCGTTCTTGAGCTCTCATGTCATATATCTAGAGTAGAATGATGCTTTTTGGATATCTTGATAGCGGTTTGGGATGTTTGTGTGACCTCTACTCCGATTAGGCCAATCGGACTTGAGAGTTAGTGTAGAAAGCTTTCACCTATGAGAATAGGGAATGCTTGAGACATCACCAACCTCTTTTCCTTCTCACCTTTGAGAAAAGGGAGTAGGAAGGCAAGAGGCACATAACGTGTTTGTCATAATGCCTCTTCTAGCCTAAAGTTCACAAGGATGACTTTATGGTCTAAGAAGTGAGTCCATTGACCACGAAAGTGGCGGTGGTGTGAGTGACCTTGTCTCATGTGAGTCCTTTGAGCGTTTTCAAAC
This sequence comes from Ipomoea triloba, assembly GCF_003576645.1. NCBI lineage: Eukaryota > Viridiplantae > Streptophyta > Magnoliopsida > Solanales > Convolvulaceae > Ipomoea > Ipomoea triloba. Next base: position 4,559,680 of record NC_044916.1, read on the forward strand.
CCCTAGTGCCTTGGGAAATCAAGAGTTGCATGTGTGCTAGATTAGTCTGAATCCTCCCTTCCAATACTTGTTTACAACACCTTTCGTTTTAGTGCTTGAGCTATTCTTAGAATGACCTACACAACCCTTATGTTAGGACTAGCTTTTGAAACATAGGAACTCTTGTGCCTAATTCCTTGTCTACCAAATCCTTTCTTACCGTTCCTTGAGACGATACTCGGGAACTTCTTCCCGTTTTATTCACCTACACTCTTTCCACCTCCCGCTAAAATACAGCCTATCAATATTCAAAGTCCCTTTTTAAACGTAGAATCTAAAAAAGTGATTGATGCTTCCGCTGCGCCTGTATGATTTTTCTAACAATTTCATTATCGACGAGGGACAACTCTCACTGAAGGTCATTGTAATACACATCGCGTGCTCGAATAAGTGAATCGGCCATGGCTCCCACTGACTTAAAGTCTTTCAAGTTTTAATAACACACGAGCAAATACTTTATTCTTTCACGTACACAAAGCAGTACAATGCAAGTTCACCAATCATGACATTGGAGAACAGGAAAGGCAACACTACACAACATAGATGAACAACTCATAGTCCCCTTTATTAAACAACACACAAACAAACTTTATTCGTACCTTATTAGAATCAATACTAACCCACCATGAAAGGGTTTATGCATCAACAACATCGTCTCCCTCGTGATCATCAAGAATCCAAGTACCATCATCTTTCTGAACCATTCCCTTGTTCTTCTCAACCCACCATTCGGTTGGAACCTGGCATTTCTCAACTTTCAGCACGCCTACATACTTGTTGACTTGAGGGATATCAAAACATCCTTGTGGTTTAAATCCCCCCTGTGGTCCTTGAAACCCATCGATTCCATGGAGGTACATCATCAGACCATGCCACATGAACATGCTCGATTTATCAGGCGTTACATAGTCTGATTTTGAAGCGTTTATATCAAATTGGACTCCCACGTCGATGTAGGATTTGAGGAAAATAGTGCCGGCTTCAAAAGCCCAGAGTGGCAGCTTTGGCACAAGGTCGTCTTGGTTGACGACACGCAGAGCTCGAAGGTTTTTGAGCTGCGAAAAAGCATTCTTGAAACTCTCGTTTCCCACTTTGGGGCATGCGAACATGATTGCTGTGACGAGAACATTATCGGAGTTATTGAGTGGATTGGCAGCTAGGTCAATTGCATTTAGTGTTGCCAGTGATGAACCCAGGCTGTGTCCTGTTACAGTTATGCTCACTTCCTCGTTCTTGTACAGATCAAGTAGCCTACCAATTTCTTCTCGGACCTATGAATTGAAGTAATTAAATAAGATTACATATTGTGTGACAACTATCAAAAACATTTAATTTATATTTGGTGTTAATTAAGAGTACTTGATACAATCATATATTATACTGTTTTAAGTCTATGATGTACTTTTTAAATTTATTACTCTGTATGAATTAGGGTGGGTATTTTGATTTTCGATTCGGTTCAGTTCATTTTTTCAATTTTGAAAGTAATTTGGTTTTAAAATTTAGTTCAGTTCAGTTTGAAAGAGTTTGGTTTCGACTTATTTTTGGTTCTGTTAGAATTTTTGTTCGTTTGAGAACCCAAAACATTCCTAACTAGTTCTTTTGGGAACATTAATAATCACTAATAATTTAAATTTTATTAAATTTCTCAATCTAAAAAAGTCCAAACCAAGCCAATCTCTTCACCTACCTTTGACATCTGATAGCAACATCACAGACTTCGGGACTCGGGGAGAAAAAATAGGAACAAAGAACAATTTTGAAAATTAGTATTTAGGAAATTGAGATTTAGTGTATATATATATATATATATATATAATTTTTGCTCCGTTCATTTATGGAAACCATTCAGTTTATAAAATATAGAATCAATTAATATGGTGTTATGGATAGCTTAAAATATTTGGTTAAATTAAACATGTATGCATTGTATACCTGGTCCCTGACACTCTTACTGTTGAGCTGTGAATCTTGAATGGTAGAGGTATACATTTCATACCAACCATGATGCACGAGGGAACCATTATCCTCCACAAAGATGATGGGAGGTTTGACCATGGAGATTCTAAAATCCTCAATCAACTCCGACATTGTTTCCGTTCCCCTCCAAACCACCACAATGTCTCTCCGTCCCAAAACCTCCTTTCCTTTGTCTGTGGCAACAGCAACATATCCACCCCAATTTGACTCTTTCATCACTGCGTCTGATCTTACTGATTGGACATGATATCCTCTTTTGGCTCCGCCGATCATAGTTGAAGGAGTGTAAAAGTACTTGGTGATAGTGTACCTAATCAAGTTTACATATATAATACCAGGCTTAGTTAACAAAAGTGTTATTTTATAGGTGTTTCAGGTCTTTTCTCATCTGTTTAACAGTCTGAGTCTACTCGATTAATCCACTTAGAGACACTACAGAAGCTGGCCCAAAGAGAACTATTACTTGTGGGAATCAAATCCGGGTTATCCACAGGATCGTCCCCACAAAAAAGCTCATCATTTGCTACTTGAGTTACCCTTTGAGTTGTTGATGCATATATAATTATGAAATTATTTCAATGAGAAAAAAAAAAAAAAAAAAAAAGATGAGGGACTAGGAAAGGGAAAGAGATGAGCATTAGTTTATACTTGAAAGGATATCCCTTGTCAAGCCCAGTCTCTTGAAAGAGGTTTTTCTTGGCGTAGCGGCTTAGCCCGGCATACTTAGAAGTTGGTTCAGTGATGAAGGAGTCGTAAACTGCTCCAATCATTGAACCATAGTGAATGAGGTAGCGCCGAAGATCAGAATCCAAAGGGTCAAGTAACCCTTCCCAGTTCTCACTCCCACTCAAAGCTCTCCATCTCTTAGCAATGCTCTCCATTTCTGTTTTTCTGAATGTAATTAGCACTTAGCAGTATTTCTTTGATGATGGAGTGAAGCCTTACACCTTCCCCTCTTTATATAGAGGGGAAGAGCCATGGATCAACATCTTAGAAGTGTTAAATAATGTTGGATTTTTTTTTTTTTCAAATGCTCATGATTCTTTACTTTCTCAATCATATTTAGCCCAAAGAATTAATGTGAATGGTAGCAGAGATGTCACCAGCTCAGCGAGAAGGCGGCCAGTGGTTCCCCTTCACAACCAGCGAGAAGGCTAACCACTGGTTCGCCTTCTCGTCTCCTTCTCTGTGACCGTAACTGTTCGTCGGTGATCACTTTTTTGCCTAACAATTAAACAGAGGGTGCCAGCTGGATCTCTAATGACCGGTGATAGTAAGTTATTAATCCGTTTTTGAGCTTCATTGCATCAAAATGAATTGTTGATGGGTGTAATTGTGGGCTAATTGACTTTTAATCTAAAATTCAAGGTTAAAGCCTTTTTTTTTTTAATATTTATTTTGAGTTTATTACCAAAATGGTCCCTCGACTATTGCAAAATTACCAATTTGGTCCTCGACAATTTTTCGTGCCCAATTAAGTCCCTCGATTTTGAAAATTTTAAACAATTTGGTCCTCCGTTTATTTTGCCGTTAAACATCCCTTAAATCGGGACCAAATTGGTAATTTTGCTATAGTCAAGGGACCATTTCAGTGAAAAATTAATTACCAATTTGGTCCCTTGACTATAGCAAAATTACCAATTTGGTCCTAATTTAACGGATGTTTAACGGTAAAATAAACGGAGGACCAAATTGGTTAAAATTTTCAAAGTCGAGGGACTTAATTGGGCACGAAAAATTGTTGAGGACCAAATTGATAATTTCGCAATAGTCGAGGGGCCATTTCGATAATAAACTTTTTTTTTTTTTTTTTTAATTTACTATTTGTAATTGGCTCGCCCACTCGAAAAATAATTTAATTAGACCTGGGTAATCCCAATCCTAATAGTAAGAAGAACAATGAGGAGCCAAGTTGAGCTAGCCCAACCCTGTCAATGTAATTCAATTACTACTGTAATTATATGTTTACGTGATACATCCATCAAGTTTCCTTATTTCAAGAGGCTCCATATCCCTCTTTAATTACCAAGTTTAAGAATACAAATCCACTAATGTAATATATACCTCAATAAGTTTTTTTCTTTCTTAAATTTAATTAGTTGGTCCACTTTTATATTATACATTATTATATAAAAATTTCTATTTCTAGAATTTCGCAACAGAAAACTATGAGCAATTGAGCACAATTTGATCAAAATGCCAAAACTATGAGCGCATTATCTAACGTTTTCCATTAAGTAGCATGCACGTGAAATATACAACAAAATGGTAGGTGTATGAATTGTAATTTTGTGCATAAACGTTGGTGCCTGGCAAATGAAAGTCTAGAAGAGATGCGGGTTAAATAGAAATTTAAATATACCACTTAACTAAACAAAAAATGCATTTATGTCAACATTTTTGTTTTATATTTGATGTATTCTCATAAGTAGTTTACTTTTAGTAATATTAAAGAAACTTATTAGAACTATTGTGGAGTGTGGACAAACCGCTGTCACAACTTTTAAACATTCAATCACACAAGAAAACCCAAACCGATGACAGGGAAATTTTTTTTTTTCTGTGGACGAGAGAGTCTTTATGCCATACAGAGTCTCTATGCCATACAGTTCAACATTCTTTTAAAAGGGTTATATACAATGGTGCAAATTCCCTTATTTATTTATTTATTTAATTTAATGTGGGACAAATGCTACTGATAAGTCTTTCCACCTTTATTTTTCAATTCAGATGAGGTTATTTTGAAAATCAATTTCTCATTCACACATTATCCGTTTGAGAGTATAATATATTTATTTCTTTGCATTGTCTCACTAAGAAGAACTTGAATCCACTTTACCCGACCCAAATCGTAAATGGACCTTTCATATATTTGTATCACAAAATAAAATAGTCACTTGTAATATCATTTTTACTATTTTTTCCAAGACCCACCATGCTACGGCCGCAGAATAGCCATGCTCTCCTTTACTCATCACGTCGTTATACTTATTGAGTTCCGTGACCCCAAAATCTCCATGACGCTCAAACTTAACCCTCCCACGGATCCAACACAGCCGTCAATCCCATGCAAATACACCATCAAATCGTGCGACATAAGGTCATTGACATCTTTCTTAATATATTCCGACTCTTGGTTCTTGATTTCAAATTCAACCCCCACTTCTCCCTAGAATTCTAGGTTGTCGTCGGGGTCGAGACCAAATGGTGGTAACTAAGACACATTATATACTAAAAGTACATTATTTGTGTACTGAATTTACATTATTTGATGTTATATAAAAAACTAGTTATCACACGCGCGATGCGCGATTGAACCAATGCCCAATGCCTATTTTTAAATTAGTGTTCCTTAATTGGTTAAAGTAGTCATATAATAATGGGAGAGAAAAAATGTTAAATTAATAAAAATCAAAGAAATACTCTCGATGCTTATATATTTTAATAAAACATAACGAAATTGTAAATAGCTAAATTGCAACTAAAGTAAGTAAAAACAAATAAACCACTTACATGGGAGCAAATGGCGTGCCATCATTGTCACTTGTTTGGACACCGCTCCGACCATTTAAAATCCATGTGTAATTGTATTTGTGATCAAGTATTTTATAGTTCGTCCAGACATAGTTGACAATGACATTTGAGATGATGTACCATTTGTTGGTTTGTAAAGTGATATCATACATTCCAATGTCATTATCAAACACTATTGATTGAACCCGAGTTCCTTGCATTTAGATATATCATTTACAATGATGTTGGTGGTGAATGATAGCATCTTCATAATAATAATAATAATAATAATAATAATAATAATAATAAAAGTGGGAAAATTTTTACTATTTACTTACTGTTTCATCCTCAAGTACGATGAACATATACTTTTTCTCAGGCGTTCCAATAGCGTTTTTTGATTCTTTTTTCTTAATGACATGAACTGTACAACTCCAACCCACAGTTTGTGTGTCAGTATCAATTAACTTTACTGCATTTTTCATGACTAATATCCTTGTGCCATGAGAAATATGTTCATAAAAGATGTTATGAAATAATATAATGGGAACCACAACATAAATTCAAAAACCATAGATTAGGGAGTTAGGAGTAACTAAAATGTGTAGATTATAGAGGAATATAATGAGAACCACAACATTACATACAATTATACAAGTATAGATGAACAAATTATACAATAAATATATTTACATAACGATATTGAAGTTATACTAATTAATGAGTATACCATCATTGATTGTTTTTTTTTTTTAAAAAAACTGTAATCATTATGAGTAGAAATACAAATAATAGAATTAGCATGATAATATTTTGACAATCATATCTATAGAATGTCAAGTAGATGGTGTGTTGCAAAATATGTTAGGTTTAGTTTTTTGGGTGAATACCCGTGAGAAGAAGGGTTTATATACTGTTGTTTTGGGTAGAATAATAGTTTAATTAGGAATCTATACAAAATTGTATTATAGAATCCTATTAAGACTTCAATATTCTAATTTTAAGTTAGGAATCTATTGATAAGTGCAAAAGATGCCATCTTTATAAGGTCATTATCGGATCGTCTAGTGCACAATTCGTTGCTTTTGTGATTGATTTGTCCCTTTATTGCGTTAGAATGATTGACATTGCTATTAGACTCCGTTCCACGCTTGGCTAATTGTTTTGTAGGTAAAAGATGTGCAAAAAGGGCAGGAATTGACAACATTTCAGATAAGTGAAGAATGAACCAAAGTTGGAGCAAAAAAATAGGCCAGGACTGCAGTGGACGCCCAGTGGACGCCCAGTGGACGCGCGTCCACTCGTGCGTCCACCCATGCGTCCAGGCCTGCGTCCGAAATTATGCTTGCAGAAGTTTGGCAGCAGAACAGCAGTCTGTTGTAGACGCGCAGTGGACGCGCGCGTCCACCCGAGCGTCCATCAGAATGCTTGCAGAAGTTGAAGTCTGGACGCATTTATCGCAGTGGACGCGCCCGTGGACGCGCGTCCACCCGCGCGTCCATCGCGGAAAATTGGCGATTGGGCGAGATTTAAAAGGGGAATTGAGCCATTTTTTCAGGGGATCCATCACACTTCAGTTTTAGATCTCTTCAGAATATTTCTCTCTCTAGGATTAGCCTAGAGAGATCTCTCCCAATTCACTCCACATTGCAATTCTTAGTTTAGATTCGAATTAGAGAAAAATTTCATTGGTGCAAGATTGTGATCTACATTCAAGTTCAAGATTAAAGTTCAATTTCAAGTTCAAGTTCAAATTCAAAGTTCAATTCCTAGCTAAGTCTTCCTTTTAATTTCTTGTCATTACTTTTACCTTTAGCTATTTCAATTTCAAGTATGATTAGATAGATCTTTGTGGATTTTGGATTGAGCAATGTTGTATGGATGTTCTTGAGCTTTGAATTGATCAATTAGGTTTTGCAATTGCTTGATTATGAGTTTGATTGTGTGAATGGTGATCTTCTTTGACTCTTGTGTGGGAATGATCAACCTATATGAGAGATGTTTGGAGAAGGAGTCTCACTTACGAGAGTAAGGTTACTCCTTAGCCTAGCCTAGCACATTTCCCTCTCACCTTTGAGAAAAGGGAGAAGTGGAAGATAAGAGGCACATAACGTGTTTGACAAAATGCCTCTCCTAGCCTAGTGATCACAAGGATGACATTACGGTCTAAGGAGTGAGTCCATTGACCACGAGAGTAGCGGTGGTGTTGGTGACCTTATCTCATTTTCATTATCTAAGTGTTGCTAGCCTAATATCTTAGGAAATCAAGGATACCTATATGAGTTGCAAGATCCAAATCCTCCTTTCCAATTGATTGTTTCCATTGTTTGTTCCTTATTTTCATGATGTTTCATGTGCATTTTCTTACTATGTTTGGGTTAGCTTTCAAACACTAAACACTCTTGTGTTTAATCTCCTTACCGCTTGAATTCCCTCCTTGCCATCCTTTGAGAACGATACTCGGAAATCTTTCCGTTTTAACATCTATTTCTTTCCATCCACCGCGAAAACTACAACTCATCATCTATACAGAATTGTATTATAGAATATTGCCAATTTGTTTGAAAATTTCAATAAAGAAACAAATTGCCTAAAGAATTTAATGTTAAACTTCCGTTATATTTAACAGAAAAAATTTGGTAAAATTATAAAGGATTCAGATATATTAGGAATTTAATATGAGGTTGCACAATAAGAAAAACACAAAGTACAATATGTTATAGCAGACTATTACACCGACATTTTTTTAATTCCAGTTAGGGGTCTAACATTATTGGCTCTTATTATAAGTGTAGATTATGTATTTTTAAATAATGTACTTTATGTATACAAATAATGTACTTTAGTATATTAAAAATATTTTTTTTATGATTCACAATTTCACATAAATGTGTGAATCATGGTCCACGAAATAATGATTGATTACGGATGTGCATGTGTATATATATATATATATATATATATATATATATATATATATATATATATATATATATNGATTACGGATGTGCATGTATATATATATATATATATATATATATATATATATATATATATATATATATATATATATATATTGATGGGTGATAGGAAGCCAAGCACTAGGAAAAAGAAGGTTACTGACCTAAGACAACTTAAAGGAAGATTGATTAAAGGAAGGACATGCAAAAACGACGAATAGGCCGATTGGTCGGAGGTCGGTCGATGTATAGGAGTGATTAAAGGGAAGAGATTACGCGAAGGAAGAAGGGAAAGAAGTCGGCGGAAGGCGGGGCGGGACATTTGATCGAAGGTCGGTCGGCGGAGTAATTCAGGATGTTTCATTGCAATTAAGTAAAATCTCAAGAAGTACAGTAAGAAATGTTAAACCAAAGACGCCAAGTGCAAAGAGTCGGACTCCGAGTCAGAGCCACGGCGAAAGGAGAAGGCGGAAGGGGAAGGCGTGCAGGGGAATAAGTTCAAAGCTTATCCCTGTTGAGCCGAGCGAGGGAGTCTGGCTGAATCAGTAATCTAAGCGGATTAGGAAAATTCCTAAGGCAAGGGGACCAAGCCCGGATTGCATGAGAAGGAAAAGAAAAGTATATCAAAAGACTTTAGGAAGTTGAATAAAATGTAATAAGGAAAGAAATCACAAACATTTATGGTAGTTTAAGATTGCCATGTAAAGATTAGCAACCTCTTTGTATAAATAAGGGTATTGGACCTTGAAGAAGGTGAGGCAATTTATTAATAAAAGAAGGGCTGAAACGCAGCTTCACTAAACTCATTAAACTCAAATTGAATTCTAGTAGTGTTGGCCTACCGTTTGACCATCCCTTGATTGATAAAATCAACATATATATTTCAACAACAAATTGAAAAGGCGTTCACGAAATTACAATACCCCACCTTGGGGCTTGCAAACAGAAAGGCAGTGAGTAGAATGTTGGATTAGCAGCTAGCTAGGTCAACTGCCGTTAATGTTGCAAATGATCAATCCACACTGTATCCTGCCGTTGTAATGCTAATTGTCTCGCCCTTGTATTTCTATATGCATGAGTGATTGCACCTCTTCTCCAATCTACATTATATTGAATGCAACACATTCAACACGTACAAAAGTCAGTCCGGACATACATGCATGTGTAAAATTATGTATCTTTAAGTTAACAACATTCTGTAACAACATTATGACAGGATAATTTGCCATAATAGGGGTGAAGATGGGATAAGTGGTGGTAGAAGTATATAGATAGTTAGGTAGGTGATAGGGGTAGGTTGATAGATACATAAGAAGTTCATTACTTGGTTATAATAATGCTTAGTACAATTATATTGTAGTATTGCCAACAACATATATTCATATTTTCAAAGAGTAATGAAGGGATAACATATATAGAATACATTTCGTCATCGAATAGGGGCGACTCTCATTGTTTTCCTTAAGAAATCGAATTCTATTTTGTTGACTTCTATGAGCTAGTTTCCACCGCGCAATTGATGGTGGTAGACACCGGCCCTTGTGGTCCGTTGAACTTTGTCATTCAAGTCTCCTACAAAACACTTTTTGTAATATTGTAATGATAAGACATGCATGCAACACAAAGGAGCCAGGGGCGGTCCTTCTAAAGTTCATGTATTAATTTTAATTGCCTTTGAAAATAAAATTTTGGAAGAAATTGATATTTAAAATTTTGTGAATGATTTTGTATATAAATATGCATAAGAATGTCACTTTTGACTTGTATTTCTTTTTCTTTTCTTTTTTTTTTTGAATATTTTATGCTTAATATTTTGACAATTTTTAAAATAAATTTTACACTTTTATTTTATATTTATACTTATATAATAAAATGAGTTAATTACCGAAATGATTCCTTCATTATAGCAAAATTATTTATTTGATCCTTGACTATTTTTTTGATCAATTAAGTCCCTCAACTTTAAAAATTTTAATCAATTTGGTCCTCTGTTTGTTTTGCCGTTAGATATCCATTAACTCGGAATCAAATTGATAATTTTGCAATGGTTGAGGGACTATTTCAATCATCACATGCACTATTTTCTCCGAAAAGTTAATTAATGAAATGGTGGGATCCAAATTAAGCCCTTATTTTTTAAGGATCGACCTGACTCCCACTGACTTGAAGTCTTTCAAGTTTTAATAACACACGAGCAAACACTTTATTCATTCATAGAAAGCAGTACAATGGAAGTTCGCCAATAATAGCGTTGGAACATAGGAAAAACAACATTACACAACGTAGATGAACAACTTATAGGTGACATTATAGTCCCCTTTCTTAAACAACACACAAACAAACTTTATTCATACCTTATTAAAATCAATACTAACCCACCATGGAAGGGTTTATGCAAACACAACATCGTCCGCCTCGTGATCATCAAGAATCCAGGTACCATCATCTTTCTGAACCATTCCTTTGTTCTTCTCAATCCACCATTCGGTTGGAACCGGGCATTTCTCAACTTTCAGCATGCCTCCATGCTTGTTGACTTGAGGGATATCAAAATATCCTTGTGGTTTAAATCCTCCCTGTGGTCCTTGAAACCCATCGATTCCATGCAGGTAAATTATCAGACCATGCCACTTTAAGATGTTAAAGTTATCAGGCGCTACATAGTCTGATTTTGAAGCGTTTATATCGAATTGGACTCCCACGTCGATGTAGGATTTGAGGAAAATAGTGCCGGCTTCAAAAGCCCAGATTGGCAGCTTTGGCACAAGATCGTGTTGGTTGACGACACGCAGAGCTCGAAGGTTTTTGAGCTGGGAAAAAGCATTCTTGAAACTCTCGTTTCCCACTTTGGGGCATGCGAACATGATTGCTGTGACGAGAACATTATCGGAGTTATTGAGTGGATTGGCAGCTAGGTCAACTGCATTTAGTGTTGCCAGTGATGAACCCAGGCTGTGCCCTGTCACAGTTATGCTCACTTCCTCGTTCTTGTACACATCAAGTAGCCTCGAAACCTCTTCTCGAACCTATGAAGTAGATAAATAAGATTATATATTGTGTGACGACTATCAAAAAACTTTTATATATGGTGTTTGAAATATCCGATACACTTATATATATTATACTATTCAGGTCTACTAGAAACTTTTCAAATTTATTACTCCGTACTAATTAGGGTGGACATTTCGATTTTTTATCCCGTTCAGCTCGTTTTTTCAATTGAAAGTATGAATTGAAACCATTTGGGTTTAAAATTTAGTTCAATTCAGTTGGGTTCGGATAACCCGAACTGAAATGCCTACCCCAATTACAAATGGTACCTGGTACATTGGTACAATATAATAAATGATTCTTCCAAATTAATTAATATGGTGTTATGGATAGCTTAAAATATTTGGTTAAACATGTATGTATACCTGGTCCCTGGCACTCTTACTGTTGAGGTGTGAATCTTGATAGGTAGAGGTATACATTTCATACCAACCTTCATGCACGAGGGAACCATTATCCTCGGCAAAGATGATGGGAGGTTTGACCATGGCGATTCTGAAATCCTCAATCAACTCCGACATTGTTTCCGTTCCCCTCCAAACCACCACAATGTCTCTCCGTCCCAAAACCTCCTTCCCTTTGTCGGTGGCAACAGCAACATATCCTCCCCAATTTGACTCTTTCATCACTGCGTCTGCTCGTACTGATCGGACATGATATCCTCCTTGGGCTCCGCACTTAGTTGAAGGAGTATAAAAGTACTTGGTGATAGTGTACCTAATTACATAATACCAGCCTTAGTTAACAAAAGTGTTACATAGTGGTTTTCTCCCTGAGGTGTTCCAAGTCTGGTCTACCTGACTAATCCACTTAAAAACACATGTAAAAGCTGGTCCAAGAAGAACTGTCACTTGTGAGAATCAAACCTGGGTTATCCCGTGGATCATTCCCACAAAGAAGCTCATTTGACACTTAAACTATTCCTTTGGGTTGATGCATATATAATTATGAAATTGTCTCAAAATGCATTGTTTTATTTAGAAAAATAAAAGAAAAAGAAAAAGAAAAGAAAGAGATGAGCATTAGTTTATACTTGAAAGGATTTGCCTTGTCAAGGCCAGTCTCTTGAAGGAGGTTTTTCCTGGCGTAGCGGCTTAGCCCGGTATACTTAGAAGTTGGTTCAGTGATGAAGGAGTCGTAAACTGCTCCAATCATTGAACCATAGTGAATGAGGTAGCGCCGAAGATCAGAATCCAAAGGGTCCAGTAACCCTTCCCAGTTCTCACTTCCGCTCAAAACTCTCCATCTCTTAGCAATGCTCTCCATTTTTTTTTTCTTGTTTTTTCTGTATGTAATCAGCTCTTAGCAGTGTTTCTTTGCTGATGGAGTTAAGTCTTACGCATTCCCCTCTTTATATAGAGAGAAAGAGCCATGCATCAACATCTTTCTCGTGTAAAACGTTGGATTTTTTAATTTTATTTTTTTTAAAATTGAATGATTGATGAGGTTAATTTAATGCATTTGACTTTTGGTACATTTATTCATTGCATTATACTTTCCTATCAAGCCTTTTTACGTAGTACAAAAATCACAAGTTTCAAGCTAAATTTTCCACAGCAAATTTATTTTAAAACTCATAAAATTTTTAAGACTAGTTAGTTGAAATTTAAGATTCTAGGTTTTTTTTTTTTTTGTTTGAAACGGTTAATGATCCTTTATAATGTAATATCTATTTTATGCTTTCTCAGTTATATTCTGACCAAAGAATTAATGTGGATGGTAAAAGTGGTGCCGCCACACTATATAGTAGTTGGTAAATTAAGATTCTAGTTGTTGTTAAATGAGTTTATTATCGAAATGGTCCATCGACTATTGCGAAATTACCAATTAAGTTATCGACTTTGAAAATTTTAACCAATTTGGTCTTTCATTTATTTTGGTGTTAAACATCCGTTAAATCGGGACCAAATTGGTAATTTTGCTATAGTCAAGCAAGGGACCATTTCGATAATTAATTTTTGACTGAAATGGTCCCTTGACTATTGTGAATTTACCAATTTGGTCCCGATTTAACGGATATCAAACGGTAAAATAAATGGAGGACCAAAATGGTTAAATTTTTCAAAGTTGAGAACTTAACTGAGCAAGAAAAAATTATCGATGACCAAATTGGTAATTTCGCAATAGTTAAGGAACCATTTCGGTAATAAACTCTTCTTAAGTATATTCAATTCAATTTTAAAAAAATAAAATTAAAGTAAGGCGCTTAAACGGCCCAGGGGTCGCTAAACCAGCAATTTTTGTGATACACTAGACGGTTGGTTGGTTGGTGCCTAAGGCCTAGGAGAGATTTTTTGCAAGAAAATACATAATTTTCAAATTTATGGAGCGAACCAGACCTCTTCTTCTTCTTGTTGTTGTTGTTGGACTTGGCTCGCCCACTCCAACTTGGGAAATCCCAATCCTAAAATAGTAAGAAGAACAATGAAGAGCCAAGTTGAGCAAGACAGATCTTCTTCTTCTCTTTTTTTTTTTTTTTTTTTTTACTATTTGGACTTGGCTCGCCCACTCCAAAATTTAATTTGACCTGGGAAATCCCAATCCTAATAGTAAGAAGAACAATGAAGAGCCAAGTTGAGCTAGACAGATCTTTTTTTTTTTTTTTTTTAAAACTATTTGGACATGGCTCGCCGACTCCAAAATTTAATTTGACCTGGGAAATCCCAATCCTAATAGTAAGAAGAACAATGAAGAGCCAAGTTGAGCTAGCCCAACACTGTCAATGTAATTCAGGCAAATTATGCTATGAACCCGGGTCCACTTGCAAGATGGACCCGTCATAATTTTAGAGCTCTATGTTCAAAAATTTATAATCTATATTCACAATTTTAGATCTCAATATATAAAATTACATTACTCAATATATAAAATTGTGAACATGGACATGGGTTCATGGCATAACAACCCTGTAATTCATTAACTATTGTAACTATATGTTTGCAAATTTTACTGTGGACCGCGATCCACAATGGATTGTGGATCGCGCATCAAAACGACGTCGTTTTGATTAATGAATACAAACGGCTGAAACGGCATCCGTTTCGCGCTACTGCAGTTCGCTTTCAACACAACTGCAGTTCCCTTTCAACACAACTACAATTCTTTTTCGATATAATTGCAGTTTCATTCGACATTATACACTCAAATATGTGAAATTGTTATTCAGTTTAATTTTTTTTCAACACAACTGCAATTTCTTTTATAATACACTGCAGTTTCCTTTCAACACAACTACAATATCATTTCGATATAACTACAGTTTCATTGAACAATATACACCCAAAAATGTGAAACTGTTATTCAGTATGAGTTCAACACAATTACAGTTTCCTTTCAACACAACTGCAGTTCCTTTTCAATATAACTGCAGTACCCAAAAATGTGAAAATGTTATTCAGTATCAGTTCAACACAAATACATTTCCTTTTCGATATAAATGTAGTTTCATTCGATAATATAAAAATAAATGTGAGGATTTATCTTTTGAGATGAACTGTAGTATTAGTTATGGAGCTTCGTTACGACTAACGGCTGCCGTTTCTCCCACTTATTGAAACAGCGTCGTTTTTTGACTATGGTCCATAATGCATTGTGGATCATGGTCCACCGTATAACGACTGGTATACATTCGCGTGATATATCCATCAAGTTTCCCTATTTCGAGAGGCTCCCTATCCCGCTTTAATTACCAAGTATAGGAACACAAATCCACTAATGTAATATATAGCTAAATATGTTTTTTTCTTTCTTAAATTTAATTATTTGGTCCACTTTTATATTATACTTTAGAGCAAATTGTCATTTTGGTCTACTGGCAATAGGGATCCTCTTAATTGCAATCCACGACTTTTAAACGTGTTAATTACATACCCTGACTATTCAATTTTTATCAATTTTGTTCACTCCGACCAAATTGACAGTCAAATTTCGCCGGAAAATTTTAAAAATTAAAATAACGAGGGTATTAAGGTATTTTAGTCATTTCGCATTTCTTTTCTTCTTTTCGGAATCTTGGGCGAATTCTTCTTCTTCTCCGGCCAAGCGACGCAAACCTATGCTTTTTTCTTCTCGTAGTACTCTAGGTCGGCGTAAGGGCGCCCGTAGTCGCCATCGTCGTCGTTGATACCTCTGATTTTATACTATTATTTGCCCCTCAGTTTAGTTGATTTTATTGCTTATTTTCTTTACCTTGCTGAATTTGAGACTCATTTTTGTGTTACATTTGCTTAAGCTTAGTTTATTCACAAACGGGAAGCAAAGGAAGGATTTTTGGACATCTTGGACAAGTTCAACCTAATTTCAACCTAAATTTGAGACTCATTTGTGTGTTACATTTGCTTTAGACTCGAGCCTTACCAATTTCAATCTAATTTTTTCTACTATGAGAATATGGGTAATTTGGGGGCTTACAATGCTTTAGTGTTTAAGGTTATTATTGATGCATCACGAAAGTGGGGCAATGTTAGTTTAATTCTGTTTATTGATTACGAAAGTAGCTGAACTGAATTCTTGAGTGCATTGCCCATAAATTCCTAAGTTAATTGTTCCTCCTAGGGGTGGGCAATTCGGTTCGGTTTATCCGAACTAGCAATACAAAACCGAACGGTTCGAGATTCTTGTAAACCGAACGGTTCGGTTAAAAACCGAACCGAACCGAACGGTTTAGTAAAAACCGAACCGAACTGAACTTTGTTAGATTTTAATAATAATAATAAATATAAATAAATATTATATATATATATATATATATCCTAATTCCTAACTGGAATGAATTTCAAAATTCATTCCTCCAATGAATTGAAATTTCATTCCAGTAAATTGGAATGTTTCATTCTAGTTTTTTTTTTAATTATTTTTTAATACAACTGGCCCTATTACATTGTAGTATAATTCATCTAATATTGTTAATTTTTTAAAAATTTGTTTTTCAGCATTAGTTTTATTTTTTTATTTTAATCTGTTTCAATTGTTAATTTGTTATGTTGTTATTTAATATTTAGATATTAGACTTTGGATTTGGGTTATGTGATGCATACATAGTTATTACGGTGTCTTGTAAAGTCGCGGCATCGCGTAGGAAATGTTGAAATCCGGGGGTCGTAAACCGAACCGAATTAAATCCGAACCGAATCCGAACCGTTTCAAACCGAACCGAACTCTAATGTTAAACCGAATGGTTTAATATTTTTTAAAATCGAAAAATCAAAACCGAAACCAAAATCGAAAAAACCGAACCGAAAACCGAAATGCCCACCCCTAGTTCCTCCCCTAATTCTAAGGTCGTTAGAGCATCAAGATTGCAGTACCCCTAATATGACCCATTCCCTTATCTTACAGTTTAATCCTTAGTTAATCTGCTTTTCTTTTATTTTCCCACTTAAAAATCATTTACTTGGATTCTAGTGAATTTCATCACTTTAGTGCCTAGAATTTCTTAATTCGCACAAATACGTGTCATAGCTCAATCCTCAGTGGAATGACATTTTCACCCTCATATTTACTATCACCATTTTACTCATCAGTCGTCATCGGAAGAGGTATAAGCGTAAGTAATACCGTAATATGGCGTCGGCGGCGAGAAGTAGAGGAATTCCCAGAGGTGCATAGTCATACGGCCCAGCTGTCGGGCGGGAAACAGAGGACCAGATCCACTAGCTGCTCGCCAGGGATGTGCTCTGGCAGGCACGCCATGCGTTGCCAAATCTCGGCGGAAACCGTCCCTCTAACACCAAAAATGCGCCGCTGAACGGCATTTCTCGTCGCCTCTCTTCTCTTTCCTGAAACTACTGCTCGTTGCTGCGACTGTGGTAGATTTGGTTGGATTTTTCCTTCGCTTTGCGGTCTACGTTGAATTCTTTCTCTCTGTCATTTTGTCGAACACGTCGTGTGCCGTGCCAGGTTCTGTCTTTGCATTGCAGGTTGCCGGAGAAGAAGAAGAAAAGGTGAAGGATGGGTGAAGGGCTCGCCGGAGAGGTGAAGGATGAAGCGTGCCGTTGTTGGGAAAGTGGTAGCTCGCCGAAGAATAAGAAATAAGGGTGAAAGACTAAAATACCCTCATTATATTAGGGTTTAGGATTTTCTGGTGAAATTTGACCGATAATTTGACCGCAGTGACCAAAATTAATAAAAATTGCATAGTTAAGGTATGAAATTAATAGTTTTGAAAATCGTGGATTGCAATTAACAGGACCCCATAGTCAGTGGACCAAAATGATAATTTGCTCTTATAATTTATTGTATTAAAGTTTCTATTTCTAGAATTCCGCAATAGAAAACTTTGAGCACAATTTGATCAAAATGCCAAATAGGGAGTACTTACAGATTATCTCCAGCTTTGGATCATATATGCATTATCTCCTCTATGTTGTCTTAGGAATCTAACGTTTTCCATTAAGTAGCATGCATGCACGTGAAATATACAACAAAAGTGTAGGTGTATGAATTGTAATTTTGCGCATAAATGATGCTCCCTGGCAAATGAAAGCCTAGAAGAGAAGCGGGTTAAATAGAATTTTAAAAACCTTTAAAGAGTTTTAGAATAAAAAAAATTTATTGCAGAATTCGGAAGGGATCAGAGTTGAGTGAGTGCCACAATTTTATACATATATATAATATAATCAGATCAAATGAGAACCACTCTTTCCATGAGAACGTAATAACTATCTTGTGCAACCCAGAACACATGATTGTGTAATTGCTACTACCGGATTGTATAATTTGTAATGACTAATTGTGTACATGAAAAATGGCTATTAAAATACATTGTAGAGTAATTTTCTTAAAAAATATGGTGGCAGTTTTGTAATTAATTTGAACTTACGATTGTGCAACTTGTAATAATGCATGGTTGTGCAACTGCTGCTACTGAGTTGTGCAGTTCACACGTTCGCACATGGAGCATGGTTATCGATCATGTGAATCTGACACACAAAACACATAGTCTTATGGACCATGAATTGAAACGACGATGTATAGAATTTATACTCGTAAAGTAAAGAATTTCATAACACAAGACATAAAAAGTTATAACAATACTCTTAAGGTATAAAAATTCATAATGCAAGACACAAAAAATATAATACAAAACACACACATAAATTAGGATCCACAATGCAAGGTGAGCAATGATGTATGTTATAAGAATTGCATGAATAGATGAGATTAATCCATAATTATGTTCAAATTTAAATAAAAGGACCAAATTTCTTTTTTTTTTTCTTAGCCATCCATTTGGCTATTAGCTCGTTATTGGGCTACTGAATTACTTCTTAACAATATCTCTCAAGGACGTTAGAGTACCCTCATCAATAGATATTGAGGGGATAATAATACACTGATGTGTGAGGTGGAGAGGAGAGAGGGGAGGTGAGAGAAAAAGAATGGGAGCTCCTGCAAATGTCAAAATATTACAACAGTAAACTTTATTTTTTTATTCTCAGCTGTGCGCGAAACTTTTGTTTATTATTATTTTTAAAAAATCAATTTTGTTTTGTTTTTTGTTCATCCATTCCCATTTTCTCTTTCCTAATCACACTTACAAAAACTTCTAAAAAATCGTGAATAAACTCCATTGATAAGCATGCTCACTACGCTACTCTTAGCCATTTGGCCTACGGTAGTTATACGGTGGACCATGCATGGTCCACACAACTGTGTGGATCATGGTCCGAAAACGGCATCATTTATTTAGGTAAAGAAGCCACAGTCGTTAAATTTTAACAAATTTTGTATTTTTAGTGTGTTTAGAACAAAATGAAACTATAATGTATCTAAAATGAAACTGAATAACTTGTCTCGCATATTGTGTTTATATTATCAAATGAAACTGTATTTGAATTGAAATGATAATTTAGTTGTGTTGAAATGAAACTGCAGTATGTATAAAATGAAATTGAATAATATGTCTCACGTATTGAGTGTATATTGTCAAATAAAACTGTAGTTTATTTGAAATGATACTTTAGTTTTCTTGAAATAAAACTACAGTATGTCTATAAAAAAGAATTGAATAGCATGTCTCACATATTGAGTGTATATTGTCAAATGAAACTTTAGTTATATTAAAATGATACTTTAGTTGTGTTTTAATGAACTACAGTGTATATATCAAATGGAACTGAATAATAGTTTCACATATTTGAGTGTATATTGTCCAATGAAATCATACTTGAATTAGAATTATAATTTAGTGGTTTTATAATAAGACTAAAATGTGTATAAAATGAAATTCAATAACATGTCTTACTGTAATAAGACTATTGTATATATAATGTCAAATGAAATTGTAATTGAAAAAAAAAATGAAATTTTAGTTGTGCTGCAATTAAATTATAATGTATATAAAATAAATCTAAATATGTTATACAAACACAATTAATTACACAAAATATGTATCATTTCTTTTATTAAAAGAAACAATACTGTTTTCACAGCTATGTGGACAAAAAAATTTGCCTTTGGCCTAACGACAAACCTAAAAGTCACGAGGCCACTCTTAGCCATCCATTTGCCTAATAGCGCGTTAGCATGGGCGCTAAATAAATGTATTCACAAAGAACACCAATGCATTCAATATATGAACGCAAATAAAAGTTCAACAATTGTTGCTGCATTAAACGTCATAAACTTTCTTCAAACAAATAGGGGTTGGTGTATATTTAATTATAAATATGTACATTACTTAGTACATATATTAATGGCCTTAAAATTGGCAAATTTAATTGTTGGCCATGATCCAAGTAGCACCGTGGATTATGATATGAGTTTTGTTTCAATTTCATTTTTCACACACTAGAGTGTTATTATAGTAACGCTGAAATATCATTTTAATTGCACTTTATGTCTCTGATTTTAATTTTATTTTATACATACAATAGGTTCGTTTTAACAAAACTAATAAATTAAAGTATCATTTTAATTATACTACAAACTAATTTGGCAATATATATGTATGCATGAGCTCGATCTGTTATTCAATTGCATTTTATACACACAGTATGTTCATTATAACAACACTAAGGGTGTATTTGGTTCAAACATTGGAACTAGAATGGTAATGAGAATCAAATACCTAGTAATTGTAATATGTTTTAATAATAAGGGCCATTTTGTTTGGTAGTAAATAAGAATTGGCATCAAAATAAATAAATAAATAAATAGTTAATTAATTAATATAAAAATAAATAAATATATAAACAATATATAATACAGATATATACACATACATGTGTGTGTATTAAAATTTTATATTTAATGCATGAACAATGACCTTTATATTTTTCTCATTTTTTCCTTATTTTTTATTCCATTGTTCAAAAGTAAAGTAAAATTATGAGATTTGTAATTACTAAAGGATTTAATTCTAATAGTAGGATAAAAAAGTAGACAAACAAGCTAAGCATGATAATGTGTACCTAAACCTATAGTAGGGTGCAAAAATCTCAAACCAAACACCACCTAAAGTATTATTTTAATTATACTACATGTCCATTTGACAATTTATATATTTGTGACGTATCACCATAGTCCACACAACTGTGGACCATGGTTCACCGTATAACAATTGCTTAAAATTATATATGTATTATAACATCAAAATAATTTTCAATAATCCAATAGATTAATATTGATTTATATCATAACTTAATTAATACATATATAATGTGTGGACCATGGTTCACCGTATAAAAATTGTTTAAAATTATATATTTACTATAACATTAAAATAATTTTCAATAAAATAGCATAATGTTGATTTATATTATAAATTAATACATATATAATTTTATGAATCAACTGCCCTTTAAACCAAAAATGATGCATATTTAGATTGAAACTATATGAGTTTTTCTCAAAATAATTAACGTGGGTTTATTTCAATGCATAAAGGTTTTCTATATATTTACAAAAACTTCTACTGAATCCCAAAACGTACCAAAATAATTTGGTTTTATCCAAAAACTGATGCTTGGAAAACTTTTATATATATACAGACTATGTTATTGCATTTTCATTTAAACTTTTGAATATTTTAACAAATTTTCTCCAAAATGATGCATTTTCCCTCCTAAAACGATGTTCAGTTTTTTCTTATAAATGATGTAATGAATGCTTTGTGTTAGTATATAAAAGAGTAACCATATTTTTCTTATCCGTCAACTATTTTGTGATTATTTTGTGATTGATCAATGAAACTTATTCCCATTTTTCACATCTGATCGCCCCCCCCCCCCCTCTTCTTTTTACCTGATCGATCTTACTTTTACACACACATATAGAGTCGTTTTTCATATCCATTTCTATATATATATATATATATATATATATATATAGAGTTATAATCAGGTGCGGCCGCGTCTTAACGTGCGGTAAGTGCGGCCGCACCACTATTTATACAAATATACATCACTCAAGGTTAGAAAATGCACCACACAAATATGCATCATTAGGTACGCATCACCAAAAAACACACGACTAAGTATACAAATATACACCACACAGTGTTAACAAATACACCATTAGGGGCAGGGGAGTTATGATGCATTATTTTGGGTGTGGTGTGTTTTTTAGTGTTTTTGTTTATTTTCATTGTGGTGCATTTTCTAATATTGAGTGGTGCATTTTCTAACATTGAGCGGTGCGAATCGCACGGGAAGGCGCGATCACATTTGAATATATATATATATATATATATATATATATATATATATATATATATATTGTATCACCATGTATGCACATATTTACTACCACGTGTTTAATAATGCACCAGCGTAAAATGCATAAATAAAATGCACAAATGCACCATACAAATGCACCACACCCTGATACATTTCTAAATACTAAATGTGGTGATACATTTGTGCATACATAGTGGTGCAAGACTGCACAACCGCACGCGAAGCGGTGGCCGCACCAAATCTTGACCCTATGTGTGTGCGCGCATTTGAGGTGCTACTTTTTATTCAAAGTCAATTTAATCACAATACTATATACTCACTTATTGTTTCATTATTATTATTATTATTTTGATGATTAGGTAATCTTGGCTCACAGCCACTACTTGAGAGTGTGCACTAGGTAAACCATGCTCCTGTTTAGTAGCTCGCTAACTACGTAGGAGAGTGATGTAAATCGCACTAGGAAGACCATGTGTTAGAGGCTCAACAAAGATGTTATTAACACGAATCGAACTCATAACCTTCTGATACAAGAATCATACTCTACTTACTTGGAACCTTTATTATTTTATTATGGTCTGTTATGATTGACTAAAAAAAAATGAATAGCTATAAAAAAATACCGTCATATCATGTTGGGTAGAGGCTTGGAAGACTGAATCCAGCATTTTGCTTGACATTGATTGATACGCAAGTCTACGGAAATAAAATTGTGCCTTGACTATTAGCTATAGTTTTTTCAGTGTAGTGATAAATGCTTGATCCTGACAAGTGGTATTAGAGTAGGTGTAAGAAGTTTGAATCGCATTATAAGCATGTTATACCATTGAAACTTTTAACGTATAGTATTGGCAATTAAGCACTTGATATTGATATGTCATACATTTAATTGAAACTTTTAACGTATAGTATTGGCAATTAAGCACTTGATATTGATATGTCATACATTTAAAAGTTAGGTTTAATTACACAAAAGTCAATCCATTTTTTCTTGTTCACATAAATACCAATACGTTCTTATCATATTTAAAATTTAGGTGACAGTACCAAAATTTCTATCCGTTTTAATTGTATAAAATGTATAGTAACCACAAAAAACCTAGCTTCCAGAGAACCTATATTGAAATCTTGTGGCGGACATCTGAACATAATAACGATGTTGGATAAAGAGTTCCGATTGTATTTATGGCAAATGTTTCAAACAAATAATCATTTCGTCACATTTTATAAGTTTAAATCCAATTTTAAGAATGTTTCACCGCTATTATTTTAAAAACAAATGGAGGAGATTGTGGCGAAGCTTCGAACGAGAGAAAAAAGGGAAGAACAGAGAAGAAAAATGATCTGTTTATTGTGATACTCAACAACTGAAATACATGGTTTTATATACATCAAGAATGGAGGGAAAAGGAACTGACTGCTATTGCTAACAGACTGCTAACTAATGCTATAACAGAAAGGTGAAGGGGATGATGCCAGGTGGCAATAATCCTACTGTCCTGAAATCCCCCCGCAAGCTGGATTGTATAAATTTATCAATCCAAGCTTGGATGTGTAAGTATGGAAGGAACTAGGACAGTGTGCTTTGGTAAATGTATCTGCTAACTGGTTTGCAGATCCAACATGGAGCAGCTTGATGATGCCTTTGCTTAACTTCTCCCTGACAAGGTGGCAATCCAACTCTATGTGTTTGGTACGTTCATGAAACACCGGGTTCTCTGCAATTGCAATGGCAGACTTGCTGTCACAATATATGGTTGCTGGACTAGCATGATTTACTGCAAGATCTTCTAACAGATAAGATAACCACTGGACTTCACAGGTTGTGGCTGCTAGGGCTCTATATTCTGCTTCTGATGAAGACTTAGAAACTGTAGCCTGCTTCTTAGATTTCCATGATACCAAGGCATTTCCCAGAAAAATACAAAAGCCAGTAACAGATTTCCTTGTGTCAACACAAGCTCCCCAATCTGAATCTGAGAAGGCCTTTAACTGCAGATCAGAAGAAGAAGGAAAAAATAATCCTTGTCCAGGAGCAGCTTTAATATACCTTAACACCCTATGAGCAGCTTGCAGATGAAGATGTGTAGGGTTGTCAAGAAACTGAGATAGTTGCTGTGTGGCAAAGCTGATGTCAGGCCTAGTAATGGTTAGGTATAGGAGTCTTCCTATTATTCTCCTGTATTGAGTGTTGTCTGCAAGGGGTTCACCCTCATTTCTGCTTAGCTTGTGTGAGGGAACTGTAGGGCTATGAACAGGTTTAGAATTTGTAAATCCAGTGTCATCAAGTAATTCAAGAGCATATTTTCTTTGACAGACTGCAATGCCTTTTTTCTGCCTAGCCACCTCTAGACCAAGAAAATATTTTAAAGGTCCTAAATCCTTTATTTGAAAATTTGCATTAAGCTGTTGTTTGACTTCTTGTACAATTTCCAAGTCAGAACTTGCAACAACTATATCATCTACATAGACTAATAAGGCCACAAAAGAATGTCCTTTACCTTTGGTGAATAGGGAGTTGTTAGGTATGGATTGTTTGAACCCCATAGTTTGTAGTGCAATGCTCAGTTTGGTGTTCCATTGCCTGCTGGCCTGTTTTAGTCCATATAGGGACTTGTTTAATTTGCACACTTGTCCAGTTCTGCTGCCTGAGAGACCAAGAGGCAGTTGATATAGACTTCCTCTTCCAAATCACCATGCAAGAAAGCATTGTTCACATCCATTTGGTGAAGGTGCCAGTGTTTTGCTGCTGCTATTGCTAGAAAGGTTCTGATTGTAGTCATTTTAGCTACTGGATTGAAAGTGTCCAAGTAGTCAATGCCAAGCCTTTGATTTATCCCTTTGCTACAAGCCTTGCCTTGTACCTTTCTATAGTGCCATCAGCTTTACGTTTAATTTTATACACCCACTTGCATCCAATAGGCTTTTTGGAAGGGGGTAGCTGTACTAGTTGCCAAGTATCATTCTTCTCCAAGGCATTTATTTCTACTTGCATGGCCTTCCTCCAACACTCATGTTGGACTGCCTCCTGATAGTTCTTTGGCTCAGAATAGCAGGTGATGTTCATAACAAAGGACTGGAAAGATGAATCAAGCCTGCTGTAGTCCATGACTTTCCCAATGTGATGAGGGGAAGTTTTAACAGCTGCATTCTGACAAATGTAATCCTGTAGATAGATGGGAGTTTGTTTCTGCCTTGTGGACCTTCTAGTAACTGGTTGGGTCACAATAGGAGGCTGTTCAGGGGATGGCAGGCATTCATTCAGAGGAGGAGACCAAGGCTTCTCATTTGTGCTACTGTCTTGCTCTGGACTCTGTGCTTCACTTGGCAAGTGTACAAGAGTCTCATTCAAATGGTGAAAGTCAATCTGTTCATTGTTGCTACTGGATTGACTTTGTGTTTGAGGGATCTCTTCTGGGGTCTCAAGAGGAATAGTACCCATTGTAGGAAGTATGATCTATAGAGGGCACTCCTCTGTACTAGCAGCTTGTTGATATGGAAAAATATGCTCATAGAAGACCACATCCCTAGATATAAGAAGCTCTTTAGACACCAAATCAAACATCTTGTAGCCTTTTGTGCCACTGGCATAGCCCAAAAAAATGCATTTCTTAGCTCTGGCATCCAATTTAGACTTGGGCCCTACTGTGGTAGCATATGCTAAACAGCCAAACACCTTCAAATGGTGATAATGAGGAGCCTTATTGATCAACACTTGATAAGGAATCTGATTGTTGATGGCAGCAGATGGAAGTCTGTTGATCAAATAGGCTGCATGCAACACACATTCTCCCCAAAAATGTTCTGGCAGGTTGGCTTGAAACCTGAGTGCCCTAGCTGTTGACAACAGGTGACCATGCTTTCTTTCAACCCTGCTGTTTTGTTGAGGTGTGTATGTGAATGAGGTTTGATGTACAATCTCCTTTTGTTTAAAAAAATCCACCATCTTGAATTCCAAACCATTATCTGATCTGATGTACTTCACACTAGTTTTAAACTGAGTTTCAACCAAGCTGCAAAACCCTGAAATCAGCCCTCTTACTTCAGACTTCAACCCCATCAGATATACCCATACTGCTCTACTGTGGTCATCTAGTATTGTGAGGAAGTAGTGATGGCCATGGATGGTAGCCACTTTGTAAGGTCCCCATATATCCACATGTAACAAATCAAAACAGTTAGCTGCTATGGAAGTACTAGATTGAAAGGGAAACCTCTTTTGTTTAGCAAAGTGACAACTGTCACATATTAAATCTTTATTGATTTGAATCATAGGCTCTAATCCTTTCAAGGAATGCAGTTTTGAATATGAGGCATGCCCTAATCTAGCATGCCACAAAGTACATTTATTGACAGTTGAAACTGAATTGCATACAGAGGAATATACAACTGGAAACACTAAGTAATACAGTCCATTTTGCAGCTCAGCTCTTCCAATCACTTTGCCATGGATAGCATCCTGTATAGTGCATTGGTTAGAATGTATTTCCATAGCACAATTTGAATTCTTAACAAAAGAGCCTACTGAGATCAGATTATAGTGGAATCCAGGAACATAGAGAACATTGTGTAAGACAAATTCATCAGACAAGTAAACTGTTCCTGTGAAAGTAATGGCTACCTGCTGACCATTTGGCAGACTGACATGCAAATTGTGAACTCTTTTCTGACTACTCAACAGCTCCAAATCACAAACAATGTGGTGAGTGATGGGTGTAGTTTTCGCGGGAGGTGGAAAGAGTGTAGGTGAATAAAACGGGAAGAAGTTCCCGAGTATCGTCTCAAGGAATGGTAAAAAAGGATTTGGTAGACAAGGAATTAGACACAAGAGTTCCTAGATTTCAAAAGCTAGTCCTATCGAAAGGTTTGTGTATGTCATTCTAAGAATATATCAAACCCTTAAAACAAAAGGTGTTGTGAACAATTTTAGGAAAGAAGGATTGGGACTAGTCTACCACACATGCAACTCTTGATTTTCTAGGGTACTAGGGATGTGAAAAAACGCTCAACGGACTAACAAGAGACAAGGTCACTAGCACCACCGCCACTCTCGTGGTCAATGGACTCACTACTAGACCATAAAGCCATACTTGTGAACCTTAGGCTAGAAGAGGCATTACCACAAACACTTAATGTGCATCTTGCCTTCCTACTCCCTTTTCTCAAAGGTGAGAAGGAAAAGAGGTTGGTGAGGTCTCAAGCAATCCCTATTCTCATAGGTGAAAGCGAACACACTAATCCTCAAGTCCAATTGGCCTAATCGGAAAAGAGATCATACAAAACATCCCAACCACTATCAAGCTATCCAAAAGGCATTAATCTACCCTAGATTCAAGACATAAGAGCTCAAGAGCAAAACGTATGTTCAACTAGTCCTAATCCCTAGGTAACTAGCCACACATAACTAGACTAAGCATTCTCAAAGCATCTAACAAATTTAAGCTCTAAGGATTGAAAGCAAAGCTCAATACAAAGCTCAAACCAAATCAACAAAGCAATTCAACTCAATTCAAAGCATTACTCAATTCAACAAAACAAAACACAAAAAGGAAAACTAGAATCAAAATCAAAATGCAATTCAATATCAAGGACAAAATTCAAGATCAAATCAAAATCAAGAAATTGAAGAACAATAGAAGAAATTGAAAGATTACTTGATTGCAAATGGAAATCTTCTACAAATCTTGATCAATTGCAAGTTGTTGTCCACAATCTCCTCCAAATCTAGCTAATTGAATGGAAGTATGAATGGAATTGAAGTGAATTGGGAGAGAATTTCAACCTAATTCTAGAGAGAGAATTTTAGGCTAGACTAATCTGGAAAAATGAATGGGGATCCTCCCCAAAAAAATGCCCCAATTCCCTATTTAAATCGCGCCAACCGCCAAAATAAACCGTATCGGACGCCCGACTGGACGCGCGTCCTCTGCGCGTCCAGCGGGATTCTTTGCGCGCTTGTTCAAATCTTCGGCGCGGGAAGTGGGAATCGGACGCGGCGTCCGACGTGCGTCCTCTACGCGTCCTAAGCAGACCTTGCAAACTTCAGAGAGTGATTTTTCGGACGTGGGGCGTCCGTTGGCGTCCGATGCGCGCCCTAAGCAGACTTTGCAAACTTCAGAGAGCGACTAATCGGACGCGGCGCGTCCGGTGGCGTCCGGCTGGCGTCCGCTGCGCACTGCTTTGCACTTTGTGGACCTGGGACGTGGACGCCTGGGCGGGCGCGCGTCCTAGGCGCGTCCGGTCGGTCCTTTTGTTTCCAATTTGGTTCTCGAATCAATCTTTGAAATCCATGCCCTTTTTCACCACTTTGCGCAACTTTTTTACCTGAAAAACAATTAGCCAAGTGTGGAATGGGGTTCCATGACAAAATCAAGTATTCTAATGCAATAAAAGGGCAAATCAATCTCAAACGCTAGTAAATACATGCAATGCGACCCGAGATTGACCTTACAATTGTAGCATCTCTTGCACTTATCAAAATTTCCACACTTTAGAACTTGCTTGTCCTCAAGCAAGCTATCATAGGCCAAGCAAAGACTAAGTGCAAAGGATGCCACCACTTTGATATGCAAGCAAGCTAAACCACAAGAACGATGCACATACTTGAAATTAATACGATCCTTATGCTATCACGAAAATGTGCTTTTAAACAATTCTTTAATTCTCAATAACGACTATCCCAAGAACAAAACCTTTCAACTCTCGCAAAGCAATTTGGTTAACTTCATTATCATACGAGTCGAGCATGCAATCCAATAACGGGTTCACCAACCATTTAAAGCGGGCCACTAGCCGAGCCAACTAGTGGGACCGATGTGCACAAACCAAACCTATTAGACCACCCTTGTAACCTCAAGCCCCCTAGATTCTAGCGTGATAAACGAAAAGGCTTAACGGTTATCTACTACCCCTCAAGACCGACCATCGGGCTAACCCGATCTCACATGGAGCTCCATGCTTTTTCGAGAACTGTGCAATGGGCGCCCGGTCCCAACGGGATAGATCTCTCCTTTTCCCATTCCCCAAGATAACCTCATCGGGCTACCCGACTTCACATGGAGATCCATGCTTTTTTGAAGACAGTGCGATGGGTGCCCGAATCTCAGCGGAATGGCTCTCTTAAATTTTCTCATCTCCCAAGACCTCGCATCGGGGCAACCGACTTCACGTGGATATCCACGCTTTTTCGAAGACAGTGCGATGGTTGCCCTTCAACTTGCCCTAGCGAGACGGTTCATCTTTTCAAATCCTAAGGTGGCCACATTGGGCTCTTTTGGGGTTTTGGCCTCATTGGGCTCTTTTTGAACAACTTAAAGCAAAGCAACACCTTCACAACCCCACACTACACCTTCGGGAGAGTAAAAAAAATAAAGAAAATTAGGTTCATTTCCGGGCTTAGTAAACCTTATCTTACTAGGGTTGATAGGTGCACACTCCCACTTCGTTACCTCCTTGACTATGGTCCGGGTTAAATGAGAGGTGAACATCACACAATCATGCAACAAATCATCAATTTTAAACAAGAGTATAAGAGTTTTCTTCCACGGGATAGTCCTAATTGAGAAACAAAGGTTCATTCAAAATACACATTTTACAAGAAAGATTAAGCAACGCATTCATTTCAAACATATCCATTGTTCTAAGCTAGGCATTGCATTTGCAAAACAAAGCCTTTCAAGCACAAGTGTGCTTTCCTTTCCACACTTTAGAATGGAACATCGTCCTCGATGTTCGGTCTATGCAGACTGTGGGAAAGAGATAAAAGGTCTCAACACACAATGCCCGTTTCCACACTTTATAAGTGTGCTATGGGCTAACGGGTCACACTACCTGCTTTTATGAATGATTATAAGACAAGCTAATGCACAAGCCATGCCATCACATCCAATTTCCACACTTTAAAGGAAAAGCATATAGGTAAAAGAATGGGTAAGCATATAGAAACTCCCCTATGGCATTTAAGATCTACATGGGTATGCTCATATCATCTCTCCTTTCTTTGTAATTACCTGCACACCACAAGCTTTCAAACACATGGACTCACATTCGATTAGCTAGAATCAAGAAAGCATTAAGATAAAGATTTAATATTAAAAAGCAAAAACTAAAAGAATAACGCAAACAAAATACGAATTTAAAACAAGGTATAAGTGCGTAATAGAACAAGTGCTAATCTCAAAAAGAAATCCTACAACTAAGCAACTAAAATCATCAAGGTGCACTAGATCATATGCCCGATCCATCGGACTCCTCTCCAAACCGCTCAAGCTTGAGCCTCCATACTTCGTGTTCAAGCACATTAACTCGGTTCTCAAGCTTTTCTATAATTCCCCATAAGTCTCTTTGCTCTCCTCTCTCTTCATCCTCACTGGGCTCCTCGGGTGCTATGCCAAATTGCAAGAAATCACCTATGTCTAGGGGTGTCATCGTGGTTGCCACCGCTTCATACGCAAGAGCATCCTCAAATCCTAAGGCTTCACAAAGCCTACTCACTATAGGTCCCACAAAGATACTCTCACTGTCCTCGTAGCTTTGTCTCTTAAGAAAGGTTTTGCAAAGTTCTCCCATATGGATTGGGGTTCCCGTGTATATGCTCCAAAGAATGAACAACTCCCTACTCGTAACATTATCATTTGGGGATTGCCTTCCCAACCAAGAACGTGCTATAATGTGCCACATTATTTTAAGCTCCGGGACTTTGATGTATTTGGCACTAGTGTATGAAGGTCTCCAAGCCACCCCTTGCCTAGCAATGCTCCACCAAAACAGCCCGGGTTGATGCTCATTAGGGAAGTCATCCACAAGATTTGCATACCATCCTTGATCTTGGTCATGCAACGTGTAGAATCCTAGTAAATTTCCAAGCTCATCCGATGAGAGGTTGTATTGTCTATTAAACAACTTGAACCTAATGCTAGGTTGTCTCCGGTTATGCACCCTCTCATCGACCTCCAACGTGGCATTGAACTCCCTAACTATAGGGACATAAGTAGCATCCCTCCAACCACAAATGTGACTCCAAAAAGGTTGGGAAGTTATCCTTTCGAACTCCCTTTGAATGCCTAAAACGGCTAAAACCGGAGCTTCAATGTAGTTCCACTCAATGATTTGCTTGTCTCGGAAGTGCCTATACCTAAAGAGGTCCTCCACCTCAATCATAAGGCCTCGGTGTGCAACTTCCATTATCGGGGCTTCCCTTTCCTCACTTGACATGTCCTCATTAGGCCTTCTACTAGGCTCTCCCCTTTCAAGGGTGTGCCTAGGCACCATCATTTCAGCCCTTGGAAGTCCCTAT
>NC_044916.1:4591763-4592748 GCF_003576645.1 Ipomoea triloba
CTACTAGGCTCTCCCCTTTCAAGGGTGTGCCTAGGCACCATCATTTCAGCCCTTGGAAGTCCCTATATCCATTGATCAATCATTAGATTTTCAGTTCGCAACATTCAATTTCCAATACAAGCTAAGACATTCTTATCATANCCTTGGAAGTCCCTATATCCATTGATCAATCATTAGATTTTCAGTTCACAACATTCAATTTCCAATACAAGCTAAGACATTCTTATCATAAGTACTTGGATTCTCAACATAAACATAAAGACATACCCAACTAAGCATTGTGATTTAATCATAAGCTATACATTCTCATACTAAGCATTGTAATCATCAATTCAAGTAAGATATGCATCATACATTGTTAGTGACTTTTGATCAAACACATGGCACGCATTGTTAATAAAAGCACAAGTGTATGAAATATTCATGATCTACAATACTATAGAGTTTAAAAACACAAGTATAGCAACACCCAAAGCTCAAAAGTAAAGGATCATACAAGATCTTACTGAAATTTGAGTAAAAAAAAAAATAGATCCAAATCTCATTAAACCAATGGAAGAAGAAGAAATGTCAATAGAATTACCTTTGGGCTTAGGGGAGGTGATCCAAACATGCTTGACAAGGGTGAGGAGAAGAGATTACCTACATTCATCATCTTTTTAGAGTTTGGGATTGCTGAGAGGAATTTTGGAGTGAGGGAGGATGAATGAGGCTGAAATAAACTCTGGGCAGTATTTAAACCGTCTGGCGGACGCCATCCGGACGCGCGTCCAGGGGCGCGTCCGGTTGGATTTCTCTGTTTCTGCTGCTTTCTGCTTCCCAAGCCTGCTGGACGCCTGGCGGACGCGTGCGTCCAAGGCGCGTCCAGCACTGTGCTTTGCATTTTCCAGCTTGTTTTGCTTGTGTTGTCGTGTGTTTCTTTCCCCCGTATTTTTGCTTATTCATATGTCCTTGTGCCCCCTGTCGTTTTTGAGCATAAAAACAA